>NC_141913.1:41920357-42241785 GCF_057802395.1 Ceratotherium simum simum
AAGTGATTTAAAGAGTCATTAGCCACTTACATAAGCAAATTATCAAAAATGTCTATTTTTGCCTAAATATTGTCTACCATGAGGTACAGTTGCAACACAGGAAAATATTCATATCAGGACTTTATGACACTCTTTCAAACCCAGTTGCTGCTTTAAGTGCTTTTATGAATCATACATATTTGACAGGTTGAAAATTAAATGTGCTTTATGGATAGCTTCTTAAAAGGAACGGAAGTAAATTGTGAGTGATTGGTGTCAAATAGTTTGTCTTTCACAGCACCAAATAAGTAGTGTTTTCTCATAAACCCCAGCCTTTTCTGGTTTTTGTCACATTGGAATTCTTATAGTACAAAGCAGCATTCTTCCTTCCCTCCCCACTTTCTACTCAATGCGATAGCTTAATTCTATTTTCTTATTATTGAGATATAATTCACAAGCTATAAATTTACCCTTTTAAAATGCACAATTCAGTGGGTTTTAGTATATTCATAAGGTTGTGCCACCATCACCACTATCTAATTCCAGAATATTTCATCATCCTAAAAGGAAACCCTGTATCCATTAACACTCTTTCCCATTCACTTCTCCCCCTGTCCACCAGCAAATGCTAATCTACTCTCTGTCTCTGTAGATTTGCTTATTCTGGATATTTCATATAGGTGGAATCATACAATATGTGGCCTTTTATGTTTGGCTTCTTTCACTTAGCGTAATGTTTTCAAGGTACATGCATATTGTAGCATGGATCAGTACTTCATTCCTTTTTACAGCTGGATAGTATTCCATTGTGTGGATATACCACATCTGTTTATCCATTCATCAGTTGATGGCTTTTGGGTTGTTCCCCAATTTGGCTATTCTGAAAAATACTGCTATGAACATTCCTGTATAAATTTTTGTGTGGACGTAGGTTTCGTTTTTCTTGGGTAGATAATTTAGATCTTTCTTCTCATTTTTCATTACTTTTTTCCCAGCTTAAGGAATGCCCAGAACAATAGGAACTCTTCTCATCCTTAACAGAGCTTGATAAACAATGGGCTGCCACATCTCCCTAAACCTGACCTCCATTTGCCTGTCTTTTCCCAGAGCCACCCATTGGCCAGATGCACCCCCCACATGGCAGCGTCACTCCTCAGAAGAACAGCAACCTGCTTGTGATCATTGTGGTCACCGTTGGTGTCATCACAGTGCTGGTGGTGGTGATCGTGGCCGTGATTTGCACCCGGCGCTCTTCAGCCCAGCAGAGAAAGTAGGTAACAGCTGGTTCCCAAGAGGAGAGAAGTCACTGCTTGACCCAACTACCATCTTTCAGAGCTATGTTTTTGACGACTCTCTTCCTGCACTCTTCATAGTTCTCCACATGTTCCTTGTCTCCTGACCTGGGAAACACCTTGCCTTTTGTCCATTCCAGTCCCATAACTAGACGTGCAGACTTAATAGAGGAATCCACCTGGAGACCCACATGGCATTTCTGTTTGATTTTACTTCTCAAGGTCAGATTCTTCCTTTCAAATAGAGGAAAGCTGTATAGAGGACAGAAGTTCCTTATGTAAGACTTAGAGAAGGAAATTTACCATGTCCCTACTTATGGCTCTCTCTGCAATTATGTATAAAAGGATGGAGATGTGTGTTCCTCAAAAAGTACTTACTTATTTATGGCTTTTGTCAAGGAGGCTTGTAGGCATTTAATCAATGCTTGTTGCGTGAACGACTAAATATAGAATACTAAACTCAACGTAGTGATAATACTATGCAGTGTTTGGTTTGGAGGTAGTAGTTAGGATAGAAAAGAGATTCCAGAAATTCAAAATGTTTCAGATTTCCTGGCTGTGGTGGATTCTCAGAAATTAAAAATATTTTCATATTATGCAGCTCTAGGTTATAACACATTCAGAGAATGATACATCAAAGTACAGGGTTTAGAATGGAAAGGTGCTTTTAATTCAGCTTATCTCCTTCCAGCAACACCCCATAACCAGCATATTAACCCTGTGTCAGCCAGTTGTGGGAATCAGCAATAGTCTCCTGGTTATTCTCTGCCTCTTTGCCTCTCTAGCACTTTTCAAATCCAGCCTGATATGTCTTTTTCAGCTGTACTTTCTCACTGGATTGACTATAATAGATTCTTCCTTTGATTTTTTTTTTTTTTTAATGCCTCAGGCATGGTGGGCCCATAGCTGGCTGATTTGACAACTATATACTGCACACATTGCTAGAGAAAGATTCTCTAGCAAATAATTTTCCCTCTTCCCTTATTAATACCTTAGCCTTTCTCTCTCTTTTTAAAAATCTTATGACCCTATTTGTTGATCTCTAGAGTATCTTCCAGAATTTTGAAGTGAAGTTCTTGGAAACAGGATACAGGAAGATGTACATGCTGAAGAAAGTGACATAGGAATGTAGATACAGTCTTTGTATTTAATTTATTTATGTGCAGGACAAATTTTATATCTTCGTGATATAAAATTCACGCATTCACGAGATTGGACTATCTTTAAACTGGTGATAACTGGTGTGCTGGCCCATCGTGCCCATGCAAGGAACCAGACAGAATGAGTTTAACAGGGCTGGTCTCATGTGTAAGCATTCTGGGAAGTCATAATCACCCACAGAGCTTCCAGAGTACTGGGAACTTAGTAAGGCTCTGGGGAAAAAATAACTGTGATCAAGTAAGGCTTTGAATAACTCTTGATCCAGCATTCCCAAGAAAGGGGCCATACAAGCATAGAACGGTGGAACATCAAGGCAGCAGGTGTCTGAAGCAGAGCTGAGAAAGATTCACATAACCATTAAGTAAGGAGGGCATCAAAATCAAACTTGGACTATTTCAGAGTAGTTTTAAAAGCATGGATTCATTCACTAAATTAAATTTAATTAACTAAACCATCTGTAGCAGGATGTTGTATTTTTTCTGCTTTCTTCTTCTCCATGGTGTGAAGAATATTTGAGGGTTATATTGACCTGATGAATTGGATTCATCATATTTTATTTCTCCCCAAAGAAAATGCCAGTCTTCCCAGTATGCAAAGGTGGAATTTGATGCTGTTTTGAGGAACTCTCAAGTTGTCTTAAATTCCACTCTAGGCACTATGGTAAGAGCTTGAAGGTTTTATTTAGAAAGAGTAGAGACTGAGCCCTGGGTATGACTTGGTTTTAAAATTAAGGAATGAATGAAAGAATAAATCCCTCCACGAATAACAAAAACCCAAAGAAAGTGACTTTATAGCTCTTACGCTGCTGCCACTTTGGTTTTTCCTCACCCCACCCCCAAAGTCTGTTGATATTTATTTGGCATATTTTCACAATTTTGCTTCCTGTATCTTTCTTCAGTAACAGACCCATTGGCATTCATCTTGGTCTCTTCATTTGTATATGTTAACAAAGAAAAAGCAAATTTTTCTCCTTCAAGATATATCTGAGCTTTAATTTAGCTTGTCTTGATTTCATTGAGGACCCCTCCCCCTCGTGCCACTACCGTTGAGCCTTTTAGAACAAATTAAGTCATGCAGATGAAAGCAAAATCAATTTCAATCTGAAACAGGAATAATGTCCTTTACAGGGCTCTCTGAAAAACGAGAGTTTACTTAATAAGGTGAAGTAGGAAACACATTCATGAGCTTCTTCCATATCTCGTTATCTGGGAGTGCTGGGGAATGTAAATTTTGTTTGTGTTTTATTGGCGGACTTGAATTGCATTCAAGTGACTTTGAAACATTTTTGTGTGCTATACTACATATTTAATAATGAGGTAAGTTTTCTGATTGATTTACACTCTAGTTGGTAAGATTTTATTTTTATGATATAAAATCACTAACAGAAGTTAGAACCCAAGTTCTAGTTCTGATTCTGCCACTTCTTCATTTAAACTAATGATGTCACCTAAGAGAGGACCTAAGCCCTGAATGTCAGTTTCCTCAAAGGAGAAATAGGATTAAATACTTTCTATCATCTCCTCTACCTTTAAAACACTGAAATTCCCCGTGGAGTACTACTAAATTATAGAATCACATGGTAGCATTTATCCTCATATTAATATGAAATAAAAATAATTTTGCATTTTTTAAGTTATTTATTAATTTTAATTTTTTTACTACTTTGAAAAGACTCCCTTTATACGTTTTGAATTAGTGAGATTATGGTAAAATATATAGAGAAAAATTGTGTTTTATGAAAGCTTAAATTGATGAGAGGTCTTTTTCCATGCTTTTTGATAAAGAAATAACATTTTCCTGGCCAAAATATAGAACGTGTATTATGAGCAGTTAGAATGTATCTGTAGATACTAAAGACAAAATATTTAACGTTAAGAATATCCTCGAAATCCAGGTTATCCTGGAAATCCATGGTTATCACATTTCTAAGTCAGTTACCTGGGTAGGTGATCAATAACTTGTCTGAATACATTAAATTTAAATATGTAAAGAAAATTCAAGGTTTATTTGATAGTCACTGGTTGACTAAGCCTCCTATTTGATTGGAATATACACAGCAAGTTTTAAGTATTAACAGAATTCAAATCTTGACAAAAATATTTATTTTGAATACTAAGTACCAAATGTTTATACTCTTAAATGAAATCTACTGTACTTCAACTACCTATAGATCACTTTTATCAATTTTCAATTTGTTAACATTTTCATTTTTCAGTATGCACCACACTGGCATTTTAACTGGCAACCACTTAGGACTTCAATGTATTTTAATTCCATCTCAGAAAATACAAGTTTATTTGAGTATCTAGAACATGTTTTCCCTGGGTTTCCAATACAAGATTTTTGCTTTATTTTTAATAGTAGTTAGTAGACTAAAAATAATATAGAGATTTAGGAGGATGGAAACCTTTGGGAAAGATTTGGATGGAGGAAGCAGGGGAGGTATTGATACTTCCCATTGTATGTTTTCCTGGTTAACTAGTAATCATTCTCCACAGGGCCTCCTTCCTTCCTGAAGCCTTCTCTAAACCCCCTGTGGGGGCAGAGTGTCCCTGCCTCAATTTCCCATCAGGTCTTGGGACCTCCTCTATCTGACCATGAGAATTAGGAGCTATTTGCCTCCTGTGGACAGCTCCAGCAGAGGATATCTAAGCACAGAGTGGGAGCTTAATAATTTATTACATTGTAGCTGAAGAATCTATGAGATGATAGTAGTGTTTTAGAACTTCAAAGGGCACAGTCTTGAATAAAATGGATGCTCAACCAATGTTGGTTCTTACCCATTCACATCCCCAGTATACCGATTAAAAGTGAAAACGAAAGAAACTCCTATTAGGTTATGTGCGAAGTAAAGAATAGATAGGCCAATAAAAAATCAGAGAAGAGCCTTGCAAAAAATACTTCCCAGTCAATAATGAAAAATTTTTTATTATTCAGTTCAAGTAATTACTATGTGCTTAGTATGTGATCTGCATCATACAAAGTATGATTAATATTAATTCATGAGCTAAAAATCTTTCTGCAATTCCCCACTGACTTACTGATGTTATTAAAAATGTTTCTGTTGGAGGCAAGACCTCCTATGATTTGATCCTCTCTGTTTTTTCAGCTTTACTACATGCCATGTCCCAGTGTATGCTCCTTACTCCAACAATGCAGAATTTTCCAGAAGCCATGTCATTTTTCATTCATTTCCTGAGCTCCCAATGTCTCACCTATCTTGCGTTTCTAGTACTTAGCATATTTCTTGACACGTAGTCAACATTCCATATGTGTTCACTGAATAAATAAATGAATAAATATTGTAAAACAATAGCTGATGTTGGAGAAGCGAAGGAGACAGAATTTGCTCCAGTATCACTGGAGGAAATCAATTCACACACAGGGAGCATCTGGCCAGCTAACTAAGACAGATGGAGATCAATGCAGGGTGAGTGGTACAGAGAGAGATGGAAATGATTTGGATATTCTATGATTATACTCACCTAAAGTCATCAGGAAGTCTTCCTGAAGGAGAGAGACTTGAAGGGAATCTTAAAGAATAAGTAGTTTGAAGGTAAATAGGCTTGTGAAAGCATTCTGGGCAGAAGCATTATTAGGTAGGTAGGTAGGTAGGTAGATAGATAGATAGATAGATAGATAGATAGATAGATAGATAGATAGATGACAGATAAATGACAGATAGATAAAACAAAAAACAAAATACCAGTTCTTGATTACACCATGAAAACTTTTCCACAGTATGAGAAAGAGACAATAGAGAGCCTTGGAAGATTCCTTGCTTTGCCTTATTCGAGAATACTTGAGGTAAGAAGAGAACTTCTAGCCTACAACTATTTTTGGAAGCTGAAAGATTACTGGTACCTGTGAGAAAAGGTGCATGTGAGGGAGGGATAAACATGTGACATGTTCTACATGTAATAGAAAAACTAACTTGAAAATGGAAACAAACAAAACCAAATAATTCACTAAGACTGCTTCTCAAACTTGAGGTGCATCAGATTCCGCTCAAGGGCTGTTAAAACACAGATTGCTGCCCCCACCACCAAGTTTCTGATTCATAAGATCTGGGGCATGGCCTGAGAATGTACATTTCTAACAAGTCCTCAGGTGATGCTGAGACCTCAGACTGCTGTCTGAGGACCACAATTCAGGAACCATTGACCTAGGTTCATCTGCATAAAAATTTTGAAGATTCCAATGGTAAGACAGGAACTGGGGGTGCAATGAGCAGCAGTCATTATGTCAGGGAACCAGCAGATGGACAGAAGGCCAGCGTGACAACTGTTCCTACAAGTTTTAAGATAAATCTCAGACAATTTAGCTATGAACAGATGTCAGTTTTATTACAAACCTGCTGCTCTGGGCTACCACTGGCAGAGGAGGGAGGCCTGTCTAGGGTTAAAGATTTCTCTCTTGATAAAGACATTATGGAAAACAAAAGTGGTTAGATGGTCTCTCATAGAATGAATACAAAAAGCAAATAAAGTCTGTTTAGAGATCTTTAGATTCTTGACTGACAGTCAGCTAGGTTGTTGAGTAGCTTCTCAAAAGAAGTCTTGATCTGATTAAAATCCATCAGAAAAATGCTTGTGCATTTTTTATCAGGAATGATAATTTCTTCCCAGATGGAGGTTAGAAATCATAACAGACAAAATACTTCTGCTTCAATCAGATTTGAAACATTTTTTTAAATAGAATACACCGGAGGATACTTGGTACTGAAGTCACGGAGACTGGTAAATGAATGAATAAGGCATGCACGCAAGCAAGGGGAAACCAGAATTCATAATTTATTTCTGCTTTCAAAAGTTATGTGACAGATTTCTTTGCCACAGGCTATTTAAATATTGAGGTATCACGAAAAGTCTGACTGTCTTGTCCTGGATTTGCGAACTAGTACTTCTCTGTATGCCGTCATATAGACACTGGGGTTAAGTTATTTAGCATTTTGATTTGTTAGAAAGAAAGATAACAGGGTGAAATCTCCAAGTTTGAAAATGGCACTAAACTCTTCTAAGTCACCAGGAGTAGATTACACACAGAGCTATGTGTGAGCTGCAGACTAGTTTCCTGTAGGCAGGTGAAGTATAAGGAAATGAATTCAGGGAATGGATAGTTAGCAGAGAGCTATTGTCTTAGACACAAGAAAAGGATCTAGGGGTTATTATAGACCATTGTCTAGAGTGTGCAGAGCTGCTGCCAGGAAATCAGCAAAATGCAGGTAGTTGTTGGGAAAATATTAGAGCAGAAAACACTGCCTTATTTCTCTACTAAACTACTAGATAGATATTAAGTCCGGTGTTCTTTGTCTTCTATCCTCATCAGAATGCTTCAAGAAAGAAAAAAAGAATGTCAAGGAACATGCAACAAATCACACCACTAAATATTTATTAATTGCCTGATATGTGCAAAGGTTCTTGTTCAGCAATTGAGAAAATAAAGTCACTCTTAGTGGCATTGCATAGGTTACAATGGTGACAGTTTGTTTGAACCATTTAGCAACCATGAAAACAGTTATCCTCATAAACCATTCACTGCAAGTGAGAAAAATGAGAAGGAGGTACTTCTTTGGGCTTCTGTTAAAGGTTAGATTTTAATTGTCTGAATTCTGCCTTATGAAAAGACGTTATCATTGTGAAAGAAGTAGAAGCTACAACTGGAGACTTAAGAAATTATAAAACTGTAGAGCAGAAGTTGAAAACTATTTCTGAAAAGGGCCAAATAGTAAATAGTCTAGGCTTTGTGGGCCATATGGTCTTTGTTGCAACTATTGAACACTGCAGTACTAAAACGAATGAGCTCGGCAGGATTCCAATAAAACTTTATTTACAAAAATAGGCAGTGGGCAGATTTGGCCTTCAGGCCATGGTTTACTGAAGCCTGCTGTAGAGAATGGCTAGCATGAGCATCATGCTGCTTAACTTAGCATGCAGGGAACTACTGAATCTCACTAGCCCCAAAAAGAGACTACTACTGAAAAATAAATTTATGATTGCTAAATTCTTATTGAGGAAAATAACAAACACTTGAAGCACACTTACAAAGTGTATTCTTCTCTTTTCAAAGAATGGGTCTTATTGTGTTTGAATCCAGATACTTAGTGACTGCAAGGCAAAAGTGTTTTATTCTAAGAATTTCCTCATGCGGCCTTTTGTCTTCAAATAGCAAGCTTCCCAATTGCACATTAAATTATACAGCTGAGGTATAGACATTCTTCTAAGCCCCAATCTTGACTGTTGGCACAAATTCTGGCTTTTTTATTTCATTTGCCCTTTCGAAGCAACTCCTTCATTTATCTCCTAAACAGATGTTGCAGTCAGTACCTTATGCCTAGCTCCAAAGATTGGCATATGGTTCCATCTAACCCATTGTCACCTTGTGTGAGAATTTGCAGCCGCGGAAGCTGGAGTAAGGCACTCTGGCAGGCAGCTGTGACCCTGGGGATTCAGCCCCACATCTCCTATAGTGTGGAGAAGCTCTGGGGAGAAGGGGAAAAGCAGCCAAGACAAGTCTGCCAATTCCTGGATTTCACAGGTTTCCTCCTGGGAGCGCTTTTGTTTCCTTCCTGCTTCTAACTTGAATTGACTGAGAAAAAAGAAGAAGGGCCATTGAAGAGCGACGCTCACATTTGCCTTCTAATTTTGTTCCATAGGAAACGGGCCACTCACAGTGTTGGCAAAAGGAAGGGCAGTCAGAAGGACCTCCGGCCCCCTGATCTTTGGATACATCATGAAGAAATGGAGATGAAAAACATCGAGAAGCCAGCAGGCACTGACCCTCCAGGAAGGGACTCCCCCATCCAAAGTTGCCAAGACCTCACACCAGTCAGTCACAGCCAGTCAGAAACCCAAATGGGGAGCAAGAGCACCTCTCATTCAGGTAACTCTCTTCTCTCCGGCATCAGGAAAAACATCCCATTCTGAACCCCACAAGGGAGTTCTCCACTCCTTCTTTTGTGAAGGTAACCTTTCCACTATTTTGCAAGTCATTTGCCAACAGTTAAAATAATCTGATATAAATTTGGTCAATTAACTAGGTTTACTTTCTATTCCATCATCCTGTTGCCTGACTTTTATAATTGTAAGGCTTCTTGAAACTTCTAAGAGGTTGGAGGTGATGGAGTTGGGAAATATTGAAATGTGAAGCCTAAATGAAATGACTGCTCTTTGTTAAATCTTGAACAAAAGTTTTGCAAGGCAATAAAATTTGAAGCTATTTCTACGTTTTTTTAGTTCACTATATCTGTGGATAAATGAAAGTTGACTTTAAATTTGATGTCAATTCCTTGCTTTGAAAAATCATACCAGGGACACTTGAAGTATGAAAACATTGACTTTTCTGTTTCTTTGCCTTAATTACCATGGAGATCAACTGTTATCCTCATGCAATCACGTTACATCATCACTAGCCTAGTTTGGTGGAGTCTATCTGAAGGCTCTCTTGGTATACAAAGTGATCTGAAGGAAACAAGACTACTGTTTAATGAATTGGTGCAGAACAATCCATGTCCAGGAATAACTAAGAAATCTAGAAAATTGTTGTAAGATATTTTTCTTTCTGTTGGTCCTCCTATTTTCAAAATGCTTATGGGAAGTTGAATAATCAACCAAGTAGTCTCATCAAAAAATCTCTTGGTCTACTAATGATGTGCTTGTAGAATGAGTAGTTGTTGTTTTTAAACCAAATTAAAATATTTTAGTTGTTTGAATGTGTAACTGGTTAACTAGACTTTCTCAGCTTAAAATTGTTTAAACAAGAACTTCAATTACTGATATCCAATCATGAGTTGTTGAGTATTCCTTTTCTAGACCTTAAATAATATCTCAGAGTCTCTAACTTTTCTGTCACTTTCAATTATTAAACTACAATCCGGTTCTATTAAAACTACAATCTGAAATTTAAATTAAGGATTCTTTTTCTTTTATGATCAGCTAGACTTTTGGCTCTGAGAACTGGGGTCACAATTTGCTCTTTAAATCCTTCAGCACCTTGGAGTGAAATGGAGTGGTGGGGATGGGACAGAAGGAAGGGCACACAGTCTGTTTCAGAAACATCTTGACCTATTCCTCCTATCTATCTGCTCTTGCTGGCTATGTGGGAGGACAGGGAGGGGAGGTAAAGAGGAGAAGGGAGGACAAAGGTGAGGAGGGAGGGAAGAAAGGACAGTTCGAAGTTCACTGATTTTCTGGGCATGTGGGCTGTGCTCATGTGGCATCCAAATTCTGGGTCCCTTATGAAACACAAGCGTGAATCTTTCTGAGACCCTGTGAGATTCCTCCATCAGCCAATTCGTTATATGTGGTATCAAGTCAGGGCTTAACCCTCTCACACCAGATGGTTCTACATGTCAACTTCAAAGGTCCTCTGGTGGGGCAGCTGCACTCAGGTTAATTCCAGCAAAAAGACTCAAGCCTGATCAACTTTTCAAGTGCCCACTTAACCCAAAGTAAGCTCCTATGTCTTTGCCAGGCCAAATGATGAGAAAAAAGTTTATGTCCCTCTCTCAGCCTTGCTCTCTTCAATTAACTCTTCCTCTGTTTAATAGATGCAAGGTAGACCAGCAAGTCTGCTGCCTGTTCAGAACTTCAGCTTTGTTTCTCTCAACATAGATTTTTATTTACTTTTCAGATCTGCATGTATCATTATTTCTTATTATTTTTAATGACTCTTTAGTATGGCATTTTATGGAATCATAATAAATTTACATAAATATGCCTAATCTTGTTTTTGAAGAATGTAGTTTATTCCCTTTGTTTTTAAAATAAGATTTAATGTCTTTGGGCCTTAAGTACTAGTTGCATAAATTGTGGTAAATTCATACAATTGAATGTTATGGAGCTGTTAAAAATTATATTACTGATTTATTGACAGAGAAAGATATTCATGTTATTTTCTTAAGAAGTTTACAAAATAGTATGTATGGTATAATGCCACTTTTGCAAAATAAATATATACCTTCTCACTTTCACATATACATGCATATGTAAAAATTATAAATAACAAAATATAAATAATGGTTCTTTCTGGCTAATGAGGTTATGGTAAGTTTTATTAATGTTTGTACAATAAGAGTATGTTGATTGGGTAACAGGAAAGTAAGTATTATTATTTAAAACATCAATAAAATGAAAAAAGCATTGGTGTGTCTGGCTAGAAATGATGTAAAGTGTTGGGTCATTGAAGAAGGTGTGTCTCTCAGGAGTATTGTTTTTCCTTTAGGTCAAGACACTGAGGAAGCAGGGAGCTCCATGTCCACTCTAGAGAGGTCACTAGCTGCACGCCGAGCCACCCGGGCCAAACTCATGATTCCTATGGATGCCCAGTCCAACAATCCTGGTGAGTAAAGATTGGTACCACATTAAAGAAATGAAGTGCTTTCTGTTTTCATCTTTTCTGTATCAAATTATCAAAAAATATTTAGAGTTTTCTCTGAACTTTCTGGGCAAATGGACATAATGAAGAATGACTAAATCCTTATCATTTATATTTAGAATTCAGAGTTTTCGCACTGTTATTGTTGTCTTTGTTATACAAAATCGAATAGTCTGGCTATTGGCAAATATGACCATGTACTTAAGGAATTGTAAAAAATGTGAATTGATGGAGAAAGAGCTGAAAATTCTGCAGTATTATTGATCTTATTCTAATGATCATCTTCATAGCTTTTTTTATTTTTGTAGTAGGTCCAATTTTGAGACTTAAATAATATAGCACTATTGAAGGGAGTGTTGACAGATATCCACTTACTTCACCTTTCTTATTAGAGTTTTCTGTCATATGCCTACAATCACTGAAGATATGAGCATCTGGAGATCACTTCCTTTCCAATTACCTCTATGATCAATCTTGGTAATTTAATATCCGTGCATATAATCCATCCAATGTCCTAGACTGTTAGTTCCTTTATGTTATCTACAATGATATTGGCTTCTTCCCACCTCAATTTGTCAATTCCGTGACGCACACTAAACCAATAATTGTAACCCCTACAAATTGTCAGTTTCTAACATCCCTTTTTCTATCACCTTGTTACTTTCCTGCTCACTTATTTTATTGCTCACTTGCCAACAATTCTTCAATCCCACTAAAACCTGCAATCCGTTAACTCTGCCACCTTTCCACTGTCCCTCATCTGACTCATGTCATTATTTCCCTCCAAACTCAACTTAGAATCCATAGTCACTTATTATCTTCAGTCCCTTGCAATTACCCTCATCTCCCTTGGTCCTCCTTCCCCATCATACTCATCTGAAAAAACTCAACCCTTAGCTTAGGTTGAATTAGCTCCTCTCTGACTCTTACCGTGTACCCTAAGAGCTCACTTTATCTGGAGAAAAGCACATAACCTGCTTACTGGACATTTACAGCCACAAATCCAAGGTAAGTGGTCATCTATTTGGAAATGCCACTATATTTCTCTAATCATTCATTCCCTTACTTTATAAGATGAATGTGTTATATCTATTCTTACTTTTCAGATTCCCAATACCTCTCTCCTTTCCCTAATCTCAACTAATAATATTTCTTCTTTTATCGCCAAGAAAAGAGAAGCATTCAGCAATGATATCCTTGTCCTTCCATCAAATCTAGTTGATGTGTTTGTGCTCCTATCTAAAGCCAGCTCTCTCCCTTGTTGTCATCCCTTCTCACCCACTTAGGGACTCTTCTGTAATTATCCTTTCCCTTTCATGCATCATCTATTTTCTCTCCTCACTGATAACTCCAGTAAGCATACAGACATTCTGTCATAACCTCTATTTTAAAGCACTCTCACTTCATACCACTTATCCCTTCAACTAAAGCCCCATTCTTCCCCTTTCCTGACAAACTCCTTTAAAAACTCTCTATACTCATTTTTTCCTCTTTCTAATCTTCTTTATTAGTTTTTATGAGATTTTCACAGTCCCTCTCTACTGAAATCATGGTTGCCAAGGTTATCGATAATCTCTGTGTTGTCAAATCAAATGATCAGTTCTCAGATGCTCAGCATAATTTGACACAGCTTCTCTCTGTTTTCCTGAAACACTTTCTTTACTTGGCTGTGGTATACTAAATGCTCCTGGTTTTCTTTCTATCTCACTGGCTGCTCCTTGTCAGTATCTTTTACTTATTCCTCCTCTTACTCCCAATCTCTAAGAGTCAGAGTGTGCCCTGGGGCTCAGTCCTCAGGCTTTTCTCTTCCATCTACCCTAGCTTCTTAGATGATGTCATCTAGTACCAATGGCCTAATGCCATCTAAATGCTGATAAATCCCTAATTTTATCTCTAGCTTAATCTCTTTCCAGAATCCACATCAACTTCCATATCAACTGTTGACTCAACTTCTCCACATGGCTTTCTAGTAGTCAAGTCAGCTATGTTCAAAATGGAAATCTTGCTTTTCCATAATTCCCTTTCCCTACCTCCAAACTTGATCCTTCTACTGTTTTCCCCTTTTCAGTAAATGGCACCACTGTTCATCCATTGACTCCTATTAAAAACTCTAGTTTCATGCTTCTTTATTCTGATATCCTCACACCCCAAATTCAATCTTTTACCAAATCTTATTAATACTTGTCCCAAATCAGACCAGTTAGTCCCATCTCCACTGCTCCACCTTTATCCATGCCACCACCATCTCTTACAGATTATAGACTATAGCTGTAAACTTGTAACTGGTCTCTTTTCTTTCGGTGTTATCCCTACAGTAAGTTGTCCGCACAGCGGCCTTTCAGTGTATGAATTAGAATATGTTACTCCTCCTGACTTCACATGTAGAACAAAATCCAGTGATTTTAGCATGTCCTACAAGGCGCTGTGTAGTCCAACCTCTGGCCATAACCCTCACTTCACCTTCTGCTACTACTCTGTATAATCCGTTTCAACCTCACAGCCCTCCTCTCTGTTCTTTGGATAATAACACACATTCCAACTCAGAGGCTCTTCGCTTGCTATTCTCTTTGCTTGGAATCTCTTTTCTATAGATACTTACGTGGCTTTTCCCTTAGGTCTGTGTTCAACTGCCACCACCAGAGACAGGTCTTCCCTGACTGTTGCCTAACGTAGCATCTTTGGTCACTTTACCTTCTTTATTCTGCTTCATTTTTTTAAATTAATATATATATGACCCTGCTACTTGCATTCTTGTGTTTGTTTATTATTTGTTTCCCATACTTTAATGTAATCTGTATGAGGGCAGAGATTGTGCCTGTTTTGATCGCTTTGTATCCTCAATACCCAGAACAGAGCCTGGCACATGGTGGGTAGAAATCAACTGACATAACTTAGTCAAATGAATGAATTAGTGGTTGTTTCTTTCTGCTTACAATATGTCATGTTTTCTCTATGCTCCAATGCATCTTTCAATTTTACTATAATAAGTGCAAAAAATCATGTGGAATTTATAATGAATACCAACTGTTTAACTCATGGGGTAGATACTATTATTATTCCTGTTTTGATAACAGAACTGAGGCTTGGAGAGTTTAAGTACCTAGCTTGCAGTCACACAGCAAGGGTGTGGCAGGGCCAGAATTTGGACTCAGAAGTTCTAGCTTCTGAGTTCTGCACTCTTAACCATTATGCTTCCAGCTACAATACTCTGTGAAGCTATTGTCCTTTTTCTTTCATTCCTTTCACTGCCTAGAGAGACATTGTACACTTAGCTGCCTCTTTTTTTTCCTCTCCTGCTACATTCCTCTTGTAACTAAGTTCTATCTGTACCAATCTTCTGGTGCTTTCTTATTAAAAATCATGGTGCTTCAGAATCCTTCTGTCCCATATGTAAGTTCCTCATCCAATAAGTTCCCATATCCCATTGATTTTTCTTCCACAATATCTTTTGAATCCCTGGCTACCTTTCATTCCCAAGAGTCATGTTTTTATTTTCTTCCTTATGACCTCACACCTGAACTGTCAAAAGATCTTCATAATTAGTCTTCATCTCTCCAGCATCTTCCAGACTTGTGTATCCTGCTTGCCAGATTTCTTCCTAAAACAACTTAAACACGGCATTCCACTCCATAAATTTCTCCAATGGCTCTTCATTGTCTGGCAAGAAAAAACAACTACAAACCCCTCAGTGTATCACATCTGAGTCTACATTTCTAGTTTCCTATTGCTACGCCCTTGTATATATACTGTAGACTCTTGCCAAGTCAGATTATTTGTCAGTCCAGAAATATACATTGCCCTTTATTTGTTTTTCTCTCTGAACACTTCTTACCTTTTGGAATGACTCAGTGTCTATCTCTACATAACAATGTTGTATGAATCTTTCAAAGACCAAAGCAGATGTTGATGCTCTCATAAATTCTTTCTTTTCTGAATACTCTATCCAGAAATGATAACTTCTTTTCTCATGTTTGAATAACATTTCTTTATACCACTTCTGTGGTATTAATTACACATAGTACTGCATCAGATGCTTAGGTATTCAAGTCCAAATCTTCCCTTCTCTAACAGGTTGTGAATGACTTCATAATAGGGAGGGAATGTATCCAATTCATCTGCACATTCATACATTATATATCTCGATGCCTAGCACAAAATTGATGCTTGCTAAACATCTCTCAAACAACTGAATGAATAAGTAAATGCATTATGAGAATTCCTTGTGTCTGTAACACATCAGCCTTTTAGGGTTCTTTTGTATCAGTTATAGATAGACTATCTTCTAATAAAATTTTCTGATATATTAAGGGAAGTTAAAATTGTTTTCATTAAACAGGAAAGGAAATAATGAGCTTGGAAAGAAAGAGAAATGGAATGAAATCTAACAAGTATTGAGAACTTGAATATTATTCACTTGCTAAATACCCTGCTAATTATTATTTCATTGAGTCCTCACAATATCATCACGTGGTGAGATTATCTTGATTTTACACATGGGGAACAGAGATTCAGACAGCTTACGAACTTACTTCAGGACATACCTGGGCAACCTCTGAACCTCTATGGTATACTGCTTTTCCAAGGATAAAGATGCCTTGCATGCCTTATATTATTTATATCTTTTCGTTTGTTTGTTTTTCAAGATTTTTTGACAGTAGCATCTCCAATTTACAAACATGAAAACTAAGGTTCTGAGAGTCTGAACTTGAAATCTGTGCTTGGTCTGTCCACCACACTGTGCTGCCTCATGTTGTCACCTCAACCTCTGGGTTGCTCTGTGCCTAAAACAGTAAACATTTTCTCATTCCTGGTGTCCCACTCTATATCAATGGGGGCCCTAAAATGACCAGCAATTAATTTTTTTATTATTTTAAAAATTAGCATATAATGCATTGTACATGTTTTTAAATAGTTAAATAGTTTTACAAAGTTTATAAGGATACTCTGACCCAGAAATTCCATTGTTAGACATATTCCACTCTTGAGTATATACCCAGCAGAAATACATTCATAAAAAGACACATACATGAATGTGTGTAGCCAGAATGTGTTTATGCTCTAGACATATAGATTGGGTGCCATAAATGCTTGCTAATTATTACACAAAGTTTAAATCTGAGGAAAAGTCCAATCCAATTATTAAGTTGTTATAACATCTGAACATTTATACATGAATCATGTAAAATTTCACATTTCTGATATTAAATAAGCCTTCATAAACTGTTTTAAATGTAATTCTATCCCAAAAGAACAAATAGACAAATTACTTCTTAGATCACTTCATGAATTTAAATTTTTAAAAAGCTATTGCAGAGCCGGCCCCGTGGCTTAGCGGTTAAGTGCTCGTGCTCCGCTGCTGGCGGCCTGGGTTCGGATCCTGGGCACGCACCAACACACTACTTCTCCGGCCATGCTGAGGCTGCGTCCCACATACAGCAACTGGAAGGATGTGCAGCTATGACATACAACTATCCACTGGGGCTTTGGGGGGAAAATAAATAAATAAATAAAATCTTTAAAAAAAATAAAACTATTGCATTATCTACTACTTGTCAAGTCACATCATAGTTACTTTGTAATATAAGCATACAATGGAATACTATGCAGCAATGAAAATGAATAAATTAAAATGAGACAAACAATATGGAGAATCTCACAGATAAACTGTTGTAAGACAGAAACCTAACAAATCTGTATGATTCAAGTTATGTAAAGTTCAAAAACAGGCAAAATAATCCATTGGGTTAGAATTCAAAAGAGCAATTACTCTTGATGGAAGGTGATTAGTGACCAGAAGTGACCATGGGACAGCTTCTCATAATGTTCTATTTCATGCTCTGCCTGAATGATGGTTATGAGGCATTTCACTTTGGAAAAATCATTGAGCACTACTTAGGATATTCCAGTTTTCAATATGTATATTGTACTTAAATGAAATTTCCATAGTTAGTTCTGGTGGTCTAGTGGTTAAGATTTCACAAGCTCACCACTGCCACCTAGATTTTCTTCCCAGTCAGGGAACCACACTACCTGTCTGTCAGTTGGGTTGTCATGCTGTGGCAGCTGCTTGTTGCTGTGATGCTGAAAGCTATGCCACTGGTATTTCAAATACTGGCAGGGTCACCCATGGTGGACAGGTTTCAGCAGAGCTTCCAGACTAAGACAGATGAGGAAAAGGACCTGGCCACCCACTTCTGAAAAAATGAACCATGAAAGCCCTATGAATAACAGTGGAGCATTGTCTGATACAGCACCAGAAGGTGAGAGGATGGCACAGAAAGACCGGGCAGGGTTCCACTCTGCTGTACACAGGCTCACTAGGGGTCGGAATCAACTAGACGGGCACTAGCAACAACAAACATTTCAATAAGAAATGAAGAGTCAATAGAATATACATCTTCTGAAATAACTTTATCCTATTACATTTTTTGTTATCTCCAAGCTCTCTATTGGTAAAACTCTAACGAAAGAAAATGACTTCAACATATAATCAAAGTTGATTTTAAAATAAATTCTGAGGTTTTCTGATAAATAAAATAGGCTCTTTGCAACTGACATGACTGATAGGCCTTAGATAACTATGCTGAAAAACTTGTAGATCTGTATGTTGGCAGACTTAAGATTGCATTCAGAATAGTAGATCCATTAATGATGGCCCCATTTGCAATTATCTAGATTATCAAGTCTTGGATCAAGTCTTGTATAAACCAAATTATAGCATTGTTCAGATTTCTAGTCACATGTATGAGGATGCTTGCTGTTCCACTTAAGAATCATTCTTTTTGTAAGATTATTTTTCCCCTCTTCCTTGACATTTTTCAGCATGCTTTATAAAATGTTAATTAGCAGATAAAATATAGATTATCCGAAGTGTTTTTTAGTTCTTAAAACTCACTGGAAAAGGTATTTAATTTCACTGGAGTGCAAAATCTGTTTATCTAAGCTTATACTTTTTGGTGGCAAACATAATGTGGCATGTGTTACACCCTGCTCTCTAACGCACTTCACAGCTAAGTGAGCTAGTGCTCATGAGAAACTTCCCAGCTGAGAGCATAGGCAGGAGGAGAACCTAGGTATTTTGATTCCCCAATCCGCAGTCCCCAGCTCTTTCCTGTAAAATGGTGGCAAAGAGTGACTATTTTTACAATGGCCAAACATTTATTTTAAAGGTTTTTTCTTATTATAAATTAAATTATTTAGAAGAAATCAGAAGCATCAAGTATATCTTTCCTGAATTTTTCCAGGATATATAAGGTCACAGGCTGGGTTTCCAGGAATCAGACTCTGAGACAGAGGTTGGAACACAAGAGATTTATTAGCAAGTGCTTTCTGGAATACTATCTGTGAGGGTTAAGGACCCAGGATTGGGGGAGGGAGAAATTGAACTGGTGATGCAGTTTAGTGGAGGCCTCAGCTGACCCTACACATTGCTCTGGTGCTGGGATTGTCCTTCAGAGTTGTCCCAAATAAGGCAAGGGGGGCAGGGTGGGCTTCTGTACCTGTCTTCAGTAGTCTTTGATGCAGGTTGCCCCCAAGAAGTGGGATGTGACCTTGAGTGAGTAACTTCTTAGGCTGAGAGCAATTCCTGGAGACATGTAGATGTTCTTACATTTCTAGCATTTTATTATTCAGTGGAACATAACTATTTGATTGGCCTTCAAAAGATCCCCTCTCCATTTTCAACCTGTGTTTTCTTCTTCTGTAAAGTGCTAGAGGAGAGGTGGGGGATTGGATCTGGGAAGGATGTGGATGGAAGCAGATGACCTGTAAGATCATATCAATTATAGAATTTCAATAATTTAATGTATGAGAGGTTGTTGGGTAGAATCTTCTTGAATTTTGTTTTTTTCAGTTTTTTCTTTCCCTGTAAATATTTGCAGGGAAAAAATAGTGTAAAATCAGCCTTTAAAGGAAAAAAGAAGTCTGGAAAAGGTAGCCTGAAGAATCTAGTAAAAAGACTGGGGCGAAGGAAAGCACACAGTTTTGCTCTTGTAATAATTTGGGTGCTGCTTACGGCTACTGGTTTTGGGGCTTTCTAGAACATTCACTGTGAGAGCCAACTCCTTTTTTCCCTGCTTTAGTGGCTTGACTGCAGAACTCAAACAATGAATTGGAGAAGCTATTGAGAAGTGAAATAAGGCTGCAAGAGAAAAAGAAGATTTTTTTTTAATTTTTTTGTTTATTGCAGTAACATTGGTTTATAACATTGTGTAAATTTCAGGTGTACATCATTATACCTCTATTTCTGCATAGACCACATCATGTTCACCACCCAAATACCAACCACAACTCATCACCACACAGATGTGCCGAATTATCCCTTTCGCCCTCCACCCTCCCTCCTTCCCCTCTGGCAACCACCAATCCGATCTCTGCCTTTATGTGTTTGTTTATTGTTGTTATTATCTACTTAATGATAATTAAGTGTTGTTACTACTTAATGAAGGAAATCATACGGTATTTGACCTTCTCCCTCTGACTTATTTCACTTTGCATAATACCCTCAATGTCCATCCATCTTGTCACAAATGGCTGGATTTCTAGATGTAGAGAAAGCATTTGACAAGATACAGCATCCATTTATGATAAAAACTCTGAATAAAATGGGTATAGAATGCAAAAGGAGATTTTAAAAACTGGCGTTCTCTTGGCTCAAAGTGCTGTACTACCAGAATTCTCTTTGTACACAGATGGACGCTGAGAGGGACTGACCTGTGAGAGGATAGTCCCAACTGCTGAAACATTTGATTCCACATAAGAATCCATGTTTGACTCTTATGTAAATAGTGTGAGAAGCCAGTATCCTAAGATCGGTCCCTGCTTAACAGGCTTCTAGAACTCAGCATTCATTCCATCGCCCTGCAGCCCTTGTGGATGCTCGCATCTGACCAAGAAGGCTGTCTTAGGAGTAATGAGTGCCAACAACTCTTCTAGTACCATAAACATCAATGCATACAAATTTTTCAACTCTTCAGAACTGTGGAAGCAGTGGCAAGGAGCAGAAAATTCACTGCTCATTTAAATTTACCTTAGAAATAATATCATTACCTAATTTATGATTCTAAATAATAATTTGATTATCACATTATTACAATCAGTTTTTATTCTTTGAGTCTTGAATGACATACTTCATTCCTCCTCTTACTATGAATTTCTACGGAGGTAGTATTTTTTATGCACTTCTATAGCTCATGCAGTACTCTGCAAATGGCTTTATATAAGAGTGGGCTTAAAACAGTTGTTAATGAATGAGAGTTGAAAACAAAGAGGTTGTTTTCTGGTAGTTCTATAAGCAAATGACTTTTTAAATACAACTAATTGATTAGTAATTCTACTGGATTATCAAAATCAGCAGATCAGTAGGATTGTGCAGACATGGTCAAGATATGACTTTCAAGCTCAAAAAGATGCCTATGGGGAGTACAGAGTCATGTTTTTAGGAAGGATTCTACAAGGCAAAAAACGGCTTGCTTATCAGAGATATAGGAATAATCAAGAAGTGATCTGACAAATAGTTGATGAAAGTAAAGAATTTGGGATGATGGAGTGCAAAAAGAACACAAACATAGCTTTTAGAAAGGTTTCTTAGAGCAATATGAAACATAAAGATCTCTTACTTTTTAAGATTTCTGTCACCTAATTATTGCTTACTTTCTAATATCTTAGAGATTGCTACAACAAAATGCACTATCTTTTATTTTAGGACCTTTCTCATCTGAGTCAAGGTCTTTGGGGTGTTCTGGGGTAATTTGTAAAAGGTTAAGATAGATGTGCTCACGGTGTCTTGAGAAAGTCAGTGGTCTGCAGAAAAGGAAGCATTGTGATGCCTCAAGCTCATCTCAGAGGAATCCTTTGGACTCAGATCAGAATCTGGCTTTCCTGCAACCTCA
The DNA here is from genome assembly GCF_057802395.1 of Ceratotherium simum simum. Classification (NCBI taxonomy): domain Eukaryota; kingdom Metazoa; phylum Chordata; class Mammalia; order Perissodactyla; family Rhinocerotidae; genus Ceratotherium; species Ceratotherium simum. Next base: position 41,942,055 of record NC_141913.1, read on the forward strand.
TCTTCTGTCTGATACTCATGGTGTCAAAATGTATACCCAGATGTTCACAACTGTTTCAGATTTGTGAACTTCATAGCCATGCCTCATTGGAGAAGATCTCCATTGAGAAGGATGGGAAAGCAGTAAGAGAAGAATGTAGGAGGCTGTAGGGGTCTTACAGTTTTCTGCTCACAGTGTTCTTCCTTTGATCTTAGTACTTTTCATAGCCACCCTCAGCAGGCACTTGTCCAGTCACCTCCACATCATATCTCATCTTATAAAGTGTGTGTAAACCAAGTGAAAAATGGCCCAGCTTGACTTAGATAACCTAGGGGCCTTCCTTAGCTCATAAATGACAGAACCAGAATTTGAACCCAGATTTTTTTATGATCATTATTCCAGTTCTTTTCCTTCTCCAGGGGAAGAACTTTCCTCTCTAATCTCAAAAATCTTACAGTGTCCTAATTCCCTCATGTTTAAATTTGAGTTAAAAACTATCATTTAGCTGCTTCTATCTTAATGTATTGCACTTCTTTTTCGAATGTAAGACGGATGTTTTTGTTTTTTTAGCAGAACTAATTATATTTTAATTTAATAATTTTCAGTATCTGGGTGAAAAATTTGACTTATCTTTTAAGTGGTCATATTTTTAATTTTTATTTATTTTTAACAGCTTTATTGAGGTATAATTGACATATACAAAACTGCACATATTTAACATATGCAATTTGATAAGTTTGGGCATATGTCTACACCCATGAAAACATCACCACAATCAAGGTGATAGACATGTAAGAAAGGTGTTTTATTTATGTATTTTTTTTTTGTGAGGAAGACCAGCCCTGAGCTAACATCCGATGCCGATCCTCCTCTTTTTTGCTGAGGAAGACTGGCCCTGGGCTAACATCTGTGCCCATCTTCCTCCACTTTATATGGGACCCCGCCACAGCATGGCTTAACAAGCAGTGTGTCGGTGCGCGCCTGGGATCCGAACCAGCGAACTTCGCGCCGCCGCAGCGGAGCGCGCGCACTTAACCGCTTGCACCACGGGGCCGCCCCAAGAAAGGTGTTTTAAACAACATTTCCTATCAAATGGTATTCAGCTCAGTCTCATGGGAGGGGCAGTCCGTTGACCCTGCAGATTAATAACAATAACCAGCATTTATGAAGGGCTGACTCCTAACCCTCTGCTCTGCTTTACTTCTCTATGGATGCTCGATTTAGACCTCACAACCACACCATAAAGTTGATACTATTATTATCTCACTTTACGATGAGAAAACTAAGAAATAGCTTAAATAACTTGTCAAGTTAATGTATAGTTGTCTATTAGCGCATAACGAATTACCCCCAAAATGTAGCAACGTGGAACAGTCGTTGATTTTCTCAATGGCTTCTGAGGGTGAGGAATACAGGAACAACTTGGCTGGGTAGTTCTGACTGAGTCAGGGTCTCAAACTGGCTCAGGAGGGTTCTCACAGTCTCTTGGACTGACAGCCTCACTTTCCAACCACAAATGCCTCTGCACCGGTTTGCCGGCATGTCCTCAAGACATGACTCCTGGCTACCCCCAGAGTGAGTGATCTGAGAGAGAGAGAGAGAGCAATATTTTTTAAATCTAATTTGGAAGTGACATACCATCACTTCTGCTGTGTTCTCTTGGTCACCAAGGTGCAATGTGGCAGGGAAATCCACAAGGATCTGAGTGCCATGAGGTAGGAATCAATGGGAGGCATCTTAGATACTGGCTATGATATGTATTCACTACCAAGAGGCATAACTGGATAATGAACCCAGGCAGTTTGACCTTAGTGCTTGAGCTCTTTACCGCTGTGCTTAGAATAACTACAGAACCCATATTTATGAATGTTCATACTTTTCCTAAAGGGGCCTTTGGTAGAGTTCGTGGATACTCATGGACGCCAATCAGCGACAATTGCTTGTCAAAGGACACCTGAAAATGTGAAAGAGATAAGAATGTTTATCAAGGGCAATAGACACTAAATTTCCAGATAGTCAAGATTACATACAGGTCATTGCAGAGAGGAGATGGTAAGGGAGGCAGAATGAGAAATCGTTTCACTTAAACTCTTTTCACTTCAAAATATTATCTTTACTCTTAAATTAGTCCACCTCTCCTCCTCAACAAATCTCTCAGTTCTGTCAAGTATCATGTTGAGAAATATTTACAGAGGGCTTTATTTCTTAAAATTGTAGCTTTAAAACAAAATCTCTACTTTAGATTTCCTATAGGTCACATTTAGTGCTAACATTTTTAAGAATGTTGTAAAAGTTTTTGAATCTCAACCTGCCTGTTCAGGGAGCTGAGTAATTTGGTAAGAGAATTTCTACTTGAAAAATCTTTGTGCATCAGTGCAGGATATAAATTCGATTGTCAGCAATCTGTGTTAGAACAGATTTCTTGTCATATTTGGCCACAGAGCAAAGATTTATTGAAAATGCTTGATGATATCGCTCTCTGAGCTGTTTTCCATAAACATAGCAGTAGAGTGAATGCTTTGAATTGTAGTGTAAGTATGTGTGTGTGCGTGTGATTATGTATGTACGTGTATGTTTGTTGACTCTCAAAACTGACATCCAGGGCGAAAATACCAAAAGACATTTCAATGCATAGTGTTGTATCCAACTTACTTAGAATGATTATTTTTACAACTGTCTCGTAGGTAATTGTAGACTTCTGTGCCCTTTTAGAAATGAATCATGGATCAAAATACTTTTTTAGAAATGAATCATGGATCAAAATACTTCAAAATCAAAGCTTTGGAATACTGACTATTCTATTTCGTCAGGGATTAGAACAATGGGAATTTTTGAGACGGAGAAACATATAACAGATTTATTATTATTGTTATTATGAGGAGGAAGATTAGCCCTGAGCTAACATCCAATGCCAATCCTCCTCTTTTTTTTTTTTTTTAATTTATTTATTTTTGTGTGTGTGTGAGGAAGATCAGCCCTGAGCTAACATCCATGCCAATCCTCCTCTTTTTGCTGAGGAAGACTGGCCCTGAGCTAACATCTATTGCCAATCCTCCTCCTTTTCTTTTTTCCCCCAAAGCCCCAGTAGATAGTTGTATGTCATAGTTGCACATCCTTCTAGTTGCTGTATGTGGGACGCGGCCTCAGCATGGCCAGAGAAACGGTGCGTCAGTGCACACCCGGGGTCCAAACCTGGGTCGCCAGTAGTGGAGTGCATGCGCTTAACCGCTAAGCCACGGGGCCGGCCTCACCAATCCTCCTTTTTTTTGCTGAGGAAGATTGGCCCTGGGCTAACATCCGTGCCCATCTTCCTCTACTTTATGTAGGATGCTGCCACAGCATGGCCCGACAAGCAGCGTGTTGGTCTGTGCCCGGGATCCAAACTGGCGAACCCTGGGCCGCCAAAACGGAGAGCGCAAACTTAACCACTACACCACCAGCCTGACCCAGATTTATTATTTTTTAAAGAAGTTTTGTTATTTGCAAACCTTTTGTACTTAGGTTAGTAGTCAAAATGCAAAACTCTTAGAAAGTAAAATTTCTTTCTTCAGTAACAAGAGCCTTGGAAGTGGAATATAAATTTAGTCTCTTGGGTTCTCTCAGTTCTCTAACTCATAAATTCCGTGGCTTGCCAAATTATTTTAGGTTTCTCCATTCGAATTTATTCAGCTCCAACCAGGAGATATTTATGAAATTCTTTTGCTAAATGTATTATAAAATATTGGTTTGGTTCAAATAATAATATTGATAAGGAAATATGCGCAATTTGTGGAGTGGGTGCCTTCTATATCTAAGGGAGACTATCATTGTCGCATTTATTTATGAGTAAAAATTGTCAACACAGGGAAGGATTTGCAATCTGGCAATCAACATAAATGTCAATACAATGAACCCATTTGATCAGTAAGATGGGTTAATCATGAAATTGACTGCCTCAGAGACTGGGATTTTGAGTTTTATGAATATAGACTTTATGTTATCATATGGCTCTTATTTACAAATGTATTCAAGTCTATTATTATTATTATTATTATTATTGCTATGGTAACTATAAAGCCCAGGAGACTAAATAATGCATTAAACCAGTTAAAAATTCTCCAAGGGGTTAAAAAGACAGATTTCTAAATATTACTTCTAGAAAATCCTTCTTATTAACTCACTTCAAAAAATGTGAATTATCTCTTGCACTGTACTGTGAGACACAAAGACTACAAAATTATAACTGCTCTCTTCAAGGAATTTATTATCATTTTGGCTGATATCTGGCTTGAATCTCTAATTCTTTTTAAAAATTTCCTTGTCATTTTTTTCTTTTCCTTTTTCTGGAGTCTGTTCATGTGTTTTATATCCACAATTAACTCTTTATAAAATATCTTCATTGAGGTGTTTTGTAATATACCACTTATTCTCAAATTTTCCTTCAATTCTTCCCAAAAATAATTTAGAAAACTTTGTATCACTTCACACTTTTTTTTTTTTTGTGAGGAAGATTGGCCCTGAGCTAACATCTGTGCCAGTCTTCCTCTATTTTGTATATGGGACACCATCACAGCATGGCTTGATGAGCAGTGTGTAGATCCACGCCTGGGATCTGAACCTGCAAATCTTGGGCCACTGAAGCAGAGCCTGCAAACTTAACCACTACACCACCGAGCTTGCCCCACACATTTTTAATTTGACATTTAAAGTAATTTGTTATAAATATCTGGGAAAGATGTAATTTTTCTGGTTTACCACTCTTCTAAATAAATCCAAAAGCATAAAAATACCGTAGCAATTTGATATCCATCACTTTTCATCTACAAAATACATGAGGAAGCTCCTCTTCAACAGAGAAAAATTTGCATCACTCATGTTTCTACTTGAACTAGTACCTGCAATTCACTTTCCTAAAATAATATATAATTATATGTTTATACATTTATATATATAATAGGTATACATATATATATATCTATATATGTATACCTATTTTAATGCCTGTCTTTTTTTTTTTGATCTGAATCCTTGAACCTGGGCCACGAAAGCAGAGCATGCTGGACTTAACAACTATGCCACCAGGCCGGACCCTTATTTATGAGTGTCTTTTATTGATCATCTATCTTATTTCTTTGCAACATAATATTTTTATAAACTGAAATTGTATGTTTATTTTATAAACTTATGTAAGCATAAGTCTTTAACTGCTAATTTTTTTTCCATCTGGGTTGAGTTAACATTACAATTAGTATTTCCGTACAATTGTATATAAAGTAAGATTTTGTGAGGATTTTATCACTTAAGGACATGAATGAGGCTTTTTCGGTACAATTATTGCATATATCCGTGGGCAAATGTTACTTATTGCACAAATTCCATTCCAATATTTTCTTTTATTGATCTAAACATTGAAAAACTTGTTTGCATATATGTGTGGGTGACTGTTATAAATAAGATTTTTATAGCAATCACTCAATGATTTGAACTCTTTCCAAATTACATGTCAAAATCATACTCTGAACTCTCATCCAAAGTTATTTTTAATAATATTTCAACCAACAACTAATGTCTCCTTTAATTATGCTGGGAGTCAAAGTTTTAGAAACTGCCTGACTTTCGAATTACTCATTCAAGTTATTTCCTTTCTTGTTTTCTAAGAGGTAAGCCTATAAAAAGCTTTGCCAAGATTTGCAATTATAAAATACATCTGGGAATTTTTTTTTACTAAGAGATACTTTGTGTAATACAATACATTAAGACAAGATTGGAAAGATTGAAATATCACTTATATCTTTAGTAATATAATTTTTTGAAAAAATGTGTTTACCCTATTAAAATTTATATATTTTTTATTCAATTCATGGAAATGCCCATCATTTAACCTACTTAAAAGAATTAGTCCTCGTTATGAAACCAATCAAAATATTTTTCTGAAAAAGCCTGACTTCATTTTTCAATTCAAATAAACATGTTAATATGCATTTCAAGGAGTAGTATAAATAGAATGAAAAATAAATTCTGGAATGCAATTTTACAGACTAGTTTACTAGAAGCAGGCCTTTTGATTTAAAGTGCTGTATAGGGCCGGCCCCATGGCTTAGCAGTTAAGTGCGCGCGCTCCGCTGCTGACGGCCCGGGGTCGGATCCCGGGCGCACACCGACGCACCGCTTCTCCGGCCATGCTGAGGCCACGTCCCACATACAGCAACTAGAAGGATGTGCAACTATGACGTACAACTATCTACTGGGGCTTTGGGGGAAAAACAAAGGAGGAGGATTGGCAATAGATGTTAGCTCAGAGCCGGTCTTCCTCAGCAAAAAGAGGAGGATTAGCACGGATGTTAGCTCAGGGCTGATCTTCCTCACCAAAAAAAAAAAAAAAAAAAAGTGCTGTATATTTAATATAATTGATTAATCTGCATTTTAAGTTAGAAAATGTCTTTAAAATCTATATGTTGTTTCTAACTAATTTACAATAATGCAATATAATTTGTTTCTATGATTATGAAGTTACTTACATTAGAGGAATGTGATTTAAAAAAAAAGAAAGGTTTTCCTTCCGTAAATGTGCGTGCTTGTGCTTGCCAAACTCTAGTAATTGGGATTACAGTGTAATTAAATAAAAATCATGTATAGCAGAAATCACTTCCTTAATTTCATAGGAATATACTGCTGAAATTGCTGATTCCAGGAGCCTGGCTTAAATTTTAGTTTTTGTTAATAAGAGGTAGGGAATAGTAAACATTTTATAAGATGATGTAAGAAGAAGATTGACTACAATTAAAATAAATATTTCATAATATGATGTAATTGAATAGGCACTGAATAATGGACTTAAGCAATGCTCACTAAACCTAGAAAATACTTTGTAAGGTATTTATCTGTGAGTTTAAGCCAATATAACTAAAAAATGTTTGGTATTCCCAGAAAACATCCAGTTGCATTTAAATTAATGTCACTAAGTTGCACTGTTTTGACTGTTTAAAGGTATTTTCTTCCTATTTAAATATAAATCCTTAGCATGATTATTGAGATCATACCTGACCTCTCTGTCTCCAGACTGTGTCTGAAAAGTGTTACATTCTTTCACAGAATTAACAGAAAATTCCCATTTCCTCAGCCCACTCTACACAATATATTTGATTTCTGAACAACCCAACATTCCTAATGCCATCGTTCTCGCTTAGGAGAAGCAACGAGACAAAAACAAACCCAAACCCAGGAAGCCTTAAGGTGGCTTCACGGTGGCTTGATTAATCCTTTCTTTCTTTGAAACCATGGAAAGTTTTAAACCTGAGGGTAATGCTCTTTAGTAAGGTGCTTGGGGAGTGAGCTGCCTTTTCTAAGTAAAAAAGGGACTTTCTGGAAAGACAGGTGAGTAAAGGAACCTACATGATACTATGAAGTGTATGCCTGGATCTGAAGATGGAAAAATGGATCCATTTCCTTTTTGCTTGTTAGGTGGATACATAGGATTTGAAAACTAATAATAATGTCTTTGTTTTGCAGCTATTGTGAGTGCCATCCCTGTGCCAACCCTAGAAAGTGCCCAGTACCCAGGAATCCTTCCATCTCCCACGTGTGGATACCCCCACCCGCAGTTCACCCTCCGGCCTGTGCCATTCCCAACACTGTCAGTGGACCGAGGTTTTGGAGCAGGAAAAAGTCAGTGGAATGCATTTTCCTTTCTTTTTGCTAAGAACAAATGAATAATACCATGTAGCGTTTTAACATTCTCATCCTTTGCAAAGATTGATTTACCTGTGACCTGGGTACTAGAATTTTGTTTTCCATGGTCAGTCCCTTGTATCCTACTTAGATGCTTTTGGACTGATTCTCTTATTAGAGTCTTTCCACGGTACCCTGTACTCACAACATGGGGAGTCTTGGGGAAACCAGGTTAACTGGTTCAGTAAAACAATGATGTGACGGGTGCTTGAAATTAATGTGTTCTGTTAACTAGGAAGTTAATAATCAGGTGACTATCATCCAACATATTTTAAGTGTCTGTTGGTTATATTTAAAGACGTTTCATTGATTCCTGATGAACCAATATTTGGTTGAATGCTTTAGCTTTCTTTAGTTAAATAAGTTAAGCAATACCTTTTTATCTTTAAGAAATAATTATTGGAAAAAAAGATTTCCAGAGTAGTATTTCATTTGTTTTTATTTATTTATTTTTCCAGCTTAAATGAGATATAATTGACATGTAACATTGTATAAATTTAAGGTGTAAAATGTGTTGATTTGTTACACTTACATATTGTAAAATGATTACCATCATACACTTAGCTAACACCCCCATCATGTCACATAATGACCATTTCTTTGTTGTTGTGAGAACATTTAAGATTGACTCTCTTAGCAACTTTCAAGTATATAGTACAGTATTATTAACTATAATCACTATGCTGTACATTAGGTCCCCAGAACTTACTCATCTTATAACTGGAAGTTTGTACTCTTTGACCAACATCTGCCTTTTTCCCCTATCCCCCAGCCCCCTTATAACCTAGTCAGGTTATGTCTCTAAGAGTTTGGCTCTTTTAGATTCCACATATAAAGAATATCATATGGTGTTTTTCTTTCTCTGTCTGACTAATTTCACTTAGCATAATGCCCTCAAGGTCCATTCATGTTATTGCAAACAGCAGGATGTCCTTCTTTCTCATGACTGAATAATATCCCATACATCTTCTTTATCCATTCACCCGTTGATGGGCACTTAGGTTATTTCCGTATCTTGGCTATTGTGAATGATGCTGTAATGTACATGGGTGTGCAGACACTTTTTCAAAATCCTGTTTTCATTTCCTTTGGATATATCCCTAGATCATATGGTAGTTCTACTTTTAATTTTTTGAGGACCTCCATACTGTTTTCCATAGTAGCTGCACCAATTGACATTCCCATTAACAGTGCCAAAGGACTCTCTTTTCTCCACATCTTTGCCAATGCTTATCTCTTGTCTTTTTGATAATAGCCATTCTAACAGGTGTGAGGTGATATCTCATTGTGGTTTTGATTTGCATTTCCCTGATGATTAGTGATGCTGAGCACCTTTTCACATACCTGTTGTCTGTTTGTATATCTTCTTTGGAAAAATGTCTGTTCAGTTCCTTTGCTCATGTTTTAATCCAGTTGTTTTTTTGCTATTGAGTTGTATGAGTTGGTTATGCATTTTGGATATTAACCCCTTATCAGATATGTGGTTTGCAAATATTTTCTCCCATTCTGTGGCTTGCCTTTTCATTTTGTTGATGATTTTCTTTGCTGTGCAGAAACTTTTTAATTTGATATTGTCTCACTTGTTCATTTTTGCTTTTGTTGCTTTTAATTTTGGTGTCAAATCCAAAAAATCATTGCCAAGATGATATCAAGGAGCTTACCCCCTATGTTTTCTTCTAGGAGTTTTATGGTTGTAGGCCTTATGTTCAAGTCTTTAATCCATTTTGAGTTGATTTTTGTGTATGGTGTAAGATAGGGTCCAGTTTCATTCTTTCGTATGTGACAATTCAGTTTTCCCAACACCATTTATTAAAGAGACTATTCTCTCCCCCATTGTGTATTCTTGCCTTCTTTGTCATAAATTAATTGACCATATATGCATGGGTTTATTTCTGGGCTCTCTGTTCTGTTACATTGATCTATGTGTCTGTTTTTATGCCTGTACCACGCTGTTTTGATTACTATAGCTTTGTAATGTAGTTTGAAATCAGGAGGTGTGATGCCCCCAGCATTGTTTTTCTTTCTCAAGATTGCTTTAACTGTTTAGAGTCTTTTGTGGTTCCATACAAACTTTGGGATTGTTTGTTCTTTTTCTGTGAAAAATGTCATTGGAGTTTTTATAGGGATTAAATTGAATCTATAGATGGCTTTGAGTAGTATGGACATTTTAACAATATTAATTCTTCTAAACCACTAGCACGGAATATCTTTCCTTTTATTTGTGTCTTCTTCAATTTCTTTCATCAATTATTGTTCTCAGTGTACAGATCTGCCACCTCCTTGGTTAAATTTATTCCTAAGTATTTTATTCTTTTTGATGCAATTGTAAATGACATCATTTTCTTAATTTCTCTTTCTGATAGTTCATTGTTAAGTGTATAGAAACACAACTGATTTTTGTATAATGATTTTATATCCTGCGAGTAGTACTTTATTTGTTTTAAGGAAGGTAGGAACAGAGAGAGACTCTCTAGCTATTATATACACTCTGGTGATTTTTCCTATGCCATTTGACTATTTTTTTTTTTCAAGCACAGCATACTAAAATCGATTTTATGGCATTCTTCTTAGTTAAGAACAGGTGACTCAGCAGCTCATATGAGATAGGATGTTTTGTAATAGATAAAATGGTAACAGCAGTAAAATATATTTGTGGGATAGCTATATGTTTTCCAACCCAACAGGGACGGCTCTAAGAAATCATAAATCGTCTAGATGTAGCAAGGTTAGAATTAAAAGGCATCAAAAATCTGCCAAGAGAGAATTAGATTTATTTTCCCTTTTCTCACTGCACATCATGTCTACAGAATAGAGTTGTGTTCAAAAACTCAAGGAAAAATAGTCTCCCAAACCATATTGAAGGGAATTAAATGAGAAAGATGTGGAAAGTCCAAAAATCAAAAGTTTCTGAATCTCTTGACAACTAAGAAAGTGATTCCAGTCAAAGAATTCAGAACCTAAAGTCCTTTTGAAATGAACATTCCCCAGCAGAAAAGAGAGGTGTATAATTTTAGTTTAGTTTTCTCTTTGTTGGATCATTCTTAGTTACTTTCTTTTGATTTCACCTATGTTCCCTAACTTTAAAAGAAAGTGGAAGAAGAACGTGTAGAATGAGTTCAATGCAGCAAGACTGAGACAAGCCAAAGTTCACTACTTTTTTTAATTAGAAATTAACTATTTTATTTTATTCACAGAGTGTTCCTGTCATTTCTTTTCCTTTTTTAAAGGCAAAGTCTATGTCTGAAAATCAAACTTCCCCTTTACTCCTTCCTTTTTTTTCTTGATTTGGTACAGCAGACAAAACTGTCTCATTCAATCATGGGGAAAATGATTCCAAAAGTTAAATTTCGATGAAAAAGAAAACAATAAAGGAGGTAGCATAAAATTTGTTTTTATCTGTGGTTAAGGACCACAGAATTATCTATATCTGTAGTTAAAGTCTCGTATACCACTCTGGTGCAGGATTTGATACTGGGGGAGGCTCTGCATTTGTGGAGGTCAGAGGGTACATGGGAAATCTCTGTACCTTCCCCTCAATTTTGTTGTGATTATTAACTTAAAACTGCTCTAAAAAATAAGGTCTATTAGAAATAAATGAGTGAATGAATGAATAAATAAATAAAAGAATAAAGAAAAATTTAGCTTCTTTAGTAGATTTTGCAATGTTTTAATTTATTTGAAAGTAAGGATTATTAAATATAGTTATATAACTATTATATAATATAAATATAAAATATGTAATTAACTATTATATAAAGTTATATAAATAAAGAATTCTTAACAATTCTTGGTAATTTTAACAATCCTTGACAAAGCTTAGTAATTTTTAAATCTTATCTAAAATCAAAAGGCAGGGGCCAGGGGCTGGCCCTGTGGCTTAGCAGCCAAGTATGCGCGCTCAGCTGCTGGCGGCCTGGGTTCAGACGCACCGCTTGTCCAGCCACGCTGAGGCGGCGTCCCACTTACAGCGACTAGCAGGATGTGCAACTATGACATACAACTATCTACTGGGGCTTTGGGGAGAAAAAGGGAAAAAAAGGAGGAGGATTGACAATAGATGTTAGCTCAGGGCTGGTCTTCCTCATCAAAAAGAGGAGGATTGGCATGGATGTTAGCTCAGGGCTGATCTTGCTCACAAACAAACAAACAAACAAAAGGCAGGGGCCAGCCCTGTGGTATAGCGGTTAAGTTCACGCGCTCTACTTCATTGGCCTGGGGTTCACCGGTTTGGATCCTGGGTGAGGACGTACTCACTGCTCATCAAGCCATGGTGAGGCAGTGCCCCACATGGAGCAACTAAAAGGATGTACAACTATGACATACAGCTATCTACTGGGGCTTTGGGGAGAAAAAAGGAAAAAAGGAGTAAGATTGGCAACAGACATTAGCTCAGGGCCAATCTTCCTCAAACAAAAAAAACACAAAAATTAAAACAATAGTAATCAAAAGGCATAGACATCCTACTCCTGGCCAAGATTTCATAGATTTTTAAAATATATATTCAGTCACTCATCAAGTATTTTTTGAGCAAAGCTATGTGCAATGCAAAAGGAATAGGGACTAATATGTGTTTCTAAGTGATTTCTTTGAAAAGAAAAAAAAAAAATAAGCTTCTTTTCTAGGAAACTAAACATTCTCTAAATCACTGTCAGAACCAGTTAACTTCCAGCCATTCAGTATCGGTTTCCAAATGCCTTGGAGAACAGTAAACATCCTTGTTCTCTCTCAAGCAGAAAACATTTCATGACTCTGGCTGGAGATGTCTTATTAGTCACCTTGAGAAACAGCAAAAGGCACATAGAAAAAGAGAACTTTGACTGTGCCAAATGTGGAGACTCTCCTTCCTCCAAAGTTATCTGAAAGACCTTTGAGTTTCACAAGAGCTGGATCACTAAACTCTGCCCCCAAAGACCTGCTGCTTTCTGAAGTCACAAATAAGGCTGAATTTCTCTCCCACCATAAGGAAAGGAAAGATACAGGATACAGTACATTTGCATTACACACATTCAGTGATCCATTGATAAAGATTTATGTAGTCATGACGGACAAATATTTCCTCCTCTTACTAATAAACTGCAGTCCTATTTTTAGCCTCAAGAGGCAAATGGACTGTCCCTGGGGAACCATGAGCAGTGGGGCTATATTTTGAAAACTTCAACCAATAGATAATCTTGAGGCTTCATTTCTACAAATCACTATAAAAGTGGTGCCCCTATTTTTTCATCTTCGAAACAGGTAGCTAATAAAGAAAGTTAGATGATTTCCACTATTCCTTTCAGTTCTGTCTTAGTAGGAAGGCTAGTCAACCTTTATCTACGTTATTTTTCTGCCCCAGCTCTCCTCCAAATTGGAAATCAACTAACCAATGGGACCTGACCTAGATGAAATCAGGAGCACAATGGAGTTCATGGATTTTTCTCTAGAGTCTTTCCAAATATCCAGGCTGTAAGGAACTGGGGTTACTCTGGAATATTGTGTGATGCTGTTCTTCTGAGACTAATGAGTGAATTGAATTCTTAGAACTATTCATGTGTTGGAGTCTTTGCTTAGAGTTATTGGTATGCTATATTTCTTTCAAATATTACAATTTTAGATAGAAGAAAGACCCTCATTTCCATTTTTGCAATATTTTTGCTGGTTATTCAGTAGCAATTATTTATGTGTTGACATTAATTATTATAAAGTGCCTTGAGAGTTGACTCCGCTGTGTAACTGTATGCTATTTGTACAATGAATCCCCACTATTTCATCATTTGAGAACGAGTGTCTTGCCAGCACATATTTGATTCTCACTTTACTCTCTGATTTGCGGGAGGCTGCACTTCGTGGGCAGAGGAGGTTTTCTTTGCTTTGAGCTCTTAGCACAGCTAAATGTCATGTCACTGAGCCAATTCATTTCACGTAGGTGTCCTGAAGCTGGCGCCTGAACTGGCCAAACAGACTCATCTCAAATGAGAGCTTTTCTCTGGTGGAGCAGTTTCTACTGTGTTTGTTTAAGAATTTTCACTGCCTCAAATGTCAGCCAGTTCTGAAAAGCATTACTTTTGCTCCACATAAAATATAAGAATTATGATTTGTCCATAGAAAACCTGTACCTTGTCCATTGTATTAGGTATTAGGCAAAATTGTCATTTTGAACAAAATAAAGACGGTCCTTTATGGATTAGTGATGCATTTGGTCTTGAGGATGGGCCTTCCCATTCCCACCTAGCACATTAGATTAGGCACTTTCCATTTCACTATGTGTAGTACTCAGGATTGATTTCCGTAAAGAGCCAGTCCATCTGTGTCAAGCTACCATTACTTCCCTTGAAGTCAAGACTACACCATGGTGTTCCCAGTGGGAATCATGGTGACCAGCTAGAAACCTGGGGATGGAGCGCTGGAAACACAGAGAATTTTTGTTTTTAGAGATGCTGGTGAGCAATGCCATTAAAGAGAATAGGAATGGGAGTGGCTTCCCAAAATTCAGTGATATCACCAGAATTCACGTGAAGTCTGAAGTTTTTAAAAAACTAAATTTCAGGAAACTAAAAAAATTCATGTAACTTTTATTAAACCTATGATCACAATAATATTTTAACATAGATCTCTTTCATTTCAAAAATGTAGAAGAAATAGAAGAGGAATTTACGAAGGAAGGAATAAAGAAAATAAAGACATCGCAAAACATATTATTATTTCTTTAATGGCTAAACCAGTTTTAAAAATATGAAACGAATTTATTGCAATCCATCTTTAACAGAGAGAATTACATAAGGCAGATTTCTGAGGAAAATTGTGAAATTTCTTTCCCTGGAGAGGTATTTTTAATACTATTATATGGACTCTTTAATCAAACCATCCCATTGGTAATGAAGAGGGACCTAGGTATAGCTTCCTACAGCTGCTTCTCTCTGATCTAGAGCTGAGAGATACTGTATTTTTATTTGGACAATTGACCATTGGTCATTTTTTCCTTTAGACCAAATATGAGTCCAGAGTAAAATCTGCATAATTTTCTTTGTCTCTAAAACTCCACTCTCAACCATCTAATTGCATAGTCTTGATTAAACACAAACACACCGATGTTCCTCTCCCCTTTACATTCTTACAAGCAGTTCAGATCCTTATAAACACCTACCTGGAGCCCTCGTCCCTTTTGCCCTTATCTGAGAACCAACATCACCAAGGGTCTGCCTTAATGTTTTCCTGTAGCCCCACATTTTAACTTTGAGATTTTGCGTGCATATCCCCTCCCTTCCATCTGTGATAGGACCTCCTAGCCTAGAAATAAGGCACTTCTGATTAAATTCCTCTTACTCCCAGAGTTCTATCCGGTTTGCTGTCTTGATTACATTTTCCATGTTTCAAGAAATCTTTGAAGTCTTTGCCTGTTTTTTAGCTCTGGTTGCTATGTGATTACATCTTGTCCTCAGCCAACCCCATATCTCCCTGCCTCCATCTTTGAATGGGGCAAACCTGAAGGCTGCTCAGTGACCCACAGGACCTCTAACCCTTTCTGAATATAGAAAAATGAGTTTTAATATCAAATACCCTCTGAAGGCACATTTCACCTTTGCATATTTTTAATATTATGTCTTGATCGTTGGTATCTTTAATCTCAACTCCCTTCAGCATTATCAGATTTTCTTTCTATCTCCTTTGCCCTTTGCTGACCTCACTGAGCCTCCCAGGGAGTTGTCTCAAAATTATCTCACAAACTAATTACCTTGAAATATTTCCTAGTTAAAAATTCTCTTTTAAAAGTTAGATATTATCTTCTATCACTGCATTTTTTTTCAACTTACCCAATAGAACTTTCTTAAGAAATAAATCGTGAGACATACTTTGTTTTGTCACCACTTATACCTACTATCCAGTGCTTTTCATTTGCCATTTAACTTGTTAACCTGTTGACTTTAAATATGAATGAATAAAGTCAAGTCACAGTATCCTTAACGCTGAGGACTGACAATCTGCCTTGCCAATATTTTAGTCTGGCTCAACTGTGTTCTCTGGAGAAAAGATATATTTCCATATACAAAACAGTCTAATACCCAAAGGCTGTCACAAATGACTGTACGAAACCTCTTCAACTATAGTAATCTGACTGAAAATTACAAGGTTTGCTACCAAAGAGGAAAAATTGCAGTTCTGCGTTCAGACGTCTTGTTCCAGCCGAGTCATCTCACATATAACTTTTTAGCTGGATGTGCTTCTATTTTGTTATGGAAGATAATGATAGTGGCTATTATTTGTATCATTTTATTAGCAATGCCTTGAGCACCTGGTAACTCTGATTTGTTTGACAGTTGACATGGCATGTTTAAATCACAGAAAAATTGGCATATTGGCTGGTAGATAATAATGCAGCTGTAGCCGGGTTTGGTACATTGAATTTCACTGACATTGCTACTTATGAAAGGAAAAATAACTCTTTTTTCTCGCTTCATCACTTATGATTACAGGGCCCAGACAGTTTAGGCAATATAGTCAGTGCTGTATATATTTTACTACTCTCTCTGAAAGATATATCCCTATCCTGGTAGATCTAGTTCTACTGTTTAAAGGGGCAGTGCTATCATATCCCATAAATATAACAGGGTAGAGGAATGAAGATGTTCATAACTTGAAGAAGAGATTGGCCAGATTCTGGCATATTTCTCTCAACTGGTCCAGGGGTCCTTCAAGTGACTTAGGGAAAACAAGCTTTGTCCTGGAATAATGAATGGCTTTTCTTGTCTCCATTGCAGCAGTGAATGAAGGACCCACCACCCAAGAGCCACCCATGTTGCCCCCAGCTCAGCCTGAGCATCCCAGCAGTGAGGAGGCACCAAGCAGAACCATCCCCACGGCCTGTGTTCGACCAACTCATCCACTCCGCAGCTTTGCCAACCCTTTGCTACCTCCACCAATGAGTGCAATAGAACCGAAAGTCCCTTACACACCGCTTCTGTCTCAGCCGGGTAAAGCGCCCACGTGTTCACATTTAAAATCATTGTTATCATTAGCGCCTCTACTTAAGTGCATGAGGCTTCCTGAGAGGCCTGGATGCATTATATCTTTTCAACGTTGATTACATGCCCAGTGTGCTCATGTCTGTTACTGATGTTTGTAGTGAAGCTCTTAAATATCTGCCTTACGAGCAACTAGCTGATTGTAGGGGCCTTTCATTCCGTTGGGAAGTTGTTCACTAAGCCTCAATACCAGTCCAGTACTTTTAATATATGCTGTAGGTATGCCCACTAGAGAATGCTGGAAAAGTTCGTGGTTCTTCAGTCTGCCACATGAGTCCAAAGATTTAAGGCTAGACTCCAAGACTAGAGTTAAAGGTACAAAAGTCTGCAAAACCACTTTTTAGAGAAATGCATTTAATCTCATAATTCTGCTCTGTGCCTTTCAATAGTCATCTTCCAGAGGTTCTTATTCAGAATTCTAGGGCCAGAAAGGAGTGTTAGTACCAGTGAAGAGTCCAGCCAACTGATTTAATAATTCTTAACAACCTCAGTATATCAGACATAAGATAGTAAAGTTCAGTGGTTCCAAGTCACCAGAAGTGGCCCCCTTAATAGACACAGGGAGTTGAATTGGCCAATCTGCCATTGTGTAAATACATTTGAGTAAGTTTCTGTTGCTCAGATCCATACCCACAGCAATTTTACTCATTGCATTAGTACATAAGCCTCATGATGACTACAAAACCAAGGAAAAACAAGATTGCAATTACGAATGATGTCTTTATACTAGTATTAAGAATACATCTTGTTCCTGGCATCATATTAATTGATTTGTGTGCATCGTCTCTGGTATTCTCACCATTCATGTGGTATGTAATGTGCATGCTCAGCTACCAGACCCTGAGAGGTGGCTGAAGCACAGGAGGGATGTGGGATTCCATCGTCTGGGATGCACGCTGCAGATCGGGCGTGGCCACGTTGGGGTCTTCTCTGACACGTAGGCTCAGTGCAGGTCATGACTTCATTTCACAGGAGACAGCTCTTCTAACCCAAAAGAAGCCCACACTAGGATTTAAGCAAGTCTGTATTGTCCAAGCCCCTCTCCCACCCCCCACATATACGCACTCCACTGCTACTTTCTATTGCCCTGAAACTATGAGGGCCTTGTTAATTGAGACAGGGACAGTTTGAAGCAAGAGAATTCATTTAACAAATTCCTCTGGCAAAAGCATGCTGCTGATGATTGCTGGCTGTACTGTTCCCCACTGTGATACCAACCGAGGGAACAGACCTTGGCGGAGACTAGTATTCTGGATAGATGGCAGGTTAATTGCAACTACTAACAATAACTAACCGTTATTGAACATGTGCTATATGATGGCATGCTTCTAAAGACTTATAACATAGCATTTGATCCTCAGAACAATTTTGTGAGGTAGCTACTTTCTTAACCCCATTTCATGGATAAGGAAATGGTGACAGAGAATTTAAGTAGCACATTTAAGTCTACACAGCTAGTGAGTGATGCTTCTTTTCCTACTCTTTTTGATTGCAGAAAGCATGGGTTCTGAAATTTTATGAATTCATTTGTACCTCTTAGTTTATGTTTAATTTATTTAATGACAAAAACAACAATAATTTTTTTTAAAACATTAAATTAAATCATTGCAAAGCTGATAAAAAGAAAACAATGGGAAATATATGAAATAATTGAGTTGAGGAATAGCATTTCTTCGCAAGCCTTCTTCACTCATATTTTAATGAGGAAAGGTAAGAGGTTTAACTATTCTGTACTAAAGAATACCAATTTTATAACATCAAAAAACTAAAGTGCTGGGGCCAGCACAGTGGTGTGTAGTGGTTGTTTGCCTGCTCCGCTTCAGCAGCCTTGGGTTGGAGGGTTCAGATCTCAAGTGCGGACATATGCACCGCTCATCAAGCCATGCTGTGGCGTCATCCCATATACAAAATAGAGGAAGATGGGCACAAATATTAGCTCAGGGCTAATCTGCTTCACCAAAAAGAGGGAGATTGACAACAGATGTTAGCCCGAGGCCAATGTTCCTCACCAAGAAAAAAAAAAAACTAAAGTGCTTAGTACTTTATATTGTTAACTATCCTCTCTGCTTGGCAGTAAAGACTTTTTTTTTTTTTTTTTTGAGTAACTAGGTCATACATAGAAAAAAAGCAGAAAATGATAGTCTGAAGACTATTTTAAATGAAGATTTTATTGTGGCAGTAAAGTTTGGTTTGGAACAGAAGGTTTAGAAATCACCCATGCTCCAGAGATCTATGATAACAAAATGACCCAAAAGAACCCTAATTTTAGAAAGAACATCCGACAATAGACAGAACAAAGGGCTGGCATTGTTATTTACTAGTCTCTATTTTCTTCTAGTTACAGTAACACCAAAGCTGCCTTAAATTCTGACACAATGTAACATAAATGAGTGTATTATGTCTTTAAAATAGATGGGAAATAGGGTCCGTTCTTCTGTCTCTACACCTGTTCTCTCAAATAATAAGCATATCTGAAGAAGTGTTCTCTGATCTAAGGTCATGTGGGCAAGATCTCATTTTCTTTTATTTCCATTGTATATTTATGAGCCTTCTTTTGTTTTACTATTGTTCTCATTTTTATTTGAGTGATGTCTTACAAGCCAGCTCTTCTTTCATATTTTCCAACATCTCTGGCTTGAGTTTGGGGGTTGATTTTATATTTTTCCTACTTCCCCTTTAAATGCCACCCTCCCCCACTCACCTTCAGGCACACCTGCCATCACTTTGGAATTACTAAATGCCTTTCCCTTTCAGGTTTCTCCTTCATTGTCTCCCTTTGATTCCTGTTCATTTCATAATGTCTTACTTCATGATTTTCAAATAAGTTCTCCCTGCATTGCTCCTGACACATGGTAAATAGTATGCTTTTAAGAAAGGGCTGATGTTTACTTATTCTAATAGAAAAAGAAAATTAGCAGACTGACAAATGTATTAGCTGTGACATTAACTACATGCTTCTTAGCCTAAAAGATGAAATACTTAGAGCTTTCAACAAATTTTAATTCTAAGAAAATCATTACTTTAGTCTCACTGATTGATGAAGTCGAGTCATTCTCTTGTCGGCTTAAAAAAATACTTCAGTTTTATTCTGGATTTCACAATAAAGGACTAGGTAATTCCTAATGAATTTATTTTTACTTAAGGCAAGTAGTTACTTTAGAATATGGTAATGGGAGGCATTGCTATAATTTTTAAAGACCATGCCAAGTGAGAAGCTCTTGTTTTGAAACCTTTGAATTAAGGATCAGTGAAGAAGCTGTTTCCCTATTCAAATTCCTTTGTGTGGTTTTCATGGGCAGTATCATGGAGCTGTGCCTCAGTTTGCCTTTCAGTAAGATGCACGGAGCTGTGTTTGAAGCAGTTTTATATCAGATATAGGGCGATACATATTGTGGAGTATGATCTCCATGGAGCTGCAAAGAATTTTGCAGTATTTCTGTAGTAAATGGTAATTAGAAAGTCATCCTGCTGTCATAACGACTGAGTTCTGCCTACCTGAAAACACAGATTTCATTTCTTCATTCTTTTTCCTTCCACCTGCTGAGTTAAAAATTTAGTTTATTAGACTAGAGGGTATTTTATGTTGTTTCTTATAATTTCATCATCACCTCGCGATAACGTGGTTCCATTTCTTAATGCTTCATCTACAGATGTGAGTAACTGTGTGGTCTTTACACATTTTCAGGGAGGCTGCAATCAGTGCACTTTGCAAATCACAGACATGGACATATAAGTGATTTGACTTAGTCCCCTTTCAGGTTAAATAGAAAATGTTTGATGGAGTGTTGGGCTTATGGCATTATAGATCTGACATAAATTCTACAGAGGGCCAAGATAGGGTGTATTTTTCTCTTCACTAGTGAAAACTCCTTTTAGCTGTGAAACGATCAGCTGCACTTTAAATGAACCTGGAATAGGAGACCATTTGTCTACCGGAGCTATAATTCTAAAGGGAAAGAAAATGTGACCTCTTAAATAGTGACTTTTATATCCTAGCACTGTTTTACAACACTCCTCCTGGAGTTCTTGCATCTTTGTAAATCTGCATAAGGGCTATATTGTCCTCATTTTATGAGGACGTTTGTTACATTTGTTATATGTTACATTTCTACACATTTTTATTTATAAAAGCAAAAACCTAGAACATTGTGATTTTTCAATCTTCTAGGGATCAATATGTCAGTGGACATGACAAGACCAAAACTCACTTCATTGTACTGTGAAATTGAGTTTGATTTTCCCTCTGCAAATTGGAGCACGTGCTTCAATTTGTCTGAGGATTTAGGACAAGGAGTGGGTGGAGGTGGCTGACAGTGGACAGAAAAGGCATTTGATTTATATTTTATGGCTGGTTGGGAAATCTTGTGTTCCTGCTATAACCTGATCTTTTCGGCAGGCCTCATTTATGCAGTAAATATGCTATCACAGAAAACTGCCAATAAATTACCATAACACATTAATACAATTGCTTTCCCTGAACCACTTGTAGCCCACCATTGGGGGTGTTCATCACGGATACCACATGAGCATTCCATTCTGCTGACATCAGTCACAGGCGGAGGTCATGGGAGATCAGGCATCCTTTATAGGTAAAACAAGAGGGTCACTTTTCAGGCCAGTCAGGTCAAATTAATCATTGGCACAGCTAAGGAGGAGAGATGTGTTGATTTGATGGTATTGGAGCCAATACCAACAATCAATTCTAGAGTGGAAAATTACACTACATCTTATTAAATTATATATCTTGTGTAAGCTCATCTATGTTTTTTTACATAACTCCTTGAGATTTTCCTGTCCTTGTTCTTAACTGATATATATTTTTTAAATAGACGAAATTTGATTTGATTTGGTCTAGTTATCCTAAAATATCCCTTGGTAAAATGTAATTAAGTCAAATTTGCCTTATATATCACCAATATTTGTGACATTGGAATGTACTTGGTGTTTTAATAAATTACTATTTCCTCTAGTACGGTGTTCTAGTATATAACTAGGAAAGAGCTCTGCTAATAGCCTCAAAGAGAGGGAACCGATTTCTAGAGGAGACTTTATGAGTAAGCTGTGTGACTGCTGCCCCATTTACAGAAGACAAAGCTGAGGCCTAAAGAGGTTAAGCAGCTTGCCTAAGGTCAACAATTGACCTAATGGCCAAGTTTAAAGAATTCAGAGAAGTATAACATTGAAGAGAAACAAAGGATTTTATTTAGTTTTTTTGTGATGTGAATAGTTATTCTTGGATTAACTTTTTTTTCCCTCTAGCAGAAGGCTTCTAGGATGATCCTAATTATTAAATATCCCTCAGAAAGAATTGTTTTATAGCAGGTAGGTTGAGTCATTTAGCTAAGTATTTGGGTAAATGTTTTACTCCTTTATGTTGGCTAGACGGAGGAAAGAAGTTACAGCAAGAGTAGTGACCATCCAGGAACCCTGGAATAGCTTCTATCTGTCTTAAACTCACCTGGTCAATCTATCAGTATCCCTCTACAGCAAGGCAAGGAGCCAGGGAGCTGACATCTGTTGCTTTCAGCATCATGCACCACGAATGGCCAAGGCTTTGGAGTCCAATGATAAACACAAAGATGAGCAGAAGGAAGAGTAAAATGAAGATAAAAGTTAAGGCAGGTGGAAAGATTACTCAGACTGTGGGTTAGAGAATGTGAGGGTCAATGAGAGTGAAAAATGAATGACTGGTATTTTTTTAGGCTTACAAAAAGCCATTGGGATGAAGGAGTGAATAATCACAATTGAGTCAAAATTTGAGTTAAAATAGTTTGATCAAAAGGACTCAGATTTTGACTCAGTTGTCCAATTAAAAAAATACAAGAAAATATTGCACCAGGACTTATTAGATTGTGTATAAAATCGAGGCTAATTGTTAAATTAATGCAATTAAATTCTAGGGTTAAAGTATTGAGCTGCCATCTAGATAATCATAAGAGAAAATAAAAAAAAAATCTATTTTCAGAACTTTGTTACCTAGTAGACTACATAATTTGAAACATATAATTTAATTAGAATGTCCTTGGGTTATATTGAGGAGTGGGTAGCCTTGTGAGTGACAGAAAATGATGAGGGAAGGGATGAGCAACAGATTGTTTTGCAAGCAGAAAATGTTCCTTTCTCATTTCCTAAGATCCTGATCAGTCACATGGTTAACTACTGCTGTATAGATTTTCTTATTTATGAAATATCTTGAGGATCAAAGTGTCTTTTTTAAAATCAGCTTAGGTAAAATTAATAAGGCTAATGGTTTATATTTTGTCACCATTTATAGTTTATAAAGGATACTTCCAAGTGAATTCATGCCTCCTGAGAGGCAACTGTAATCACCATTATTGATGCAGGGATAGATATTCAGAGAAGTTGAATAACTTGCAAACTATTCGAGGATCATGTGTCATTATTCTTGGGACCTGTATCCAAACCCTTACACATAATGGACATTCAATAAATATTTGTTGAGTTGGTCAGAATAGAACAATAAAGATCAGAGCCAGAAGCTGAATTCAGGTCTTCAATTTCAAGTCTAATGATGTTTATAGGTGAAGGAAAGCAACTTAAGCGTTGCAAAAGGATTAAATATTGATGATAAAGGCAGACAAGATGAAATGATTTCCAAACTCATGACCATTTGATCATAAAATGCTAAGTGTTCTGAACTATAAACAACATGTTATGCTACAGCCAAATTAAATTGCAGGGAGTGGAAAAAGCAATAAGAAACCACCACTCCTGGAAGTTCTATTCAATAATTTAACTTCATTAAAATAAATAAACACGCAGTGACATCCATGGCACGTCGGAGAAGAATAACATCTGCTTTGTTCATACAAGGAGGGAGTGCAGTTCAGTGCATGTAGAGTCCTGAGGACTAGTTTCTCCATTATGCCAATTATGGAATTGATTTTGCTCCCCCGAATCCTCCTTACTCTCATCTGTGAAATTAGATAGTCTTTCCTCTTTAAAGAGGAATGAAACATATGAAATTCTAGCAATCTTAATTACTGCAGAAATAAGCGTGGATATTCTCTCTGCATTTTTTCTTTACTTTGTGAAAGAATATGAGTAAGAGAAAGATTTTCATTTGAATAAGGATTCTAGCTGCATAGTGAGCATTTTAAGTAGGCTAAGCATTTGACAGAGTTCTCTATAGTTCATCAATTAGTGTCAGATTCCTGTTGTTTTCTTTGGGAGCAGGGGGAAATTTTGAAACAAAGTAAAAGTGTTCGCATAAACCTCTGTGTTAATGAACTCCTGAAAATGTGTTGTGAAAAATCTAACACACTGAAAACAAACAAAAAAATCTCTGTGATATTAAAATAAAGTGAGATTTTAGCCATCAGCAAACTACTTCTAAAGATACGACCTGCAATATCTAAAAGAACGTGTAAACACCATTTAAAGCTCCTACTTCTGAATGTTTATAACTTTTATCTTACTGGCAGGGACTTGAGAAAAAATTCAAGTGCCGTGTTAAACATCATGTGTGTTTCACAACATTGACTTTCATCTTAGGCTCAAAGGAGGACCGATGTTCTTACTGCCAGAACCTCTTTATTTACGGGAACGTCAAGGCTCTCAAAGAGACTGCCTTTATCTTTTGTGGTAAAAGGGATTCTAACAAGCTGGGTTTTTTTTGGTGAAAAACAATGATGAGTAAGCCCAACTGATTTCAAAACAAGGGACACATTATGACATAATTGCACCTAGAGGTTTATAGGAATAATGGTACTTGTAATGACTGTCTTTTCACATCTACTCCAAATTGCCCTTCTTAAATATTCTTCCTTCACATTTCCCATTCTCTTACCCAGTTGTTTGTATCTTTCTAATTCTGTGGTCACTTGAGTCATGATTGTTAATAGAAACTGCATATTTTAAACTACAAGAATATGTTAACCTAGTATACCTTTAAAGTCTGAGATTGCTAGTTTAACCTTTGGTTTTAGAGACTAAAGGCAGGATGCTCCTGCCACGTGACAAGGAGAGTTCCATGGTCTTCTGGGCCTCTTTGGCAGAAGCAAAGTGTAGCTGAAAGAATACTTGCTGGAGGAAAATAATAAAACTCCACTAGGACCCAGATCCCCTGCTCATTGGCTAGGGTAGCCTTGAATAAGTCATTTAACCTCTTTGTGCTTCCATTTTCTACAACTATAAATGGGGAAAATAAAACCTAGTCTGGAAAGGGTTTTGTTTCATTTTCTTTAAGGAGTTAAAGCATGTAAAGATGAATTATGCTAGTTAAAAATGTTAGCACTGAATCCAGGAGCTTCTGGTTTAATATAATCTGGAGACCACATTGCCTTATAAATTAGGCCCAATGAATTTCCAATGCTTTATACTAAGGAGTATTGGAATTAAGTGGAAGGGGGTTTAAAAGTACATTTTGTGATTCAGTGGCTGGTGAAACAAGATCTGATGCCCGAATGTTGTATTTCACCACAAGTATATGCAACAGAGAAAGAGCAGCCAATGAAATGGGCCCTTGCCTGGAAGACAGAATGGTGAGCAGAGAACACTAAAACAGTTGCTCAGAGCTGTCTGACTATTGTATCCTGACTCTAGAGAGAAGCATGGCCTCTTCCAATAGAACAGGTCTTGCTCTCAAATCTTAAATCCATCTGACAGCCAGGAAGCTATCTCACACCATCAACTCTAAATGACCAAACTGCATTAAATAGTGTTCTTCCTCCAATTTCTTAACCTGTGTCTCCACCAATTGTTACAAATGTCCATTCCTCAAGTTCAATAAGGATTTATGTCCAATAGGTGTACAGATTTGATGGTAACATGTCTGGCTCATAAACACTGCATCTCCTGAATTGCTTCTCAAGATGAACCAATTTAAAGAGACTAAAGCCTATGGAATTTCCTAGATCCCAGCTCTAACTTCCACTTTGCTGTTTGCTGTGCTACTCTTCTGCAAAGAGAAGAGCAGGGCAAAGGAGAGTAAGAAGTAAGGAGCAGGCAGTGAGCTGTTGAAAGTGGGAAAAAGAGGTTATTTCTCATTGAACACACGTAAAACATTACTGAAACCTTTGTCTCATCACTTACAAATAATATATTGTGTTTTATTAAGAATATTACAGTATGAATCATTTCCGAATGTGATTTGAGATATAAATTTTTAATTCTAAACACTCTATGGGTGTGACTATCTAAAGTAGGTTCTCAAATTTTGTATGCCTAGGAATCACCTGCAGATCTTATTAAAATGCAAGTTCTGATTCAGTGGATATGGAGGAAAGCCTGAGATTCTGCATTTCTTAGCAGATTCCAGGTGATGCTGGAGCTTCCCCTCTGTAGGTCACACTTTGAGTAGTGAGGTTCTAGAACAGATCATGTGTTCTTCACCTGGAGTTCATGAAAGAACTTGTGGGTTTGGTAACTCATTTGAAATTAAATTCACATTTCTGTGTAAGTGCGCATTTTTTCTAGTGAGTGGGTTCATAACTTTCATTAGAGTCTCAAATTACTCATTATCTGTAACAAGTTAAGCACTACTTAACCAGATATTTTGTCATCATCCTGCATTTAGGCTCAGCTGTGGAAGATAAACACCAAAGTCTGTTTTTGTTTTGTTTTGAAATTTTTTGATTTTCAAGACCAATTCCAAAATTTTTTTTGCAGAAATAACCTTCCAGAATCTAAAGCCAAGAGCTGAACACTTTTGCCCTACTCAAATGAAATTCTAAAGAATTAAGTTATTCGTTTTCTTATGGAAACACCTCAGGCCTTTGTGTACATTTTTCTACCCCAGATGAAGGAATCAGTTAGATTAGTATTTATAAATGTCTTAAAAGAGGTCCCACTTCTGAAACACTTTCTTATTTTTGTTGTCTAAATGAAGACTGATCGAGGATCCCCAACCCTTTGATCAATTTTCTCCAGAAGAAGAGCTGCTGTGGGAAACGGAGATGTGTTGTCATTTGAAGGGGGTCCTCATAACCTGTCCTTGGCACCCCATATTCTGGTGTGCAATGGACAACAATTACAGCAGAGACTGAATGATTCACACACATTTCCCCAAACAATGACTCATCATTCAATGAAAATTTCAGATTCAGCCAGTGTCACACCAGGATGAATAGCGTATAAAACCTGTAAAGCATATTTTTCAAAACTTTTCTGGTGGCAGTTAGGGTAAGTGAACCTATACATAGCAGTAATATAAATTACAGAGAATGGGAGGTAATTAAAAGAAATGTTTATTTGAGTAGTGAAGAAGCTAAGTTGTATCATATAATATCCTGAAAGATAACATCATAAATTGTTTATTGCGTATAAAATAATTCTAAGGAGTAAATATGTGTTTGAGGAGGCTTGGTTGTGGTAAAAGAGGTGGGAAAGAGGAGGGTTTTTAAAGAAAAAGAAACTGTTTATCCAATAAATGTTTAAGCAATTAAAGTCTTCCTTCCTCTCATCCTGCATCCCTCCAAGTCTTTCTCCCTCTCTTTCTCTCCCTCTTTCTTTGACATTAAAAGTTGTTGTTCTTGTTTTCTGGAACAGAAGCTCTGGATCAGAGCTTCTGAATTTAGATGGACACAGGTACTAGACAAGCACCTACCAGTACACGAGTATTTGAATTTGAAAAATTCTAGATCAGAGAGAGAAAAGGTGATAGAATACTGGAAAGTATCCCTGAGAAAAGTGTTTAAAAGTGAATTTGCCTAGGTCTCTTGATGGTCTTAATGTTTGAAAATTTCTGCACAGAAATCTTGTACTTACCTCTCTCCTTGAGTTCCTGGGTTAGAAGATGGCACAGGATCCAGTTCCTGAAAGCTGACCTGGAGCCCCCTCTGCAAGTCGGAGGCCATTCCCACCACTCAGCTGCCATCCCTCCCTCCTCCTCCAACTCCACTGCACTTAACTGTCTCTGAGATGCCACACAATCAGTACTTTCTCCAATTCTTTCCTGGGTTAGAGCTCAGATTTTATCTCTTTATTTATTCTGTATATAGCATGATTCTAATTAAATATTTCACATTTACATGACTTATGTTTCCAACCAACATTTAATATCATAATAGACACCAATTTTCAATATTCTTTAGTATAACAATAAAGCCTAATATGTGCTGGGTGCCGACAGATCCTCAAGAAAATGTGAACTGATTCTAACCATGGCAATAATGCTTGGAAATTTCATTACTGATAATTACCATTAGCAAGCACTTAACCATAACTTTACTATCTCATTTAATCTTGACAAAAACACCAAGAGAAAAGTATTATTTCTCCCTGCTTACTCATGAGGAATCTTGGAATCAGAAAGGATAAAATAATTCATTCAATGTTACATTATATGTAAATGGCAGGGCATGTAGGATTCGAACCTAGGACTTTCTGAAACCAAAGCCTACTTTTCTGAACAACATATTATAATATGTATACATAAAGGGTCAATGATTATGTGAATAGTAATGTCACAAATAATGAACATTTGACCTATCTTTTGGCACCTCCATTAACATGTAAATATATATATTTACATATGATTATTTTTTCCAGAGATATTCGTGTTCTTCTATGAAATTTATACACATGAAAGCATACTCCAGCTTATGCATTCACAGGAGGAAAGGAAAAATAATAGATTGTGCTTATTTCTCTGTTCTCTATGTATTATTTACATTTCCATTGGTTTTTATTTTGTCACACTTTTGTGGTTTCCTTTCCAAATATGTATTGATTACATTTTTTTCATGCTTGAATTATCCCAACACATCCAACTGGAGAAAGTGTTATCTCTCATTGGAAGACTAAAATAAATATCTATATAGTTATCAAAAACCCAAAGATAATGCGGGCTTATTTCTAAGCCCAGCACAAGATATCCTGCAGCCTATTTTTCAGAACTAGCTTCCAATCATTTTATGGATATGAAATATTCAGAAACTTCATGCTGCAGAATATGTTGAATATTGAAGAGTTTATGAAACATTGCATGGAAACATATTTTCCTCATAAATAATTTCCCATATGTGGGCTTAAAGAGAACTTCTTTTTGGCCCAGCATGACAAGGATTAGTCAGAAGTTTTCATTGACGTTTAGTTCCACTGCAAATAAAGAAGAATAAAATCTCAATTAACTTTTATCTTTGGGGAATGCACTGTTCTCAGGAAATTGCATTTCTGGATAGCTCTGGGTAAAGCAGAAATCATTTTATAATGCATAAATGTTTATCAGTTGCCAATTCTATTTTACTTATGAACTAACGATTGAGAAGAGTGCCATTTTGCACATGCCATGTCCTTAAATCCCACACCCTCTCTGCAAAAGAGACCATGTTATTTTACAAGGGAAGAACCCAAGTATAGAAGAATTGAATGACATCTCCAAGGTCACAGTTACCAGAGGGCAGGGACAGGATATAAGTCTAGTTCTGCATGACTGTAATGTTTATTCTCTTTCCCCAATTGCTGGAGAATCACAAAAGTGTACCCAGACGAAGGACCACAGTAAGTAAAGGCCCAGAGATGAGAAAGTACAAGATGTTTTCAGGGTCTGCAAGTAAAGCAGTCATCTTAGAGAGGATGATTCCTAGAGCAGTTAGGAGATGATAAGCTGGAAGAGGACAGGGTGTGGTGAGTGGAAACAGAGCAGTGGTTTGGGAGGATCAAATGATAAACCAAGACTGAGTTAGAAGTATGTGATGTAGATTAATGGCAGTGAGAATAGATGCAAGAGACAGTTGCAAGAGTTATCACCCCAAAGAAGAAACAGTGACTGAATGAATAATTGGATATGAAGAATGAGGGAGAAGGTGAGGTCCAAGGTGACTCTTGTTTTAATCCTGTGTCTTTGGGAACGTGGTTATGCACAAAGAGAAAGAAGGAAGTGAGCTGAAAGGATACTCCTTGAAAGGAGAGGGAGAGTAGGAGAGAGTGAAGTATGTTGAGCATGAAGGGGCAGTGGGCCATCCGGGTGGAAGTATGTGGTGGATGTGGTAAAGGGTTAAGAGTTCAAAAGAGAAGTCACAACCGAGGATTGGGGAATCATTTTCAGAAAGGTAAGAGTTTAGCACAGAGTAGATAGAATGAGACGACAATTCCCAGGGAAAGAATTTGAAGGAAAAAAAGAAAATTCAAAACTGAAATTTAAGGTAAATCTACATTTTATGAGGGAGTAAAGAAGAGGTACTACAGATAAGAAAACAATGATGGTATAATTTTTCAGAAGCCAAGAGGGGAGAGTATTTCAAGGAAAAGGTAGTAGTTAAGTGTACGCACTCCACTTTGGCGGCCCGGGGTTCACAGGTTCAGATCCCAGGCAAGGACCTACGCGCCGCTCATCAAGCCATGCTGTGGTAGCGTCCCATATACAAAATAGAGGAAGATGGGCACAGATGTTAGCTCAGGGCTAATCTTCCTCAACAAAAAAAAAAAAAAAAAGAAGAAGAAGAAGAGGAAGATTGACAACTGATGTTAGCTCAGGGTCAATCTTCCTCACCAAAAAAAAAAAAAACTACAATATTGCCTTGATTCAAAGTAACCATAGAGTTTTTCTTTCTTCTAATGTTTTGTTATGAAAATATAAAATGTTCAGGAACATTGTACAGTGAACTCCCATATACCCACGACCTAGATTTTATAGTTAATTTTTTTTCATATTTTCTTTGTCACATGTTTATTCATTTATCCAACCACCTTAATTTTTGCTGTATTTCAAAGGAAATTGCAGGCATCAGTTCACTTTACCCCAAACACTTCAGCAAGTATAAAAAGATGCCGTTACCTTTGGAGTGTGCTATTGATTTACTTGCATAGTTTTAAGGGAAAGAATAAAACCTCTAATAATTGTACAAAATCATTTGTAAGAAGCATCATGATTTCAGGATATTGCTGTGAGTCTTAGAAACGAGGAGACGTAATACTAACAAAGCCCATGGAGAGGTTAACAGGAAGATACCCATTAGTGAAAAATTATGAATACTTATGACCTTTCTTATGTGACATTTCTATAGATTGCTGAGGGCAAAAGCCAGGAGGCTGAGAGAACCATGGTGAATAAATAAATAGGTGAAGAGCAAGTGTAGACCACCCCTAGGCGTGTGACAGCAACATACAGGAAAGAAGTTGGTCAGAGGAGAAATGGTAACGCTGACTTGAGCTGTTTTACTCAACAGCACACATGTTCTTTGGGGTGGGGTGGAAGTGGTGATGGTGTTTAACTCTTACAGTTGAAAATATTTTTGAAACGTATAACCATACCTCATCGATTAAGTAAGATTCTCTGAGCTTTTAAAATGTTCTTGTGCCTTGAAAATACTATTCGTATTGTACTTTGGTCAGTCTGAGAGGTATACAAGTAAAAGTTGGAAGAGATTGGATTTAATCGGTAGTGTACTAACCCCAGAATGTAATCTAGAAGTTATATCTGGAGACAGTCATGATATTCATTTGTGTGTGTGTATGTGAGTGCACATGTGTATGTTTGTGCACGTGTGTGTAATTTGATGACTTCTATTAAAGATGAAACCAGATAAAAAATCAATTATTTCAGGGTATTAAGAAATCTGCTTCTGAGTAATCAAGGTTTTACTATAAAAACAGAATCCTCTGTGGCAATCAAATTGTCTTTATAAAGGGAAATATTTCCAAAATTTACAAAATAAATTGATTTTTGAAAAGTGAAAATTATTATATTTATACAGCATATGAAATATTTCCCAGAAATTTAATCTATTACTTACTAATGTGGATGAATTTGGGTTATGACGACATTCTACATAATGCATGATTACAAAAGTTGTGTGAGACTGATCTCTGGATTTCTGTGTTGTTTCTGTGTTTTTCTGGTGTTTCCATGAAATAATATGGAAACTTTAGGCAGTGTCATTTGTTTCTTTATGAATTGAGAGTGTGGTTTCTCTGAAGTTTGAACACTAGGATATCATCAAAAGTGAGGAATTAGGGGGCCACTCAGTGGCATAATGGTTAAGTTCGCATGCTCTTCTTTGGTGGCCTGGGGTTTGCGGGTTCAGATCCCAGGAGCAGACCTACGCACTGCTCATCAAGCCATGCTGTGGTGGCATCCTACATACAAAATGAGGGGGATTGGCACAGATTTTAGCTCAGGGACAATCTTCCTCACAAAAAAGTAAAATAAAATAAATAAAGAAGAATTAAGGGAGGGATTTTTTTTTAATAATTTTTTTTAACATTGGTTTATAACATTGTATAAATTTCAGGTGTACATCATTATACTTCTATCTCTGCATAGATTACACCATGTTTTCATGTTCACCACCCAAATGCTAATTACAATCCATCACCACACACATGTGCCTAATTATCCCTTTTGCCCTGCTCCCTTCCCTCTCCCTCTCTGGTAACCACCAATCCAATCTCTGTCTCTGTGTGTTTGTTCGTTGTTGTTTTTATCTACTACTTAATGAGTGAGATCATATGGTATTTGACCTTCTCCCTCTGACTTATTTCACTTTGCATAATACCCTCAGTGTCCATCCATGTTGTCACAAATGGCTGGATTTCATCGTTTCCTACAGCTGAGTAGTATTCCATTGTGTATATATACCATATCTTCTTCATCCATTCGTCCCTTGATGGGCACTTAGGTTGCTTCCAAGTCTTGGCTATCGTGAATAATGCTGCAATGAACACAGGGGTGCATGTATCTTTATGCATTGGTGTTTTCAAGTTCTTTGGATAAATACCCAGCAGTGGAATAGCTGGATCATATGGTAGTTTTATGCTTAATTTTTTGAGGAATCTCCATACTGTTTTCCATAGTGGCTGCACCAGTTTGCACTGCCACCAGCAGTGTATGAGAGTTCCCTTCTCTCCACATCCTCTCCAACACTTGCTGTTTCCTGTCTTGTTTATTATAGCCATTGTGACAGGCGTGAGGTGATATCTCATTGTAGTTTTGATTAGCAGTTCCCTGGTAGTTAATGATGTTGAATATCTTTTCATGTGCCTGTTGGCCATCTGTATATCTTCTTTGGAGAAATGTCTGTTCAGGTCTTTTGCTCATTTTTTAATCAGATTTTTAATTTTTTTGTTGTTGAGATGTATGAGTTCTTTATATATTTTGGAGATTAACCCCTTATCGGATATATGGTTTGCAAATATCTTCTCCCAATTGTTAGGTTGTCTTTTCATTTTGTTGCTGGTTTCCTTTGCTGTGCAGAAGCTTTTTAGTTTGATGTAATCCCATTTGTTTATTTTTTCTATTGTTTCTCTTGCCCGGTCAGACATGGTACTTGAAAATATGCTGGAAGACCAATGTCACAGAGCATACTGCCTATGTTTTCTCCTAGAAGTTTCATGGTTTCAGGTCTTACATTCAAGTCTTTAATCCATTTGGAGTTAATTTTTGTGTATGGTGTAAGATAATGGTCTACTTTCATTTTTTTGCATGTGGCTTTCCAGTTTTCCCAACACCATTTGTTGAAGAGACTTTCTTTTCTCCATTGTATGTTCTTGACTCCTTTGTCAAAGATTAGCTGTCCATAGATGTGTGGGTTTATTTCTGGGCTTTCGATTCTATTCCATTGATCTGTGTGTCTGTTTTTGTGCCAGTACCATGCTGTTTTGGTTACTATAGCTTTGTAGTATATTTTGAAATCAGGGAGTTTGATACTTCCAGCTTTGTCCTTTTTTCTCAGGATTCCTTTGGCTATTCGGGTTCTTTTGTTGTTCCATATAAGTTTTAGGATTCTTTGTTCTATCTCTGTGAAAAATGTTGTTGGGAACTTGGATAGGGATGGCATTGAATCTATAGATTGCCTTAGGAAGCATGAACATCTTAACTATGTTAATTATTCCCATCCAAGAGCATGGAATATCTTTCCATTTCTTTGTGTTTTCTTCAATTTCTTTCAACAATGTTTTATAGTCTTTGGTGTACAGCTCTTTCACCTCTTTGGTTAAGTTAATGGGGGGATTTTTAAGCCTATTTTTCATAAAGAACAGAGGTGATAATTTTCCCTCTAGGAACAAAAGACATCTTAATTGCATTAAGTGTAAATGAAGAGCTCAAACCTGTTGCTTCTTGTTGCAAATAGAGTAGAAAAAGTTAGACAGAAAATTAAAGAATCAGTTTGGGCAGAGGATACAAATGTCTTTTTTTATAGCCAACTATCTAAAAAAGGTCTGGAATATCCATGAAATCAACTGAGGGGGCTCTTGACTTTGACATTATATGCAAAAGAACACAGGAAGTCAAAGCAGACCTCTTAAAGTAAGTAATGGAAATAATTTGGAATCACCTTTTTTACCTTGATTTATGGAGCCTCCCATAAACAACACAAATGTTTAGTTTTGAGTTTGTAGTTTTTGTTTTGTTGTTTTAAAAGGTGGTCTAGGAATCTCAGAGAAGCATCAAGAGAAAGGGGGAGATATAGAACTGTTTGGTGAATTCATTTCTCATGATCACTGATGATTTTCCTGAAACTTCTCTCATTCTATGAGGTTTCTAAATCAAGAAGCAGTAGGAACAAGCAGAATTATGATGCAAAGTCTCTGCAGCCTCATCTACTTGTTGTTACTTTTGTCTGCCTCAGTCTTGTTTACAGGAACAAATTCCACAAAGCATGATGTCAGCTCTCCTCTGTAGGAATTAGGCACTGACATAGGTCCTCAGGACAAAAAGACACATTAGACAATGTTTTTATCCTTGAGGGGTTCTTATCCATCCTTTGCTTAGTCGTGTTTTCCCAACATAAATTTTATAGAATGACTACTTATCAGTTCTAGCTCCTTCTGTGAGGCTCTTCCTTACCCATTATAAAATGCATAATAAACATCTCTCTTGGATACAGGATTTTTATGGCTTCAAAGCCCTCTGGGACAACGTTTAACTCATGTTTTCAACATACTTGGTCACTTTCTCTCCTCCAGCATTCTGGAAACTTTGATATCTTTTTCAATTACTATTAGGCAGCTTCTGAGGTGCCCAGTGAATTCAAGACTTAGATTCCAATTTGCAAAGGTATGAAGATACAACAAACCATAAATAGGTAGGATTAAGAAAAAGCATGCCTTTATAATTGGAGCTACTAGATCTTGGTATTACCTCAGGAGAGGAATTAGATTACTTATTGGGTAATTATTTAATTGTTCAAGCCAGTAAGGTGGATGCCTTGTTTCCTACAGAAAAAAGAATATTAAAAAAATATCAACATCGTATTTGAGAGGTGTCCTAGGAAGCAAAAGCATCTCTCTTCCCCTGGTACAATGGTGACAGAAGACTCATTAGTAGAAAAAGCTTCCCTTATATGGCCCTTTCTATCTTTAAAAATGTAAACAAACCCAAGAAAAGAAAGATGATACGCTACTAACAGTTTGTAACTAGTTAAATTATTGGATCATTTTCCATCATGGGGGAGAATGTCAGGCTATATGAGACTCTTGGTGTCTCATATTGGGTGTGTGTAGAAAGAAAGGTATGCGGGACAGTATGTGGGGACATAACCCAAAAGGAAGAAGGGTTACAGAAGGAGAAAAGATATTTGAAGACAATTTTCGCCCTTTGCATGACTCAAACAAAGGCAAACTCAAAAACCATGTACTATATTTATTATTCTTTTCCAAGACATCAAAAATTTCCACTTCTATGATGCTATGACGTTCCTGTTTACATTGGTTCACCACTTAGATGGGAACAAGTCTAACTGGGATCAAGGTAGAAAAGAGAGCAGGAATATGTAGATTTATTCTTTCTTCTACCTCTCTTCCCTCCTCAGTACCATCTCCCACGATGACTGTGGTCGTCTCTCCTTTTCTCTCATTCTTACTCTCTTTTTCCCTTTCCAGCACTAAGAATATCTTGTCCACTTCACTCTGCTTTCTGTCAAAGCTTACTTTGTAGAATTTTATTTTTATTCTATTTCATCTAAGAAAGTATATATACTTTAACAATAATAGTAGTCAAACCCCACTTACCAGCTTAATGCCCTTTGAGCAAGTCCCTTATCTTTTTGAACTTTGACTTTCCCATCTCCAAGATGTGAGCAATAAGATGTTTCAAAAGTCCTCTTTTAAAAAACGTGCAAAACAATGTAGGCAAAGGTGTTTTATTATAGTTTATGTGCCTGTAGCAGAGGCAGAGGGTGCCTAAGTTTTACCCTTTCTCTCTCTGGGTTCCAGTTCATGGAAATAATAGGAAAAAAAAATTGCTGATACCAAACAGGAATCAAGGATCCCAGAGAATCATGGTGCCCTGGAATATCTGGGTAGGGATACCTGGGAGACCTCTTCCTCTGTTCCTGACTACAGGACTGTGGGGCTCACCAGCTGTGAGCTAGAACAGGAGTGGAGACCTGCTGGCCCCTCTGGAGTCAGGCCTTGCCTTATTTGCGTAACAAATGCAGCCCTCCGAAAGTTCAAGGCCAGAGAGTTTGGAATCTTCCATGTCAGAGCACAGGCAGGTTTAAGAACTTGGGTAGTGACCATTAGCACATTAATCCTACCCTCCCACCTTTCACAGAGAGGTGGCTTAATGAAAGCCACATTACTTGTCACTCAGAGCAGTCCCCGCTTCCAGGAGTAGAAAGGGGCAGAGAGAAGGGCAGGAGCACCTTATTAATACATCCTCAGTGTTTTCCTTATCTTTGAGAAGAAACAAGAAGGTTAG
This sequence comes from Ceratotherium simum simum, assembly GCF_057802395.1. NCBI lineage: Eukaryota > Metazoa > Chordata > Mammalia > Perissodactyla > Rhinocerotidae > Ceratotherium > Ceratotherium simum. The sequence goes on from NC_141913.1 coordinate 41,978,343, forward strand.
AAGAACACAAAGCTTCTGCCCCAGAAGTGGCATTTAAATATCTTTATCACCCTTAGAAAATAATACATATTGTAGACTAACTGCTTTAAGATTGAAAAACTTATCTATTTGAAATTCTATCACTTATGAGGAATGCCTGAGGCTACCATATTTAGGTAAATACAGCTACTCTCTTTTTGTTCAGTGTCTTGGGACATGAAAAGATAGAGAATATTACACAAAGTTTTCCATGTACATATTTCTTATTTCTTGCAGAACGTCAAAAACTCCTTGCGTGTGAGAAGTGTATATGACTATATGGCACCTCCATATTTCCCCAGACAACCTGAGCACAGAGTAATTACTTCAAAATAAGTACATGTTAGAATAATATTGTGGTTCACGTGGAAATTGGACTGAGAGAGTCTATTTTGTTTGTCAGGCATCACAGAATGTGTCAGAGACAAAGTGGAGATGAGACGCCAGGCCTCTTCAAAGCTACCCATTTTAACTTTATTCTTAAGGGTGAGGGAGTGGAAAATGAGACAGGATATAGGAAAAAGTAGATAAGGATGTGAAAATTAATATTGAAATCAAAATCATGCTACACATTGGCCTCTGATTTGACCCAGGTGAGTCTGTTCACTCCATTCCTGCTGTAGTTTAAACTAACATTTCTCACCAAGCGTCATTTTACTTGGGAGAACCCTCTGCAGGAAGATGCTAGCGGGAGTCTGCACCTGGCCGTCATATATTATGTACCTAATGAGAAAATGAGATGTTTAATAACTGTACTGTGAAAATAAAGCTTAAAACAGTAAATTCCTGCTGAGGCTGCTCCTCTCCACCTGATGAGCACCGCTGGCCCATCTCAGAACTCCAGCAACATTTGTATCTTCCCCCTTAGTGGGTCCTGCTGAGGACAGAAACATTAAAACCAGAGCAACATTCACTTAATTAGTTGTATATCAATGTAAACCCTTTTATTTAGCATATCAACCTCATGTGTTCCACCTAAGGGTCTCCTGAAATGCTTCTTCAACATGCACCCTGGGTAGAGGAAAATCTATAGTGGTTTCAGGTTGAGCATTTGTAAATTCAAATTTTTCAATTAATCATGGATCATTTAAACTCATAGTAATTTAATACTGTTTACTTTTATTTGAGTTGTATGTTGTTAGTTTGAAATAAAAAAACAAAACAACCATAATTATTGTTATGGTTTTCCATTAGTAATATTAAGAGAAAACGATAGAACCTTTTGTCTGGGAAGCAGCAGTTTAAAATCCAATTATTGTAACTTACGAGTTAAGAATTCACTTGGTGGAGATTTCTTTGAATTCATTTTTACCAATGGATTCACTAATGCTTCCTAAATCTTAAAGAAAGTAAAGAAATTCAAATGTAAAGTTAAGTATAGGTAGAATAGCTATATTCTCCGTCCTTGTATCCTTTTTATAGCTAATAGCTTAAAGATTAAATTGTTTAACCTTTATAGATATCAAAAAAATCAAGACCCAAAGGAATTAGTCTATTGGGCTAAAGTCACAAAACTATGACTGGGTCTCGTAAGTCCCAGGCTAGGACTCTTCCTCAATATTTGGATATTTGCTTGCGCGCTCATTCTGTGCTTGGAATTCATGTGTAGATCACACTCATTTTACCTTTGTGGGAAAAAAAAAAGGTAAATAATACAGGAAATCAAAAACCTTTGTCATGAAAATCAGCTTGGTCTTCAGGATCAGGAACCCCTCATCTCTCAAGGCCTGTCTGCAAAGAGAAGGGAGACTTTTCAATTGCTCGGAGCCCCGGTGCTGGCCCTCTTCTCACTTTCTGCCACCCTCAGCTTTGCTCACCTCCCTCTGAAAGTGACATGGGTTATCTTGATCACATTCTGAAAGTCATTCTTCATATTTGAGAGTGATCACAGATGATCTTGACTGCCGGGCTATGATTATATTAAATTAACAGCTGGGAGCCATGGAAAGGATTCTTTTAATTTTTGTTTTTCTTCTTTTTTTTTTTTTGCTTTGATATATTATACTGATAATGCTCTTAGAAGTTGCATTGAAATTATTCGTGTTTAAACCAATTATCAACATAAGTTCAATTCTCCAAAACAAATAAATGAATATAAAGCCTTCTCTATAGGCTACTCCCTAGATCTACAAAAATAGGAGAAGCTGTCAAAAATTCTATCATTTCTTGACATTGAAGAACAAGAGTTTAATACTCTGAAGTAAATGCTTTTTCTAATTGCTACTGTTTCCATTAGTTCTTTGGTAGGATAAGATCATGGCTCTCTTCCAGTGTGTCAAAACACCATCGGGCATAGCAAAGGTTACCACGCCTTAAAGCAGCTCATCATGGAGAAGGAGCACTCAAAGAATGTGGGGGAGGTTTGGGGCTGCAAGAACAAAGTTGGCTTTTAAACTGGTTTCTGAGGGCAGTGTAGAAAAGGCCAGAGAGCAACAGAGGAAGTGTGGCAAAGCCCCATCTGCAACTGAAATCCAGAAACATTCAGTATGGAGGAATGGACTCAGGATAAATGGTCTCCCAACAGTAGCAATCCATCAGCAGGTGAGAGGCAGCAAGATGGTTCCCAATCTTCAGATTGGGACTGAGCTCCCAGCCACCATTTACAAATCCAATTGCCAGATGATTACACTGCTTTCCTGCTTGAACATAGTCCATGCCATGAGACTGGTAATTTTATATAGAGATGTTTGCTTAGTTTGAATGGTGTAAAAAATGGATTCAGAATTTAGCGTTTTGGGAAAGCTGCCATAAGGTCCTCAGGCATGAGGTGAAGGATTAAAGGATTAAAATCTCTTAGCCCCATGGAAGAATAGGGATGCAGACTAGAAAATCAAGACAGGAGCCAGTAATACATAGTGAACTATGAGTACATAAGTGAAGAAAAAATTATAGCTTTGTGAGCTTATAAGGACCCAGGCTTCACCAGTGTCCAAGCTTAAAACATCTGAGGTTCAGAGTAGAAAATACTGAATCTACCCAAATACAAACATAGCATAGAGATGGAGTTAATGCACACCCAAGAGCAAGGCTGTCAGCTTTCCAGCACAGGCTGTTTTCATGAGAAACTTTGTTTTAAAACATCTATTCTCCTTTGCTAAAGGGCAATTTTGAGACCAAAGATGTCTTATTGGCTATTGATAAATCTTTCCTGGGAAAGAAATTCTTTTCTTTAACACATCATTCACGAAAAGGAAAGAAAAATATTTAAGGCCATGTGGTACATCAGGTAAACCGTGTTAATAACAAACTCTAAGAAATTGTTCAAATTCTTCTCTTGTACTGGAATTTTATTGAAATTAATTCTACCTTGATCTCTTGATCTCCAGAGACCTCAGTGTTCTCTTCAACAAAATAAAGGGAAGGTCACTAGATGAACTCCAAGACCCCTCAAGGTTCCAGCATTCTAAATTTCTTTGAATCTGTGAATATTACTTGAAAAAAGGAAGTCACTTGATGTTTAAACACTTTGTGTGGTATTTGATCCGAGACAATGTCTTCAATGCCTTTTGTAAAACACACAGTCTTGTATATGTTCAACACTCAGTAGGTTCTAAATGTATAACTGTTACCTGGACACTAGAGACAATCAATTATTATAATGATCTTCTTTCTAATTGGTTTGAGTTATGGTACTCTTTAGGCATTCCTGTATCTTATTATAATAATACAAGTGTTTCACACACAGTATCATACACTGTGGATCTGCCCAAGTGTTTAGGATCCTAGGCAGAATATACACCATCAGAATATATTTTTATAGTGAGAACTGCAATTTCTTTATATGCAAAACTGCAAAAAAAAAAAAGTAGTCAAATAAATATTAGGGAATTTTATAGAACAGTCTGATAAATTCTAAAAGAATCTTTATTCTTATATGTTTCCTAGTATAAAACAGGCACAGGCCTGTTTGAATTTCCTACATAACAAGCTGCCCGTGCCATTTACTTGTTCTTGTGTCGTTCTCTTTGTAGATATCTATGTTAAAGTGAATTGATTTGCAATATGTGTTATGGTTTCTCATAGTTGAATTAAGTTTTAATTTAAAGGGAAAAACAAACCCTAATGAACTCCAACATTGATTTAAACTACTTTTATTACAATGTTATTTAAATGTATACAAACATAAAACTTGGCATAACCTTTATAAATCTGTAGCTCTTATACGATGTTATAAAACCACACATTGAATGTGTTTGTGTTAATAGTATATTTTTCATAAATAGTTTAGTTTATTTAAAAATTTAAAAATTAAAAATTAAAATATAAATAAAATAAGTAGATTTCATCATCAAGGAAACTCAAGTCAAAATTGTAGCAAAGAAACGTCACAATAAAAGGTATGTATAGGAAGTTTTAATTATTAAAATGCAGCTGCTCTATTAAACATAGGGAAGGAAGAGATGGCTCATGGAATGTGCTAGGAGGAACAGCTTTCCGTGGCAATAAAGCTAAACTCAAGTTTAAGCAGAACACTGTGAACATTCTAGAATGGTATATAAACATAATTCAGAAAATACAACTCAAAGCAGGAGTTCAATAGATACATTCTCAAGGTTCACCAGTACTCTATGAAAATTCCTCTTTAAACTTGGTGCTTTCATTCAAGTAATCATCTACAATATTAATGTGAATTACACCTGTTGGACCATCTGGAGGACCATTTGATAGCATTGCTTTGCCAGGGTTTTTAGTGCCTGCCTTTGTATCGGGGTTTACAGCTAAGTTGGCTCCTGGAACCCTGTGTTTATAGTTAGAAGCTAAAGACAAAAGGATAGAGGTAGACTTAGACAATGGTTTGTTCATATCCAATGAAGACCAGCTGGCATTACATTCTCTGGAAGAATGAAGGTTTGCGTATTGGCCAACCAGAGAAAATTGGTAGTGAGAATGTATACAAACTCAAAATGACTTGTGACATAGCAGTCAGTACCACATTTATATGGCTATTATTTTGTTTTAGCCCCAAAACCTCATTTATCACATTAAATTAATGATGTTAATTCAAATTATACTATTTGTATACGACTTTGCTCTTCAATTTTAGACATTTAACTTTGGTTTTATAGCATAGTATAAGAACTACAGATTTATAAAGGTTATGCCAAGTTTTATGTTTGTATATATTTAAATAACATTGGTATAAAAGTAGTTTAAATCAATGCTGGAGTTCATTAGGGTTTTGTTTTTCCCTTTAAATTAATATTTAATTCAACTATGGGAAACCATAATACAATAAATAGCATCTACCTTCAAGTTACTTATAGTCTTTGAACCAGAATTCATGTTCTTTTACATCGCTTCCTCAAAAAGCTCACTTAAATTGGATGGACTGGATCAACATATCAATGACAAAACCTTAATTTGCTCAATGGAATTGGATAGATCTTGGTGCAAACCCTTACTCTGCCTGCCCTTTTCGAAATGTGTGAACTTGGGCAAGTTGCTTAATTTCTCTCCACTTTGGCATCCTCATATGTGATCTAGAAATATAATATTTAGCGGGATTGTTTTGACATTTAATATTAATAATAGCTAGCTCTGTTTGAATTAGTTACAGGTATCAGCTGTTTTACATACAGGATCTTATTTAATCCTCACAAATTATTATCATTCCCATTTTACAGATGAAGAAACAGCAAGGGAAGTTAAGTTAGTTGACCAAAGGATTACATAGCCAGTATATAGGTGAGCATTCCAGGATCTGAATGCGAATTGGACTGATAAATTTGCAATTTTTCCCCACTATGTTATTTTGCTTGGAATGAACTAAAGCACTTAGCATAGGTCTAGAGCTTAGTAGACACTCCATAAATATAATTTCCTTTCTTAAGAAAATGATTCATGTTTGTCTTGTCTCTATGTCTCTTCTCATCTGAGCTACCAAAAACTTAAGACCACTTTCTAGTGATAAATCATTCCAACTGCAGACTTTTGTTCCTTGAAGTTTAAGAAAAGAGTGAAAGGATATAAATATGAAGGAATTACATGCCAGGCCATGGTATAAGAAAGAGCACTATGGTGCTTTTGTTAGGATTTATCGTTTATTTTGCCTAACATGTAGAAAATTGCTGGCCTACTAGATTATTTGCATTATTTATTTTCCAATATGCAAATGCCCCCTATTTTTCTGATTGTAGAATAACTTTTGAGTTTTATTAACTAGGATTATTGTTCCAAAGTGTGGTCAAAACAACTTTTTCCCCCCAAAATATACAGTACATACTGGGATCATTAGAACTCAAATATCATCCCTGATGATAGAAGAGAACTGACGCAAACTTCTTTCCATGGCTTAGTTCAATACCTTCTATGCTGAGGTCTTGGTCACAATGCTAAGAATGACAAAAGTCCTTAGTTATGTGAGCTATACTAGCTGATTCAATAAGCCTTTATAAAATTTTTATTTTAGGCTATAGGGGCAGAGTTATCTAACACTCATTTGTAGACCAGAGTGACCATCTCTTTCAACTGCACAGATATTCCTTGGTGCTGTTAAACAATTTAGGGCTTACTTAGGTGGTTTAGCACAGGGCTTTCTGGCCCAAAGCTGAGACTGGCACAAAATGAGCTTACCTGACACTTTATAGAGTGTGATGAACAGTCCAGAGGTCCCAGGCAACATTTCACAGCATGATTTGGAATCCACTTGAAATTACATATGACTAGTGGAGCATCATCTGGAGAGTCCTAATCAGAATTTGTCTTCCATTCAGTAGAAATAAAATGAGCCCATTCAATTGTGTCAGAATTCATTTCTATACTACAGAATGAACAATAACCTAAAATCAATGCCAACTCACTGGAGTTGGCTTACACGCTTGACAGATTGTTCCTCAGAATGTTTTGTACATTACTTTGATCACTCTGTGTTTTATATTTCAGGGCCTACTCTTCCCAAGACTCATGTTAAAACAGCCTCTCTTGGGTTGGCTGGAAAGGCAAGATCTCCTTTGCTTCCTGTATCTGTGCCAACAGCCCCTGAAGTGTCCGAGGAGGGTCACAAACCAACAGAGGATCCAGCCAATGTAAGGGCATCCTTGAAATTCATGCTGCATCAGGTGAAGCAGTGACTAGCGCCATACTTAAAGGCAATCTTAAGAATACAAGTAGATGACTACAGAATGTGTGAATTTACATACATACTTACATAATATATAATATATATATCTATATATGTGTGTATGTACATGTATTCCCTTTCAATGGGCTGAAATACTTCGGCATATCTGGAAATAAGACTATATAATTAATCTTTAAAATGAAAAAACTAAAAACAAAAAGCTATACTCTGAGGGGTTTTATGAAGTTATCATACATGTCACTCTAAAATCATAAAATAGCCTGGAAATATAGAATTGAGAAGAAGAAGATACAAAATGAAGAGAAACGAAGGAAGGAATTTAAGACCAAAAAAGGAGAAGGAACTGACATATTTAGAAAATAAGAGGAGAAAGCTTATTTAATGAGAGAAAGTTTACTAAAGGAAGAAGCTAAAAAGTTATCACATAAAAGACTCAGAAAGAAAATCAAAGGAGATTAAAAAAGAAATCTAGATTTTGGGAGAGCAACCTTTCCCCCAAAAATTCACTGTAAAGGAGATTTAAAAAGACGTTGCCTAAAGGCAGAGGTTTAGAAAATTCTAGGTGGTTCTGAATAAAATTCAAGAGAAAACATTTAAAAGAAGGCCAAGGAACTAACATATCAGATACCTTTAAAAGTCAGAGTACTGGAAAGGGAAAAAAAGATTAAAAAAACAGATGAGAATCATCTCATTTGAATGAACAATAATTTTTTCTTGACTTTTATTGTTTTCAGTATGACAACCAATAAAATATTTTAACTACGTGGGAAACCAAGGAGTCTGGATATACGTGTGTGTGTGTGAATGTTTGGCAGAAGTATGTTATATAAGTAACATAATTTTTGGATGCTTAAAAAAGATTCAAATTTATACGAATCTAATGCACTACTTTGTCAGGATGTAGCTGTTAACAGCAATATTTGTGTAATCTCAGGGTTGTTGGCCATATCTCAAATCAGATCAAACCCCTAAATTTATATAATTATCTCATCTCATAAAGAATCATGGCAGGTGGGCCATTTTTGCATTTAAAGTTGATTTTAAAGAGTGACAGCCAAAGGTATAATATTAACAGCAGTAAGAAATATGTATTAAGAGAAATAGAGAAATGTGGTCTAGATCAGCACTATCCTATAGAAATATAATGTGAACCTCATGTGTAATTTTAAATTATCTAGGAACCACATTAAAAGATGTAAAAATAAATAGGTGATATGAACTTGAACACTACCTTTTATCTAACCCAATATTTCCAAAATATCATCATTTCAACATGCAATAAATATAAAAAATTGTTAATAAGGTATTTTATACTTTTTGTACTAAGCATTTAGAATCCAGTGTGTATGTTATATGTACAACAGATCACAATTCAGATAGCCACATTTCAAAAATCCAATAGCTACACGTGGCTGGTGGTTACTGTATTGGACAATGAGCTCTAGATAATTCAATAAAAACAACCCAGTCAACTAAGACAACATTTTGGGAAAGGAGTTACCAACTAATCACCTCATTTCAACCTCCCTCCTCACATATAAAGCAGTCTTTTGAGCCAAATTGGCTACTTTTCAATCCCTGTTAAACTCTGAAAATTATGTAGTACATGACCAAATCATTCATTAGCATGTTGAGATTCCTATAAGAAGGACCGTTTCCAATATGTTTAGTACCATGCATTTTGAGCTGTTTCTCTAGTGGCTGGAGTGAGTTTGTGCCTATGGCCCCATATAATCCCCACCAGTGTTCTCTTGGGATCAAGGGTACTTATTTGTCAGGATTAGATATACATTCTGACCATGGTACTGAGTAGTGCTTCCTGGCCTATGCAGAGCTAGAAATCATGACTCAGGCCTCATTGGTTCAATAATTTAATCAAGTGAAGGGGCTACCCAAGAATAATCAAGTATAGCAGGTTTACCGTATGTAACGGTATGTTACCATATGTAACATACAAAGGGTATGTTGAGAAAGGAAAAAAAGAAACTAACATTTTTTGAGCACTTGCTGCTCACCAACACTGATTTGTTGAATCCTCCCAACTACCCAATGAGGCAAGCTTGCTATTCTTATTAACAAATAAGGAGACAGACTCAAAAACAGAACTGGGATTCAAATCAACAGCACAGTCTCGGTACTCTTCCTCTTGTTCCCCTCACTGACTGACCGTCAAAATTACCTGGGAAGCTTTAAAAGAAAAAAGAGATTCTAGCCTTACCTAGACCTACTGAATAAGAATTACTGAGGCTAGTGAAGGGAATCTGTGATAACTAGTAATCCGGTATTACCAATGACACGATTCTGGTGGCTCACACAGTGAGTGAGAGTTATAGGGAGTGTGTTCACCAAGACTTCTGCAGTTCAGCCTCTTCATTTTATCCAAGATCAGATTGTGCTGTAAGGTTACCTTCATAACTATGCATAGAGGCAATTCTGGTTTGGGATGATAATTTTGTTTCCATACGCAAACTAAAGTCATAATCCTCAGATCTGTCATTGATCAAAGCAAAGCCCATCGACCTTCCATTTTGATACAAAAATGTGCCTATGTTGCGTTACAAAGAAAAGAAAACTGGTAATGTAAATTCTGTTTATATTCTGATGGGTGATCTAGGAAAAGAAAAAGGAGCTAACGTATTGAAGGTGCACTGTGTGCTAGACACTGTGATAGGCACTAAATATGTCACAGGAAGCTCAGAATAGCCTATGAAATAGATTTCGTCATCATCATTTTATAACTGAGGAGAACTATACATCAGAGAAGTTCACTAACTTCTCCAAGACCACACAGCTAGTGATTGGTAGAACTTGATTTGAAACAAGATCTGTTTGACTCTAAAGCCTTTTCCTCATCACGAGGATGAAGTCATTGAAACAGTATGCAGTCATTCATCACTACCTCTTTTATTACTAGCATCTGCATTCAATGATTATATTCGGAGCACAGGCCCTGTCTATGGGCCACTGTGTCATGCTTGAGAATACAGAGTGAACCAACTAGACATGGCCCCTGCCTTCATCAAAGGAATGTATTGATATTCACCTGTAGTAACTCTTTGCTCTCGTTGTCTCTGTAGGTGTATGAACAGGATGATCTGAGTGAACAAATGGCAAGTTTGGAAGGGCTAATGAAGCAACTTAACGCCATCACAGGCTCGGCCTTTTAACATGTATTGTTCCACTGATGAGGTGAATTTTCCAGGAACTCTGCAGCATACTAATTACCTAGAAACAGCACACCTGTGTCCAAGAACTCTAACCAGTGTACAGGTCACCCTTAAGGACCACTCAGTTATGGAAGATCCTGAAGCAGTTCAGAAGGAATAAGCATCCCTTCTTTCATAGGCATCAGGAATTTAAAAATGATGACTATGGGGTCCCTAAACGAAAGCAAAGATACATCTTCACTGCAATGTCAAACCTGAAGCTGCTAGAATAGTCCTGGGTCTTTGCCGCTGCAGTGATCACACTGTCATAACTAATGCTTATGTTTTCCTTCCATCGCGGTCTGTCATTTTCGCTATGTGTAGGTCTAGTCTTACAAAATGCAAGTGCATCATTTAAGCCTGTACCATGCCATGGCAAATCAGTACAAGCTCACTATTTTGTTTTCAACTTCAAAGTACAAAGCACCCATGGGAATTCTCTCACTACATAGCACCAAAGGATTGGATGTTTTCCTGACAGCACAAAAAGTAAATAACAAACAAGAGGTAGCGAATGCTTATGTTTTGTAACTCAGTCATTCATCCTGCACAAGTGGTGGATATTAGCAAGTGGCTGTGAAATTCACCCTTTTTAGCAAGTATTTATAAATTCACCCTTGGTTAACATTTATGACTGGAGAACAGGAACATAACAATCTTCAACCAGTGGCATCCTGCCAGCAGCAGTCCATTTCCTAAAAGAGGATACAATATGCAATCTTCTCAGACACACGGTATTTATGTGCTTAAGCTTGTAATAGGACACTTTTCAATTTGGGTGGCTTTTGTGCCACACCACACTGTGATGACGTTTCAAAACTTCACCAAGGCCGTCTTCCTCAGGAGTCTGGCCAGAAGAGTTCCCCCCTCTGCCCTGTCCCTCTCTGATTTCTCCTTGGCAGCCAGCCTTGGATGAGGTGGCCAGCTCCATACATCCCATGGCCTCTTAACCAACATCCCTGTAACCCTCTGCAGATATGGCAGACTCCCTGAGAACAGGCCCTGAGGAAGGGAAGGAAAATAGAAGGCAGTTTCAGACAGTACCTTCTCTTGAGTCATGTCACTTCCGCCAACAGGGTCCTCACTGACTCAGGGCAGTATTGGTAAGTGGCAACCACCAAGCCCTGTTGTCGAAAGAACCTTCTACACCATTGCTTGCCCAGAGTCAGAGAGGAGCAGAGAGAAGTCATCTCTTGACACTTCTGACACATCATTAATCCAGTGGATGCGTTTCAAAGCTGCATCTTCATTGTGAGCTAGAATTTTAAGCTTCTATTGCCATGTTTATTTACAGCTTGGAACTAGGTGAAATTAAGAACATTTTGTGTGCATCCTTTTAGTTTCTAAATTTTCAGCTGCATTTGGAGTTAATCCCTGTTTATGCAGCTGAATTGCCAAAAGGAAGCTAGTTTGCATATTTATCAGTTAGACAACTTGAAAATCCAGTAAGAGAGTTTTAACTGAACTATTCCTTTCCGCTCTGCCTTTGATTTCAAGCTTGAGTAGGCCATCATTTTAAAAGAGCATGGAAGGGGTAGGATCTTTACAACCTAATAGCTCCTTTTATTAGGTGGGTAATTATATATGAATCCCTGAATGAAATATTTTGAGCAAAATGGCACTGTAACAGAAGTAATAATTCAGGTTATTTTTTTACAGTTTTATGTCGGGAAGGAAATCTGATGTCAAAGAGAGGTCTTGTTCAAATGGTTCATTAGAAAATCTGGTCCATTTGTGAAATTATTCCTTCAACAAGAGTGCATGTTCAATTTACTAAGATTTTCCTGAAGTCCTCCCGAAGAGCTATGTGATGTTATTCTTTGGAGCAGATTGGTCTTGTAAAACATCTGGGCGCTTAGGTAGACAACTCTCCACTGACCTGGAACAAGGCATTTCCTAACATAATATTGAATCTTGCAGAAATAATCCATTACTTCAGAAAAGAAAATATACATTAGGCTACCTTTACCTTCTTGAGATCCTACAATGGCTTCTTCTTTTTAATACTCACAAACAAGGAACATTCTCTGAAGGCAATTGACATTCAAGGAAGGTCATCCTGAGTGCTCAGTTTGGAATGGACTGCAAATCTCAGATTTCAGGGATTGAGTCTCATCTTCAATCTGTAGACTATAGCTGCACAAGCAAGAGAACTAGCATTTTCACAAAATTCTAGATGCCTCTAGTCAAAGTCAATGACCTTAGGAAATAAAATGTTTAAAATACATGAAAATATGATTATTTGTTTTCAGTGAGAGATATATTTCTGCTGCATGCTCTTGAAATTCTCTCAAGAGACTCTTGTGTGATATACCCAATGGTTTTAATATGCAGTGACTTTACCACAACTCTGCTCCCCACTCTCTCCAATAGTTCACATATGTATACAACTGCCTGCCCAAGTTTTCAGGCAACTTTTTAATCTCCCAGTCTCCTGATCTCTTGACAAGAAGCAATCTGTGAATACTGCAAGATAGCCTCTATTTTGTTCCTATTCTGAGTCTGGTTCATGACATACAGGCTCTTTAAGCTCATAAATCTCTCTGACTCCCATAGCGCCATGCTTGACAGCAAACCAGCAGCTCTGCTGCCAGGACTCATTTCTTCCTGAAAAAGAAGAAAATAAAACTTGGCAGAGCATGCTCAGGCCTCTCCTGCACTGTGCTGAACTGTCAGGCAAGAGCCTCCTCTTGAAAAAATTCAGTGTTTTTCTTTTGTATTTCATACTGATAAGAAAGCTATTTTCTTTCCTCTAGAAATTTCTGTATTTGTTAAACTCACAAAAATGCAGATAGCTCAAAATTCATACAGCGTATTTGGAGGATGCTCTAGCCAAAAGTGAAATATTTCTTAGTGATTCACGTCCAATACGAAACCAGTCATAGCTACCTCTTTGTAGAACAGAACTATAAGCTTCTAAAATATTTCAGTAATGGAACTTGACATTTGGGTATTATAAAATGCACACTCAGTTAAAAAATCTGAAAAAAAAAAGAACATACCAAGCTAGGGATATAAGAGATAAATTTATTAAGGCTTCTTGTAGGGGTTGGATATAATATTATTCTCTTCAAATAAGACTTGTTCAAAATGACATGTATGTTCAGTCCTCTGCCTTGGTAAGAGCTACGAAAGGAGAGCTGCCTAGCATGACAGTGTCATTCCAGGCAATATTTGGAAACTGTAAAGTTTGGCACTCATTGGCTTTTCCAATAAAGAATCTCTAAATACAGGTCTTTCTGGAAGGCTTCATAGTGTGTGCTTGAAGATGGTTGCTCATTCTTATCCATCCTTTTGAAACATCTGTCTGTTGACTTTGTTTAAAGAAACATCATTCGGTCGTCTCCAAATTTAAGAGTGCCTCATATATAGCAGCTGGAGTATAATTCATACAAAAAAAGGTCACCTCTAAAGAGATCACCTTACCATTTTAGATAAAATTGTATCCCAGATTCAGACTTCTTGTAGCTTTAGAACGTCCATTTCTAGTCCATGAGAAAGAGAAAAACAGAAAAATTCCCTAGTTTTAAGTGTGTTTATAGAAAACAAAATCATCTGAACTTTAAAATAGATGTGGAGCAAGTTTGCTTTCCCTCCCCCAACCAGTTTACTTCGTGCAATCACAGAACATCCTGAGGCCAGAGGTTAGTATCCTAGCCTGCTCATAACCATATACACAATACACAGCCCACCACATTCTAAAGCAGCAGAAGTGGTTGTACATTCAAATCTACAACCTCTCTCTTTTGTTAATCGCTTTTCAGAAATCAGTGTAATATTATACAGACAAGCTTTTCACTTGATTCCAATGTTTTAAATTAAATTGGATACTTTGGAAAATCATAGATATTTTGTATGATATTCCATTCCATTGAAAAATATGTACTCCCACGCCTCAATGTACCTTACTATCCAAATATCTACTTCTAAAAGGTACTCATTCTGAAAAGAAATGCCTGAATATTTCCTGGTCAGTGAGGTTATAGAGGAGACCAAATACCACGCCCGTATCAGCAAACGAATATTACTTCCGGGCTCTCCACTGCCTTTATGGATGACATTCACCTGGCGGACTTCTAGTCGCACTCTCTGAAGGAGTTCTTCTCCTGCTCTCAGTAGAGAGCCTTTGTACATTGTCATTCTATAATTTTTTGTTGGTTGGAGAGCAACAGCAAAACTCTGCAAGATATCGTAAACACAGCCTCATGGGCCGAGGGATCTCACTGTGTGCTGAAAGTGTATTTTCAGATGCAAGAAAGGAATGTTGGGGAGGAGGAAAAATGCTGTTTTTTATTATTGTAGGGTAAACCTGACAATTCTGAACTTTGTGAATTGTCAGCTTGTTTGGGGGATGGGTGGGGGGGATGGGGTGTACTTTTTATAAGTAATATTTAATTTATTATTTAGAGTGGCTTCTTTTTGGATAATTTATGATAAAAAGGGAGATCCGGTTGGGAATCTAGATACGGCTGTTAAAGCTGTAGTGTTCCATATCTCAGAGGGACCACTTTGGAAATGAATTGTCCATGTCTGAGTATGAGGATATGTCTAGGCAAAGCCTCCACTGAAGTTTCATCATTACCGCCTTCTCTCTTTCCAGGGTCATTCAAACAAGATAACACCAAACCTAAAATATTCTGATAGCATTTGCAGATCAATGCTACTTATTCTCTCAAAGGGCTTTGCAATTCAAAAAACTTGTTAGTGTGCTAGTGATAGGTTTATTTGGTAGAAATGGGTATACTACAGCTTTAACTAGCCTTAGTGGAGAAAGAAATTTTTTGTTGCTACAAAACACCTTAAAAAAAAAGGTATTTTGAGCCTACAAAGACTTTCTTTAAGTTGTCAGACTCTAGCCTTGTTAACCAAATTAGACTAGTGATTGCAATATTTAAGTGTAAATCTTGTTCTATGAGAAAGGAAACTTGCTTACCGTTTAAAACAATGACTGTTTCTACACACGATCTTGTATACTATTACACGAGGAAAAAGGGGTTTTGTAATCACGTAGAACAGTCTCATATTCATTTTTTATAGAAATGTTATTCCAATGGTGCATTTTTTGTTTAATAAATAAAGTTTTGATACAAAGTTGTTTCTTTGCTTGTATTTATATTAAATGGCTGACACTAAATGCTCCTGACCCTAATCCCTGCCTGTGTATTCTTATCCTCAGGATACATATGGCCTTTTTTGACGCTGTTGGTACCCTGCCATATCCCCTTGGCTCCTTATACCGTTTTCATGCACATGCCTGGTGTGCTTTCAATCCCAACAGCCAATACTCATGTCTTTTTGTTGGAGGGCTGCCTCAGGCTGCATGCACAGGAGAGCTGGGAGCACCTGATCAGACCTTACCAATAGCTGATAAATACTCCAGTTCTTTGCCCCTGACTGAGACAACTCTGAGCTGTACCCCAACTTATCGCTGGAGTTCCCCTGCAGGACTGAACCAAAGCAACTCTCTGTGAAGAGAGACTGCTTCACAATATTGCACCCTAGACATCGTACCCTTGTTTGGCTCATCTCCTTTCTCTTTCCCTCTTCCTCCGTTCCTCTAATGGTTTCTCCCAGGAGCACTTCACAATATATCACTTATACGCAAATCTTCATGTCAGAGTGTATTTTTGAGGAATTAACTCAAGACAAGATCCTTCCATCTTTGTTCCCATTTCAACACACCAACACCAAATAGTGTAATGCTCTCTCTACCCTCCAGATATTTCATTCTTACAATATTGACAGCAGAACATGGGGACACATATGCGTTGAACAATATATTGCTACGAATATTGAAAGATTAAGTTGGATATGTATTCTGTTCTTTAAGAGAAAGTCATGTACTAACAAAAGTTTTATTAACTTTTTGGGGCAAGTAGAGAACTACTCAATAAGTTATTTTGAAGGCAATGCATCATAGATGACAAGATAGGGCTTGAAAGTTCTTCTAGCTCTTCCCATCTTCTTCAACTCGTAATCATTCCACCTAGAGAAAAAAGTTGTGTTTAAGATTGCCAAGGATCTGGAGAAATTGGAACACATGTGCATCGCAAATGGGAAAGTAAACTAGTACAGCCACTGTGAAAAACAGTATTATGGTTCCTCGAAAAATTAAACATAGATTGCCATATGATCCAACAAATCTGCTTCTGGGTATATACTGGAAAGAATTGAAAGCAGGGACTTGAACACATATTTAGATACTCATGTTCATAGCAACATTATTCACAATAGCCAAAAGATGAAAGCAACCCCAGTATTCATCAATAGATGAATGAATAAACAAAATGTGGTATATACATACAATGCAATATTATTCAGCCTTAAAAAAGGACGTTCTGACACGTGCTACAGAATGAATGAACCTTGAGGACATTATGCTAAGTGAAATAAGCTCATTACAAAAGAACAAATAATGTATGATTCCACTTATATGAGGTACCTAGAGTAGTCAAATTCATAGAGACAGAAAGTAGAATGGTGGTTGCCAGGGGCAGGGAAGATAGGAGAATAGGGAGTCATTACTTAACAGCTACAGAGTTTCAGTTTTGGAAGATGAAAAAAGTTCTGCATGTGGATGGTGGTGATGGTAGCACAACACGAATGTACTTAATGCTACTGAACTGCGCTGTACGCTTAAAAATGGTTAAAACGGTAAGTTTTATGTTATGTATATTTTGCCACAGTTTTTAAAAATCTCCAAATAAGGATATTCCAGAACCATCTCCTATAAATACTGATATTTATTCTGTGATTCCTGAAATAAAAATATATTAACACCAAAATGTTAAAGGAGTTTGATATGCAAGAAATAGAAGCAACATTATTTACCACAGTCTATTTTATCTCACATATTACACTATCATATTCAATTTATGTAATCATATCTTACAAAATTATGTTGTGCTATCATAGAAGACTACCAGAGATGATTATCTCCATGGAAAACTGGTTATTTGAAGAAAAAAAAAATGGATTACTGGTGTCTGACCTAAAGAGGAGAAGGCCAAGGGATAAACTAACTACTCTCTCCATTGCAAATATTTTTATGGGAAGGATTTTGGAGTGGTTGAAGAATGAAATACTCTTTTCTTAAATACCCTATGACGCTATAATGAAGATAGATAGCAAATTGTATTAACATGCATATAGGAAATTTAATAGGTCTGAAACAAAGTGGGAGGTCAGAGAGGTCTACCCAGAGCTTGAATCCAGAAAGATTGATACTGCCTTTCTTTCATGAAAATTTTCTTCAATTCATTGATTACTTGTTTGTTCTAATAATTTTAATGTGTTGTAAAGGTATGCCTATAATTCTTAAATATACTTCCTGATCTCCATCCTATCATTTCACGTCCTCATTTTTTTTTTTCATGCATTACTCTTTTCTCTAAACATTATTTGCCTCCTCTCAGTTCTAGTCACATTACTGTTTCTACTTTTGTAAAGTTAAATCTGTCTTTTACTGCCTCCAATAATGGTTTTAATTCTGCAATTGCATTTTTAATTTCTTTGTAATTTTTCCTTTTCTTATTCATCTTCTTCTACATTCCATCATGTTTTCTTTTTATCTCATCCTATTCTCTCTTCATTACATTCCAATTCTGTTTCATAGAGTTGATATTTCTTTATAATTTGAAAAATGCCAGTTTTCTATGAAATAACCTCTTTCTGGTTTTATAAAAGAGTTATCCTATAAGCCTGTTATGTCTCATTACTTTAGCCTATTCTTCTCTTTAGTTTAGATTTAAGCATCTTTTTTTTATTTACTCTGAAATGAAGGAAAATCTATTCAGATCAATGCGTGTCAACCTTCTGTGCATTTGAATTGTTTCTAGCCTCATTTCACGACCCATTGTGTTCTGTAGACTTTTCCCTGAGACACAGCTAGTCAGTTATCCTGCAAAGTTCCCACTATCTCACCGGCTTTCATCTAGTATAACTCTGCTGCATAGATAGAGTGTCTTCCCTTTCCTCTACCTGGCTCTCAGACTGCCAAGGGAAGCATATGAAAAGGAGCAAAGCTCAAAAATAAACTGATGCCCCATCTCTTCTCTTCTCTACCTCTACCAGCAGTGCTGTAAGATGAGAAATGTACCCAAGCTCATTAGTTCCTCTCTTGCCCTTTCTGCTGAGTTCTGGTCTGACAGTTTGTAGTAAACAGATGAATGTGCTGTAGAGAGATTAAAGAGAGGAATAAAAAACTGCCATGTGCTTGACGCTTTTTGAGGCAGCCAGTGATACCTGCTGGATTTTGGGTTGGTATTAACTTTGCACTTATGAACTGAAGATCATTTTGCATAAGTTCAGGGCAAGATGGCGAGAATTGTGAGGTATCTATTGTGCATTCTTAAAATTTTGTTGGCCTTGGAGTTAGTGGAGAAAACAACTTTCTGGATTCTGCAGAAAGGTCCTGCTTTTCGGTAATAATGTCTTCTTCTTCTTCCCCTTCTCTTCCTCGTCCTCCTTCTTCTAACCTAGTTTTTCTGAGTCATGGATATAATAGTGGGAAAACGGGATGGAGTGTAAGGGGCAGCTCTGCAGATACCATTGTAATTGTCAAATCCTAGATATTTTTTTAAAGCACCTAGATTTTATCCTACTTTCTATTTACCTAAGTCTAAGCTTAACCTATTTTTTTATTTAGAAATTTCTTATTTCCATATTGCCGTGTCCTTTTCCTTTCATTTGTGACTAATCTCTCTCCTTCTCCTTAGCTATAGAAACTCATAATTTGATACAATAAATACTAAGGCAATTATTCCTGAGATAATCCAAATGTTCTCATTAGCAGTTCAAAAGATTTCTTGAAATAAATAACAGAAGTAATTTTTCCCAGATTCTTTTCAGGTTTTAATTAACATTCTTCTTTATAAATTAATGACAGTCCTTTAATTTCCCTGTCTTTGCTAATATCTATTCTGACTTTCTACGTGAGTTTGACAAAATACCCTTTAGTAGAACAATTTTTCACCTTCTTAATATTTCTTAAGGATTTAATTCTTGTACTATTCTTTGAATCTGTGGAGGATTTCCTCAGCTACTTTTCTGTTCTTTTTATTAAAGCAAAAACTGTTCTTTGGTGTGGAACTCTCTTAACAATGGTAGCATTTTAGTTTTTTAGATGTGACGCTTTATTTGTCATGAATTGTTCCTATTTCTTCCCTAAATAGAATGTTTCAAAAAATTAACTAGAACATGTACTTCATTGTGATATTGTAGGCTTAAATTTAAATTAGACATGTATATAAAGCCCCTAGTACAATTTCTAGTACTTGGCAAAAGATTAATGAATGCTACTTCTGTTCTTTCCATCTCTGCACTCGATCTTTCCCCTTGACATTTGTGAACCTTTTCATGTTAAAACATTACATCTTAAAAAATACAGATGGGAATATAGCAAATTTGTGGTTTGGTTGTGGTTCTAACTTTATAGGTATGATTTGTAGCATGCATGTAGATACATAAAAAAGTTATTCACCTGTAAGGTATAGTGCTAAAGGTACCAACAAACTAAAGGATAAATCTATATATCATAAACATTTATATGCTCACAGAAAAGAAAAATGTATGTATCTGTATACGTATATATATATATATATATGTGACTCTAGTACAAATGAGACTGTTAGATACCTTTAGACAGATAAAGACAAAATTCCATCAAAATACAGAGCATCAAACTAAGGTTTATAGAAGCCTTGTGGGGAAGGGGGTATGTGGGTAGGGCTTTAAATAATAAATAAGACTAAAATCTTTAGAGATAGAAAAGGACTATTCAGATAAAAGAAGTTATATGAGCGAAAACATACAAAGGTAAGAATTTATACGACAAAAATTGGAACTAATAAATATTTCAAGTGTTTTATTTTTTTTGGAGTATATGGTTTGTGGGAAAAAAGGAAGTACATTTACAAAGTCAATGAAAGTTATGTAATGGTGATCTAAGATATTTAATTTTATTCTGTTACTAGTAAGGAACTATCGAATATGGAAGTTTTCTCTTCTTTCATTCACAAATATCTGTGGAATATTAACTATGTACCAATGACTGAGCTGGTACTGGAAAAACAACAGTGATCAACATGAACATGATCTCTGCCCTCATGGAGTTTATAATTTACTTGTGGAAACAAAGAACAGATTGGTGCCATAATTATAATTGTAATGAGTGCTATAAACTAAGATCGTGGTATCGAAATATTATATCTTTAGAGATTATTAACAATTATTGATGGGGAATGGAGATACTTATTTTATATAGGGCAAGACTTCTTCATGGGGGTAACACAAACTGAAACCACAGGATACAAAGCGGTCGTCCAAGGGAATATTGGGAACATGGAACATTCCAGAAGGAGGAAAAAGCTGAGCAAAGGCCCAGATTGGGAAAGAACTTGGCTTATCCAAGTAATGGACGGATGGTTAGTGCCATTGCACTTCACTGAGCAAGAGGGAAGAATGGAATGAAGAGGTTAGGGTATAGAGTTGGGCCAGATCATGCTGCTTCTTCTAACATATACTACTGAGTTTAGATTTCAAAGGAAATGGGAGCCATTTGGGGGCACAAAGAAGAAGAGAGTTAAGATATAATATATGTGTACTAAGATTAAAAATAATTGTACACACTACCTCAGATGTGCAAAATCATGTAGCACTCCTTAGTGTCTATAATTGCTGCTGTCTTACTCCTGATTCCCAAATCTTGCTGGGTAGTGAGATAAATCCCAATCTTGTCAATGACTGGAGTCTGTTTCTTTTCCATTGAAAGCATTCTCTCTGTTTAGCTGACAGAAACTTGCTGGCTAACTTTACTTTTTCGGATAAAGTCATGAAATTCAAAGTTGTAACTCCCTGCCACATCTGCATTTCTCTTTGCAAAGGCCCTACCGTTGCCAGTTCTTTTCAAGATGGCTTCTGGGAAAGCATGTATGTTCTCACGGTATGCTTGATCAAATATGGATCCTCACCACTTCCAATGAATTAGCCCTTATTCCATCTTATCATTGGGACCTCTAGTGGCCTTTACTGCCAAGGTTTGCATCTGGAGACACTGAAGGTCTTTTCTCTCAGTACAATAGGAACTCATAATTCCTCTCACTGACTTGGCCCAATCTGAGCTCTTTCTCGCACTATTAATTCTCTGAGTCTCAGCCTTGTCTTCCACCTGGTCCCCCACTAGATTATTCACTACGCAACTCAATTTGAGAGTTCCCTCCCCCTGCCCATCACAATCCTATGGCAGACTCAATGACTCTCAACTCAGATGTCTCCCAAATGCCTCACTGAGAGCGTACTGGAATAATTGCACTTCTTACTTGTCATATATAGGTGTTACCACCAGTACTCTCTCCACCCAGCACATCAAGCCATAATTTTCCTCTGTAGCAATACCCTGCCTTCTAAGATGTCCTTTTCCAAGAATTCTATAAGCCACAATGGACAAGAGTCTTCTGGTTTTGCCTTCCCTCCCTATCTACTAGGGTTTCTATTATCCCTTGCCTCCTCATCCAAGGGTTTTACCCTACAAAGGGGTGTCAGGATCCTTAGACGTGACCTCTTAATATTTTCATTTCTCTTTGCATATCCCTGCCCACTGATGTACCATGTCTTGTCCAACAGAAACTTTCTGCTTCCTTTTCAGGTATGACAAAAATCCTCCTTATGTCATATCTTGGAAACCTTCACTATGTGGGTATTATATTAGTATACCTTCATTACCTCTGAGGCACTGAAACCATTGAGTCAATTGTTATGAAGCCACAGGGCATCAAAATTTAAAGTGAATAGAAATTTTATTAATTTAATACTTAGAAAAATAGTATATCAGTTATGCATCAGTATATCAATCTGGCTATAGTATAGAAAAAGAATTCTAAGTAGCCAAAATGAAAAAAAGCTGCATGAAAGGTGTGATGATTGTTTCAATGGTGATGAAGTGGGTACATGTGAAATGTGTTTTAGAGGTAGAAACAAGCATATTTGCAAATGGATTAGACGGGGATGGGTTTCTGGCTTGAACAGCCTTTAAGTTGGTAGTAACATGAAACAATTTTGGGTATGGGTATGTACAGGAAAAAAAAGTATAATTTTTAAAGGGCTTCTGTGATATCCAAGCAGAGACATAAAATGTGGTTGAATATTTGATTCTGGAACACATAAGAAAGATCTGGTCTGAAGACATTAATTTAGCAGTTGCCAGCATATAGATGACATCTAAAGTCACAGAAATGTACTCGATGGAGAGAGAATGTTGGGCCCAAACTGACCCTGAGAGAGTCCAGAACATAGATATTGGGTGAAAAAGGAGCAACTAGATGAGCAGGCTTAGAAAGGATGGCCAGTAACAGGAAAAAAATGGGGAAAAATACAGGAGTTTCCTGTTAGAGGAAAATAATAGGAAGAAGCATTGGTATGGCATTAGAAGAGAGAAAAAAAGCATTGGAAAAGGAGGGAGGGTTCAGTTGTGTTAAAAAGTTGGTGAGATGCTGGATAAGACAAAGATAGTGTGACTTTGTCAACATGGAAATCGTGAAAGGATAACCATGCCCACTATTTCTTGGGACTGTCCCAGTTTATGAATCATGCCCTAGTGTAGTTAGTGTCTAGAACAGTAGTTAGCATAGTATAGTATCTACTTTCACTTTCAAAATATCCTCATTTGGATGATGATTTATATGGTCATACTAGTTATTGGTGACCAAAGTAAGAGGAGTTTCAGTGAAAGTGTGGAGGTGGCAGTCAGATTACAATGGATCAAAGATGGCATGGGAACTTATGGAGAAAATATAATGCATATCCAATAACTCTCAAAAGAAGTTATACCATGAAGAAGAGGAGAGCAATGGGAATTAATTGGAAGAGTAACTAGATCTTATGTGTTTTAAAAATTAACTCACAATGATTATTATAGAAACCTGGGTGATTTCCAAGTCAAATTCATCTGTGGCATAAATTGTCAGAGTATGCAGCAATGTGGTTTAAGGAAAAGACCTTCAGGCTGGGCACAATAACCAAAGACTCCAGAAAGTGTTGCATGAGAGTGAGGGTTGCCCTGGTTTCGAGCAGGAAATGGAACTCTCCAGGACCAAAAGCAGGAGGACATGGAGTATCTTCATTCAAGAGGATAGAGTGCAATAGGTTGAATAATGGTGCCCAAAGATATCAGATCCTGATACCCCCTGCAAATTTTACCTTATAGGGAATGGAAAAAGAGTCTTTGCTGATATGATTAAGTTAAGGATTTTGAGATGGGGAGATAATGTTGGATTATTTGGATGGGCTCTAAATGAAGTCACAAGTGCCCTTATAAAAGAGAGACAGAGGGAGATTTGACACAGACACAGAAGAGGAGAAAGCAATGTGACCATGGAGGCAGAGATGAGAGTGATGTGACCACAGGCCAAGGAAGGTTAGAGCCACCAGAAGCTGGAAGAGGCAAGGAATGGATTCTCCTCTAGAGACTCTGGAAGGAGTACAGCCCTGCTGACACCTTGATTTCAACCCAGATTTCGGACTCTGGCTTGCAGAACTAGCGGAGGATAAATTTCTGTTGTTTGAAGCCACTAAATTTGTGGTAACTTGTTATAGCAATGCAGGAAACCAATATGCCAAGACTGAGAAAAGCTCAGTCCATACAAGACCGTACAGTCTAAAGTGCAATGACAAAAAAGAGACAAATGCCAAATCCAAAGAGATTAGAGAAGATATCTTGGAGATAAGGAGATAGAGTCAGGAGTTTCATCGTTACTGCACAGACAAGTTGGGTTCAAGTGTATAAAGTCATGTCTGGTAGAGGTGAGTCCTCAGCTATTGTCTAGAAGATCAGCTCACAATTGTGGTAGGTTTTTATGGACCCTCCACATTTGGCAACTGGGAGCATGAACCTGGAATGATGCAGTTCCCAGTCAAAAAATTTGCCTTGCTGTTACCAGCCGCTGGGCCTTGAACAGATGTCTAACTTCTCTGAGTTTAAGTTAGTTTCATTTTGCTTTATTTTCATCTATAATACAAGGATAATAATATTTAGCTTGCCTACCTCACAGATTTCTTATGTAGATTGAATCAGATACCATAATTATATACATATACTTTATAGCTTACAAAGCTATAGTGGTGTTAATTATCAATACTAGTAACTAGACAATTGTAACCTACTCACCCTTTAGGATCTAAAATATAAGTGAGGGGAGGGGTCTGTAGGGGATTTACCTGAAATTCCATATCGGATTAGGATCCAAGGCCCCCTCTAAGGTTTCTATGAACTTCCAGATGGGTGGAGTGGGATATATCAGCCCAGGTTCTTGTTTGTGTGCAGCCAGATTCTGCTGGGCATCTCATGGACTCAGCCACTTCCTCATTAAAAATAAACAAACAAAAGAATAGAAGTGTAAGTAGTAGACTTTACTTGAGATTGGATTGAAGACAGGAAAGAGAGAGAAGGCCTAGAAGGGTTTTACATTAATTATAGCAATGCCAACATTCCAATTTAAAAATGTTCTTTAGCCATTTTACCAGAAGGAAAGTTCCACTGACCCTGCAACCATGCAGTCCCTGTCATTACACAATCTCTCAGACTCTTCTCTCTTTCCCTTCCCTTCTTTGTCTCTCTGTTCTGTTCTATTCCTTACTTTCAGGAGCAAAAATACACATGCCTCTCATTCTTTCCTTCAGAGGAGCATCACTGACTCTTTTGTTGTTCAGCCTGTTGCTGACAGAGCTTTAAGCTCTTACCTCCTAACTCAAGCAGCTAATTTTCTTTCTTCCTGAAGACCATTTCTTCTGTAGAAGGAATTCTGTAGCCAGCTGTTATGCTAACATAGTGCTTACCTTGCTATATGGTAATGTTAAATGAAAACTTTATCCTGGTATTCTTTTCTCACATTTATCCATCTGAGAGGGAAGACCTCTAAGCAAGACTTTAAAACAAGTAACAATATTTCTTTTTCCTCTGGATTCTTTTGGGTCAAATTGGGACTCTCTTTGGACTGAAAGCTATGAAAGTGATTTCTTTCAGACTAAATTTTTGGCCTTTTCAAATGTGCTTTGTAGACCAAAGGCCTTTTCAATATGACCTTGCACATTGAGGTCAAACTGACCGACTGACTGACTGACTGAATGAATGAATGGATTTATTGAATGAAAGAATAAATTTAATTAAATTTGTTCTTGCATCAACTGTGAAAAATAAAGTAACATATAAATACAAGCCAAATATTTGGTAAAAATAGTACATTTAATATATTTATCAGCGTTGGATATAGCCCATTGCTCAATTCTATCCGATAAACTTTCAATAGTGAAGGTGTGACTCAAGTTTCCTCAATTTCGACTGTTTTCCCAATGTTTCACAAGAGTTTGCCTTATTCTGATAATAAATTCAATAATATAATAAACATTAATGAAATGAAATACTCATTATGTGCAACATGCTGTGTTAAGAATCTTATATACATTATCTCATTTACTATACAAAACAACACCGATGGGGCCTTCCAGTGGTGCAACGGTTGAGTTTGCGCATTCCACTACAGTGGTCTGTGCTTCACTGGTTCAGATCCTCGGCACAGACCTACTCACTGCTAATCAAGCCATGCTGAGGAGGCTTCCCACATAGAAGAACTAGAAGGACCTACAACTAGGGTATACAACTATGTACTGGGGGCTTAGGGGAGAAAAAAGAAAAAAAAGAGGAAGATTGGCAACAAGATGTTAGCTCAGGGCCAATATTCCTCAAAAAAAAAAAAAAAAACCACTGATGTGTGAAACACTATTGTTGCTAGTTTATTGACAAGGAAAATGAATCTAGGGTAATTATGTACCTTGCCATAAGTCACCTAGTTAGTCAGTGAAAAGCTGGGGCCTGAACCCACTTCTGTCAGCTCTAAAATATGTGTTTTTTCTCAAGTTGAATAACATTCAACTGCTAGTCCTAAGGAATTCCTCAAGAGAGTGTTTCTCAAACTTTAGTGATTATAAAATCCACCAGGAACTTGTGTCAAAATACCAAATCCCAGGACTCTTTTCTAGAGATACGGATTCAGTTGGTCTGAGGTGGGGTCTGAGAATTTGTAATTTTAACAAGCTCCCCAGTTGATTTCTATTCTCATATCATTATCAACAAGAACTCCGTCTGCTGCATTCAGAAAAGCCATTTCGAATTTCTAACTCAAATTTTAAAAAAGAAACTATATTGGCTCATATGCCTGAACAACTTAGGGTAGATTAACTTCACACAAATCTTCATTCTCAGGTGGTATCTGGGGGCTCCACTGAGAGAAAACTGCTTCCTAGATAACGCAAACAAGAGTTCCACAATTGACTCTTCCTGACCCTGGTTGGCCAGATGTGGATCATGGTTCATCCCTGAACCAATCATTGTAATCAAGTGATTGGAATTTGCTATTTTCTTAGTCGTCTTAACCCACTCCTCCTCTGAAGCCCAGGCGTGGTATCAATTATCTTGAAGCCTCTGGGATAAATATAGGGGAGAGGAGGGTACTATGGGTCATTATTAGAAGGAAGGAGGAATGACTATTGGGTGGCAAAAATAACAGATGTACACTAGACTTCTCCAAGAAAAATTAAAAGTTCATAAGAATAAACGATGGCAGGTGCTTTAAGAAGCTATCAAAATCGTATGACTGGAAATTTTTCCTTATCATGGCAAAGATATTTTGATTGCTAAGGTACTCCCCTCCAAACCTATACATTCAGACTGATTATTTCATAAATCTATCAGTATTACTCATATCATCTTTGTGTCTCAAGTAGCTACATTTTCTTGGACATATGCTCTTATCCAATGCAGGAGGAGAGGGAATGGACCTAAATGAGTCTTCTCATTTTGCGTAATTCTTATTTGCTTAAAAATATTTTTTTTGATAATCCTATATTTTTTGTAAAATTTACTGGATTCATGTTAAATTATAAAGTGAACTTTTGGGGCCAGCCCGGTGGCACAGTGATTAAGTACACACTCTCCACTGCAGCAGCCCTGGGTTACCCGGTTCATATCGTGGGTGCAGACATACTCACTGCTCATCAAGCCGTGCTGAGGCGGCATCCCACATAGAGCAACTAGAAAAATGTACAACTATGACATACAACTATCTACTGGGGCTTTGGGGAGAAACAAGGAAAAAAGGAGGGAGATTGGCAACAGATGTTAGCTCAGGGTCAATCTTGCTCAAAAAAAAAAGTGAACTTTTTGGAAATTTACATCTTGGAGTTTTTGCTTCAATTTCAAGAAGGCAAATGTTTACTAAATTAAGATGAGGTAGCTTTACTGCCTATTTGCTACTTTCATTTAAAATTGGTTATACTTTATCACTGAGTATTTCCTAAAATAAAACCTTATAACTATCTGGATTCAGTGTTTTCTTGCTTATATTTCTTGCAGGTAAATGGTTTCTTAATTACTCTTTTGATTCCAAAGGATGTATTAGATGCCAAAATTATGCGTTTAGATAACCCAAAAAGAGCCAACGTGATTTCTGCAGCTTCTTTGCCTATAATTGCATTTCAAAATTTTAAGTGTATATCAGAGTATTTTTCTCAGAAGTTCTGAGTTCTGAGAAAGATCATAGACAATATTATTGTTCTTTATTATTATTATTGTATATAATTATATATACTATTATCCTCCTTTATTGTTTTATTCTTCTTTTTGAAATGGCTGTTGTCCAATCTGTTCATTGCTCTTCAAATCTATTTTGCACCTATGGAAGTATATCAAACACTTAGGGAATATTAATTTTCACATGTTAAGGAAAGTTAATTATCAACTAATGTTTTTCTTCAAGTCGTAATGAAATCAGATCTAGAAATAAAAACAGAAGGCTTTGGCAATCATCTCAAGATTCTCATATAGGAGAACATCTTATGTTAATCCTTCTTACAAATGTATTTTTATATAAATACGTAATTAAATGTAGATAAAAGTTATTTAAAGAACAGTAGCTAAGACTATGCTGCAAATATGAATTATAAATATATGTATCTATGGATATGCAGAATGCCCCAGTTACATAATTATTCTCTCTCTCTGGCTTATATTTTAATGTTAATACTAGATAAAGGAGTAAATTAGAAAGACTATTTCAGGTAACTGCTTTGAACACAGGTGAAACAGAGTTTAAGCCATTAAAATTAGAACCCCTGAACATCAGTTTCTTTATGTGTAAAAGTTGGAAGATGGTACCTATTTGCCAGCTACTTCTGAACTTTAGATCTATCAAAGTGCTCATGGCAGAGAATACTCATTTCACACTTTTTAAACATCTTTCATATTTTCTCCATCTGCTATTGACAAATATTGCATCTTAATGAGGAATTACACAAAATACTTTTATCACCCAAAATATGAAGGTAAGAAAATAGAAAAGTAAACCCTGATCCTCAAAACATGAGATTTAAGGGACAATAAAATGGAATACATTGGAAGTGACCTCAAGCTCTTCTACACCAACCTTCAAGAATGTCCAAAGGGATTAGATTTGAACTCTAAGGCTTCTAACAGCCTAATGGTGTCTCTTTCAGTTTTTAGGGATCAAAACTGAATTTGAGCAATAACGGTAAATTTCTTGGTTCACATGATCCAACTTCAGTAACATTACAAAGCACATATGCAAACCAGGGACACTGGTACACAAAGTGGTCCCTCAGATTAGCTGTTCCAATAAGACTGGAATATGCCTGCAGCTAGTGGTGGATTGTACCCTCGGAGCCTTGCACCAGTTCTGGTTAACGCAACAACTGGGAAACACTTTGTGACCTACTTTGGAGAATGTGCCCTTACTTGGACCAAGCGCTGTGGGCAGGTGGATGGAGTAAAATGATTGGCCAAGTTTGGGCCAAGTGACCACACCTTGCCTAGAGAGAAGGCTTTGTGCCTGACAGCTGCAACCAATACAACATAGTTGGGGTGGGGCGGGGTGTGGGGACGGGAGGAAAGGGAAGGGGAGTGGATGAAGAGAGAAGTGCCCTAAATCATGCTCTTTCTACAAGAAAGTGCTTTTTCTAGAAGGAAGTATTCTGAAGTAGAAAAAAATCAACACTGTCTACTTCAGCATTCTGTGTGTTAAAGTCTAATTTATATCATAAAAATACCAAAATAAATTATGAAAATAAATGAGAAAAATTGTAAAAATATGTATTTAAATGTGTGGAACTACACATGTAATATAAAAGCTATGTGAAAAATGTTTCTGTTTAGAATTTTTTCCACGTCATCAAAGTGACCGAAGGATCTTAAACATCCAGAGGAATTTGTCCAGAAGCTATTTTTTGTTTTTCTAGTAAATTCCCTGTTTTAGGCATTGGCATTCCCTAGAGTGCTAAGAACCTCCAAATCTCATTCAAAATTAACATCATCTATCATAAAAAATATAAAAATTTATTGGTGCTTGGTGTTCATGAAGTCTTTTTCAATATTTGAGTGGTAAATATCAGTAGAGGAACAGTTTGATTTCAGAACTTTCCAATCACTGCAAGTAGGCCACTGCCAAGAGTGCTGTATTCACTATTCTAATCCTATGAGCAGTTTCACGTATTGGCATCCTTTTGGGAATTCATTCATAATTATCACCTATGTGCTCTGGAATGCCTGATTACCTGAGACAGACACTGTCCTGAGTGCACGGAGCTTCTATTTACTTGATTTGGGCCCAGACTTACAGACTCAAAGAGGGCTTTGCAGAGAGTATTATATGTAAGCTGAGACCTTTAAGACAGTTCTGTGTTAAACATAGCTTTCTTTCACATATGACAGGAAAGAAACACTGAAACGTGTCAGTATTCGCCAATTTGACAAATTTTCAGGGCTGTGTTTAGACTTGACTTAAGAGAAGAGCATGACAACATGTATGGAGCAGCATTATTTAAATACTCAATCCTTTAAATGTGTTTTTCTGAAAGACGGGTACTTGAGAAATGTCTACTCATTCATTTAACAAGCATTTGCTAAACTTCTGACATAAGCCTCCTCTATATGACACTTATGAATAAAGCTTGGTTTGTCTCATCAGCGTTTCCTGTATCGAGTGCTATTTTGTTAAAGATGGAAATAAAATATTGTGAACATAGCGGACAATTCATTTATTCACTTGACAAATATTTCTTGAGCGGCTCCTCTGTGTGAGGCGCCATCCAAGGCAGCAGGAATACGATCACAATCTTAGTAACAAAAATAATAGTAGCAATAGGCACATCAGAGGCAGTATATTTGAGTCCCAGATGTTTCATTCACTAGCTTGGACAAGTCACTTAACCATCTCTCTTCTCCAAAAAATGCAGCTAACACTTGCTCACCTCATGGGTTTATTGCAAGAATCTCTTTACAAAACAAAACAATTGCTAAGCTATAAAATGCTATATGCATAATTAGTATGTTATTGTAATTATCAATATACCATTTTATGCTTCTGAAGTATTTAGGTTTTCTTCCTACTCTTCTGTGTGGTGCTTGTTCATAGAAGATATATCTTCCATCCCTTAGTTAAGCAAAAGCAAGTCATTAAAGCTACTTCATCCATTCTCCTCACAGTAGCTGACTCGTTCTGATCTGCCAGCTTTATCAGCCCCTCTTAGCTCATCACATGCGTAACGTGCATGGTGGGATTTGAACGACTATGCTCCAGCCTCCCGCCGTCTAAGTGGACATGTGCCAAATTACTGGGGCAGAGCTTCTCTATAGGGTCACGTATACAGCATGGAGAGGAAGAGGGCTCAGCCAGTGCTAGGAAGCAGAGCAAGAAACCATAGGGCTCTATTAAATTTCCCGTTAACTTTGTTGATAGAGCCCTACTTGACCTTTCCTTGGCTGTGTCCCCCTGCTGCCCCCTCAGCCGAGGAAAAGTCTGCTGAGTCTCCCAATGACTCTGATCAAATTTGCACTGTGGGTTGGATGTGATCAGGAGGTCTGCTGTGTGCTAGTCAGAATGCCCATTCACAGGCACTAATAAGGCACATTTGAGCCAAAAGAATTACTGCTCTTTCAGCAACCCTGTGGCTATTCTTAAATAAGATTTTTGTTAGTGACTGAATTCAAGTTATTTCTCTTAATTGGGCAGTGTTATTAGCAATTCAACAATCCAAATATGACTTTCCTGTGAGAATTGACACTTATGCCTTAAGAAAAAAACATGCCTCCATTATGGAAGTGGGTAAGTGCACACGGCAGTGTCTACAATTCTGGGGTGATATATTTTGAAAACATGTATTGACTTTTCCAAGACTACTAACAGATTTCAAGAAGATGAGATATATTTTTTCTACTTATTTTTAACCCACTTTGATGAGATATATTGCTGTGCTGGGTTGAATAGTGTCCCAAAAATAGTGTCCCCAAAACCCTGAACCTCAGAATATAATCTTATCCGGAAATAGGGTCTTTGCAGGTATAATCAAGTTAAAATGAGGTGGGCCCTAAATCAATGGCTGGCGTCCTTTTAAGAAGAGGGAAATTTTGACACAGAGAGGAAAAGGGTAGTGAAGTTGGAGGCAGACTGGAGTTAGGTTGCCACAAGCCAAGGGAACCCAAGAATTGCCCACAAACGCAAGAAGCTAGGGAGAGTCAAGAAAGAATTCTTCCCTGGAGTCTTCAGAGAGAGCAGGGTCCTGCCAACACCTTGATTTGGGACTTCCAGCTTCTGGAATTGTGAGAGAATAAATTTCTATTGTTTTAAGCCACCCAGTTTGTGGTATTTTCTTATGGCAGCCCTAGGAAACTAATACAACTGCATAAAATAAAATGTGCCAGTTTTAAGTGTACAGTGCAGTGAGTTTTGACAAATATATACACCGTGTAACTACCACCACAATCAAGATATAGAATACTTGCATGAGCCTAAAGAGTTCCCCTTTACCCCTTCCCAGTCTATTCCCTCACCCCTACATACACACTCAGTCTGAGAAAACTTCAGGTCTAATCTAGAATATCATATAAATGGAATCACATAGCTTGTACTTTTCTGTGTCTAACTTCTTTCATTCAGCACAATGATTTCAAGATCCATCTCTATTGTGAGTATCAGTCGATTACTCCTTTTTATTGCTGAGTATTCCATTGTATGAAAATATCACAATTTGTTTATCTATTCACCTGGTGATGGACCTTTGGATTCTTTCTAGTCTGGACTATTATGAATAAAGCTGCTGTAAACATTTGAACACAAGTTTTTGTGTGGACATATGTTTTCATTTCTCTTAGGAAATACCTAGGAACATAAGATCATGCGAGTCATATGGTACTCAAATGTTTAACTTTATAAGAAACTGCCAAACTGTTTTCCAAAATGGCTGTACTGTTTTATATTCCCAGCAGCAGTGTGTGAGAGTTCTGGTTGTGCAACATCCTTACCAATACTTGATACTGTCAGTCTCTTTAATTTTAGCCATTCCATCAGGTGTGTAATGGTATTTCATTGTGGTTTTAATTTTCATTTCTTGATGGTTGAATATCTGTTATGTGCCATATGTATATCTTATTTTGTGAAGTTCCTGTTCAATTTTTTTTCTCATTGATTTAATTGGGCTGTTTATCTTCTTTTTATTGAATTGTAAGAGTTATTTATATATTCTGGGTATAAGTACTTTGTCAGGGATATATGTATTGGAATAATTTCTCCCAACTTGTGGCTTGCCTTTCCATTTCTTAACCGTATATTTCAAGAAGCAAAAGTTTTTAAGTTTGACAGGTCAAATTTATCTATGCTTTTCACTTATTTCTTATGTATTTTATGTCCAAAGATATTTTTTCTACTCTAAGACTACAACAATTTTTCCTTATGTTTTCTTCTAGAAGTTTTATACTTTTACCTTCTGTGTTTAGTTCTATGACCCACTTAAATTGAATTTTTATGTGTAGTGCAAACTATGGTCAAAGTTCAGTTTTTTCCCATATGGATATCCAATTCTTACAGCAACATTTATTAAAAAGATATACTTTCTTCATTGAATAACCTGAGCACCATTGTTAAAAATCTATCAGCCAGATATGTGTGAGCCTATTTCTGAACTCTCTAGTCTGTTTCAGTCATCAGGATATTTTTTTAACATAATTAGTCTTTATAATGGACATGTAAAAATGACCTTATTTTATTTGTATGCTGATCAATTCTACAAATATTTAAGAACCAACCTATGTTCAAGGCATTATACCAGATTCTGTGAGGGATGCAAAACTGATTAAGATGAGATCACAGGTCTCAATAATGGTATACTTTTAGAACAGGGTCCAGGATTCATGTATGAAGATGATTACATCTGTATGAGGTGGGGGTGGGGGTGGGGAAATCGGTTTATGATCCTCTGCAAATTTTATTCAAAATCTAGTATACGTGTGCCTTTGTGCCTTTTGTAAGATTCTCAAAGGAATAGAGGGAACTATACCCCAAAAAACTACTGTTCCTGTAGGTATATCTAACTGCAAAGGAAAGAAGAAAATGTTGATGTCATCTCTCCCAAGATGCATAATGGCAGAATTAAAAATAGCGGAATTATGAATGGCAGAAAACCAGTTAACTGGAGTGATTTCTTCTAAAAAAATCATTTCACTGACTATAATATTTTTTTGCTGTTTAGTGGACTTTAAGTAAAATGGTTTACACTTATAAACAAGTAGTCTGATTTCATTTTTTTAAGACCATTCTGTAGCGGAGAAGTTTCTAGTGAATGTACACACTCATCCATCTTCTCTATAGCACATGACAGGTATTTTCTCTGAGCTAATCTTCCCTTGACATGTTTCTGAAACATAAAAGGAAATCAACCTAAGCTCTTATGTCAAAAACAAATCCACAATATGGATACTTAATAGATGTAGGGAGAAAATTAGCAGTAACAAGTTCAATGTTATTTACTCAGGAAATGAAGCTGAGATACTCAATGACAATAGCAGTTAACAAAAAGCACGGTAGCTACAGTGGAAGATAGCAATTTCTATTTCATCTCATTGTAGTGCAGTTCGAAGCAGGGTATTATTATAGATTAAATGTCCCACAGAACGCAAGTATAGTGAACACCTAGGTACTTATGTACATAAAAATACTAGTTAGGGAGGGAATAGAAAGTTTATTCCATTAGAGAAAAATAATGTAGAATCATGTAGCTATTTTGACCTCTGTGTCTACATGGCATTAAATATCCTCCGGTTAAAATTCCTCTTTCCATGTTCTGACGAGGCACTGTTTCAGCTCCCTGACAACTTGTATTAAGCAGTATTATAAATCTTGTGTTTTCCTATAAGTTAAACTGGGCTACTGTCCTGCTCTACTGTCTTAAATTGATTTTCATTTTTCCACAAGTTAATGTACATAATCTATATAATTTTGGATAGTATATCTGGACATGAAGAAGGTTCCAAACCATGCCTTTGTAACTGAGATCTCTTTCCCTGACTATGGATAGATTCACAGAGATTATAAAGAGAATAAAATGTGTCTTCTGGTAACAAATATTACCTAATTTACAGGGATGTTTTCTTACTTTTCTTCTCTTTTCTAGTAACATTTCTCCTTCTGCCTCTGCCCTTTCCACTACCATAAGATGAGATGTATACCTGTTTGAAGTGGCAAGACAGGATTTGGAAACAGATTATGAAAATTTAGGCTGAAGTAAGAGGATTCTTACGTACCAATTAAGTTTTTTTAAAAATCTTAATGCAGACATTTGAGATGGGGTTGAGCTGTCACACTATTAACCTCCCACATGACTCCAGGCTCTTGGTTTCATGAGGGTAATGACAATACTCCAAAATAATAACCATTGATTGGATTATGATGCCTTTAAGTAGTCTGGTGGCTCCAGGGGCCGTTACAACCGTGAATCTTTGTGTCACTAAGTGAAATTAATCAAAATATCTGTCCAATGGTCATTTCTGAATGCAGTCCAGCAGTTTATTTCTGCCTAGATATGCGAATAAGATTTTTTTGAGCGAAAAAATACCACTGCATATGACCTAAGCACATTCTATATATAGAAAACATTTCACTGATTATAATCACTTGAAGAAAACAATCATGATTAGTATGAAACCAAACCAGTTATACAATATTTTCAAAGAGTGCAGGTTAATGACTTTTAAGTAAATATAGTAACTTAAAGAAGGTTAGCAAATTGTTGTCAAGCAGAATTCTTTGATGATTGGCCTAATGAATGGATAATAAGTAGACCACTTTCAAAAGAGCAGAGCAATTATTTGTATGTTAATGGTACTTCTAAAGTGCTTTAAATCAGGCAGTCCTACAAAATAGGCTAAATATTTGCCCTGCAATCTTAAATGTAAAATTAATTTGCTTAGATATCATTTGATTTTAAATACACATGTAGTAAAAAAGTGAATTTTGTATAATTTAAATAAAGTCCTCCATACCAATACCCCATAGTTCCTGATTTCAAAATATAGAGTCTGAATTAAAGAGGCTCATGGTGATTCTTGACATTTCCGTATAGGTTGAATGAAGACAATTTCTAGAGGTGATTGTCGATTTGGAAAAGATGACTTAAGGTTTCATGCTTTGGGAATCACCATTCCCTGGGAATATATAATTTTATATATTGTCAAATAACTAATTAAATCTACAGATGGGATGGTAGAGAAGAATCTGGGTTTGGAAACAGGCAGACATCAACTGAAATACCAGCTCCAATGCCAGGAATCTTAAGCCAGGTATTTCACTTCCCTAAATCTCAGCTTCCTCATCTATAAAATGGAAATCACAATGCAGAATTGTTTGCAAAGGATGAGAAGAGATGATTACAAAGCATGATGAATGGCAAATCATAGGTATTCAATAAATAGTAGCTAATACTCTTCTCAGATTGTTGGTTTTGTGGTTGTATTATGGAATAATAAGAATGAGAAGAAAACAAAGACAAAAAAAGAAATCTGATGTCCTTTCCATACACGCAGAGGCACCAAACATTTCTAACGTGCAATTCTAATATTTTCTCTAAACTAGGAAAGAAATTATGTGGAGTGTACAAATTTGTCAAGCCATCCACATGAATAAAAATGGAAATTTTATCCTTTTAAGTCATTAAAAAAATAATACATGAAATGGCTGAGAAACTGCAGGATCACCAGACCTGAACAAACTTCGATATGGCAGTCAGTCAGATTTCAAAAGGTAGGAACAAGCATGGGCTTGTTGGCATCTTTATCTGCTGACCTGATTCACTCAAAAAATTCACATCATTTGGCTACATGAATGTCTGAAATGAATAAAATTTATTAGCACCAGGGAGAAATTTCATCATTTGTATATAAAGTATAATATCCCCTCTTGACCAATAAAACACTAACCCATGATAAATTTATTAGAAAACCACCATTTTAAATTCAGACTCAGGCCTCAGCACATGCTATTTATCACGAGTTAGTTTACTTTCCCATCATATCTCTCCATGTTTAAATGTGTATAACAGAAAATACTTTCATTTATCCCCTCTCACATACTCCAATAAAATTTCCAAGGTTTCTGAAACATAGAGAGAAAAGTGGTCATTTAGAACTCATCCTCAGGTCTATCCCTGGATCATCATTTAGAGATAATATCAATGAAAACATTTGTGAAGGATAATGGCGCCTGCTGTTAGATCAATGCTGAGAAAAAGAGAGAATGTTTTCAAATCAAAAAAGGCAAAGCAGGGATGTTTATTTTCAAAGTGGAGATCGTGTTTCTCTGAGAATGTTCTCTCTAGCACCCACACTTCATTTCTTTATTATAAATTCCATGGACAGCCGAACATAAAAGATCTCTCTTGATCTCCATCTCCTGGAATTGCCATGTGTTTGACTCATGAAAGAGTTAATCAAATTTGGTACATCACTGAGGAACATAAGATTACACCTGAGATTCACATTATGGGTTGGTCCACTATCTAGACATCTGTGATGGTCTTTTTGATATGTCAACCTGGCTAGGCTACAGTCCCCAGGCATTCAATCAAGCACTAACCTAGGTGTTGCTGTGAGGGTATTCTGTAGATATGATTACACTCTATAATCAGTTGACTTTAAGCAAGAGTGGGCCTGATTCAATCAACTAAAAGGTCTTAAAAGCTGAGCTGAGGTTTCCTTGAAGAGGAAGGAATTCTGCTTGTGGAAAGCAGCTTCAGTATGTGCCTGCGAGTTCCAGCCTATTCTTCCTGACGGCCTAACCTACAGATTTCAAATTTACCCAGCCAGTCTCACAATTATGTAAGCCACTTCCTTGCAATCAATCTCATATTAATATACATCTCCTACTGATTTTGTTTCTCTGACTGAACCCTGACTGATCCAATATCCTTTTTGAAAATCCACATTTAAAAATCCAACTTAAGGTTGGTCCAGTTCACTGAACTATATAAGGCCTGCAGTTTACAAAACCACTCATTTAGCATATATTGAAAAAAAAAATCTTTGAAATGATTGATTAGCTGTAATCTGTTGAATACTTAAGTCTATGAAATTTGGTATTTCTGAATCCATCATACTAACATGTTCCTCTAAATATGGTAAAACATAACCTGATGAAGATTGATGAGATCTTTTTTTAAAACCAAAGTTATGGGGCCTGCCCTGTGGCTTAGCAGTTAAGTGCGCGCCCTCCGCTGCTGGTGGCCCCGGTTCGGATCCTGGAAGCGCACCACTGCACCGCTTCTCCGGCCATGCTGAGGCCATGTCCCACATACAGCAACTAGAAGGATGTGCAACTATGACATACAACTATCAACTATCTACTGGGGCTTTGGGGAAAAAATAAAAAGGAGGAGGATTGGCAATAGATGTTAGCTCAGAGCCAGTCTTCCTCAGCAAAAAGAGGAAGATTAGCATGGATGTTAGCTCAGGGCTGATCTTCCTCACAAAAAAATAAATAAATAAATAAACCAAAGTTATGTCAACTAATGTTTCAAGAAGTGTCACCCTGATACATAAACCTTTTAACTATAGAGTTGTCATATTCCTCTGGCTTAACTGAAATATTAAAGTTTAATCTCAGATTCCATTATTTGATGCCCTTTGGGAGCATGGGTAGATCAGCTAATAAGTGTAGGCTATAGTTTATAATTGTAAAGTAAGAAAAGAAATTCAGCTGACCTATAGCCATTGATATACTATTGTTCTTTTAGGCAGGATCAGTTCCCACATTCACAAATCATTTAAATTTCTTTAATTATTAGGTTGATGCCAGAAGGTAAGAGTGATCATTAAACAAAAACACAGTTGTTGATTTTTTTTTTAATCAACACTAAATTACTATAGCTGGTTTTCTTTCTGACTGTAGCAAGACATCCCCCCAAGAATAAGAGTGTGTTGAACTGCTCTTATCTGACAAAACTCATCTGTCCCCTGTGGCCTCACTAGGTAAGCAGCTCTCTGGATCAAGAAGCTCCCTCTAACACTGATGGTCTATGTCTACGTAAAGGGGGGTATTTTCTGTCATGTATAGTTTTCACCCCTCCTCTAGAATTTGGCAAGTGGGCTTTTTCAGTCTCTTTCATTTTTTTACTTAAATCTTGAGAACTTGGTCTATTTTGAATGCTGCACCTGCAGCTCCTTGAAAGTTAGCAAATGTTGCAAATATTAAAGGAGTCTGATGAAACTGGAATAGGCCATTTAGGCTTGAAAAAATAATAAGAGGCCAAAGAAGTAGGGAGAATATGCCAATTGCCTTCCTATCTAATGAATATTTCTTGTCTGCTGAAGGCAAACAACAGCTAGACTCTCAAGCAAGGTGGAACAAGCAGAAAATTAGATTTCCACTATGGTTTCTCCCATTAAGGCTAATTATATGTCAATTCAAAAATAAGCATATTTTAGTTGGTCTTTAGAGACCATAAGGAAACTAAAGCATATTTACTTTCATAAGTAATTTTAATTTTTTTACATTACAATTCATTGCAGTGACCAAGGTTTAGCCAACTTTGTTGGAACTCATAGGAGATACATAGAAAGAGAGCTTCTTAAGCAAATATGTACCTATATCAGGTAATATTGAGTTACAAGCAAAAGAAACACACTTAAACCATCTTAAGCGAAAAGGAGACTTCATTATAAGAATATTCAAATGCATCATGGATCCCAGGTACATCAGGAAACCTAAAACCAGAAGGAGTCAGAAGCCCAGCCTCTCTCTGTCTCCACTTTCTCTTTCTGGAGCAGATAAAATCATCACTCTGCCTTGTCTGCGTGTCTTCTTCATTCTTTCCTTCTTCAGCAAAGCAACATTCCCTGTGTCTGCATTCACAGGGTCATCATTGTCTTGCTTTACTGAAACATGATCTTTGAGTTGAAAATACCAACAGACTCTAACCAAGATCTCTGAATCCCAATTTTAAATTGCTTGGTAAGTAAATCACCTGATTGGCCCATCTTGGGTCCAAATCCACCTCTAATTCAGTACATCTCTACTTGTAGTTTTGGCTGGAAAGGGCAAGGGTCATGGCTCAGGATTTTCCAAGAATTAACCACAGAATAAGACGTGGAAAAGAGTAGTTTTCAGAGAAAAAAATGTGATCTGGGTGGGTAGTCCAAGAGATGCCTACCACATCACTCTATCCAATTGAAGTGTAAATAGAATCATAATCACTGAATTTGGGAAACTATATGTCCTGATTTCCGGAGAAATTTTTAATTTACACCTGTTGCTCCAATGTAATGATAAATAGTACTCTCTTTCACTCTTAAAATTATCCCAGTTTGGGTGATAAACATAGGTGTAGCAGGTACTTATTGAATTTAACAAATTCCTCTTTATTTCAAGGTGGCGTTGTTGATAGAGAGATAAAGTAGACCGATATGTGACATGATTCCTTCCCATGGCAACTATATTGAAATAATTAAATACATAGGGTAATCTTAGAGCAGTAACTTCAAAGTCAGTAAAGCTGCCATAAATGGCACTGAGAAAGATGTGAGAGGTACAAAAATAAGAGGTTTCAGAGATAAAATGGACTCCAACTATGAGAGTAGTTGGGAAAGAAATCTCACTGTGAGGAGTCTGTTGACATCAAGGTCCACTGTCCTTTCTGAGCCCAGGGATCCCTGCAGAGGCTTTTGGAAAGAGTGGTCAAGCAACTGATAAGAAACATGAGCTTGGGGCAACCTTCACGGAGTGGAGAAAAATGTTTCAAAGACATTTGTTTCACTTGATCCATTTGTTTCTATAATAGTTTCAACAATGAGATTCTTTAATAAATTCATAGAGATAGTCACTTCCCCCATTGCACAGGACTCTCAGGATTCCTTTCTTGCATTTTTCCTAATTAAAGAATATACTTTGCTACCAACTGAACTGCTCACATTGAGAAGGTCAATTACCCTTTTTACCTAATGCAATCTTACCCTGGGAAGATATTGAGTCATCACTGATAATAATGAAATCACAATATCTAGTAGTAAATGTTAAAGTGAGTAATTTGGGCTCTATTTGCTTTTAATACAAACAAATTAAAAATTTGCACAGGTTCACTGTGAATCCACATTTTGATTCCACCATATTCAAATAAGAGGAATTATTCTGGATCCCCCTGAGTTGGGTGGCATTTCTGTCAAATGAGAAGCCAAATCCTAGTAAGGCTTATACTTAAACCTACTTAACAAATAGAGATAAACTTCCAATAATTGAAGGTAGTGAATACATGCAATCACTCTGAGAAACAAGCTGCATTCTTAAGTTGGTTTAGACAAGAGATCCTGTGGGGAAGTTAGGACTTATTATTATAGCACACAATTGGGCTTTGGGAAGTCAAAGGGGATTAGTCCTGTCCATTGTCCTTGTGGGGGAGGAAGAAATTTTCCTCTACCTTTCTAGGTTCTTCTGGCTGGTCTAAGAATTAAATTGAGGTGAGACAGATTAATAGGAGAAAAGCAAATTTAATTTTGTACCTACAGGAACCCCACATACATGAGAGAATCAGAGACCCCATGTATATGAGAGGTTTAGAGACAAAAAGGTAAAATAAGGTATTTATGCCATCTTGAGCCAAGAAATGGGATAGAGGTCTGGGGCTTCAGAGAGGAGAAGGGTAATTCACAGAATGATAAGAGGAGCAGATGTTCGGTAATGAGATGTTTGCCCTACCATACAGATAGGACATAAACATTTATTTCTGGTAATAACTCTTATTATGGGCAAGGCCTCCAATTTAAATTCTTTAAAGGAGAGGTAAAAGTATCTCTTGAGCCTGCAGGGTATCGATTGACTTTAGCTTAAAATATTCCACATGCCAAAGTGGTACGTCTTGAGGAGGCCTATTCTGAACCCCTTCATCCTCCAAACTGGTTTTCTGTAACCTCTTCCTTT
This sequence comes from Ceratotherium simum simum, assembly GCF_057802395.1. Lineage (NCBI taxonomy): Eukaryota > Metazoa > Chordata > Mammalia > Perissodactyla > Rhinocerotidae > Ceratotherium > Ceratotherium simum. The sequence continues at coordinate 42,019,940 of NC_141913.1, forward strand.
CTCCTTTTCTTGCGCTCTGATTCCAACTTTCTTATGTCTTCTTTAGCCTTCTTGGAAGAAAACAAGGGGCCACACATCTATGATCAGAAGCCATAGACTTGCAGAGACTTTTCTACAATGTAAGTGTGTGAGAAAACTGCTGGAGTAGAAATATACCACACTTGGGGAGAACTCTATGTGTCAATCGGGACTTTGGCTCCAAGCAGCATCAACGCAAATCGTTACACAGAAGAAAAATTATATTTGAAAGATATATATGAAATATATTAGAGGTATCTTTTGTAGCAGCAGGAAGGTTAGTTACCTCAAGATCAACTGAAACTCAGGACTGAAATACTGAAAAATTCTCATCTCCTCCTTCTCAACAGGTCAGCCTCATATTCTTCTATTGCAAACTGGTTTCTTTCATATGCTAGAGAATACGGTGGCTGACAGTCCCCAAACGTGACCTCTCTCAGTGCCCATCATCAGAGAGGGACTGATTTAGATTCTCCCCAGCTTCCCAAGCTCAGACATTCCAGGGATCAGCTGTGATTGGTCCTATTTTGTCAGGTGCTTATCTTTGCACCATTAACTCTAGACTAATTCAGAGACTGTAAGAACACAGTCACCACCATTTTGTACACCATAGTTGGGTTAGAAGTAGAGGATAAGACATAGGAAGTATTTTCTCAAACAGGTGGCAGGTTCACTGAGCAGACAAAATTATGCAAGTCCCTATAGCACAGAAAAATAAAAATTAATCTTGGAATACAAGCCAAAGTTGGAAAACAGAAGGAAAAAGATAATTAATTCCTGAGGGAAACGTGTGATAGAACCTGATGTGTTCAATTACTAGGGCATTCATTCCTGTGGACCACAACCACTGGCCTGAAAAACTGGAGACCAGCATCTCTGAAGTCAGTAGCATGGAATAATGCATTAACTCTTTTCCAGGCCATGGACAATGTCAGAGACAGACAATTTGGGCACCACCCAGCATGCACATTCCTCAATCTTTCCTATTAAAATCATTCTCATGGACACATGAAAATATGTATTTCTTTGAACAAAACAGCAACAAAGGGAAATGTAGTTCAGGCAAATGTAGTTCAGTTCAGTTAAGTCTAAAAAATAGAGTATTTTTTACTCTAAAAAATAGAGTATTTTTAGAAAGCAGGTGTAAAAAATAGAGTATACTCTATTTTTAGAGTATAGAGTATAGATACGAGTATACTCTATTTTTTAGACCTAAAAATTGATACTAGCCTAATAGTATAGTATTACCACTTGAGCATACAAATGGGAGGTACCATCCATGATCTCATGCTCACTGGGACATTCCACAGTATTAACCAGTCGTTTGCAGGTTCCAGAACAAATTAGCAAGTTTATGTTTAATGTTCCTCTCTCCTTTCCCTGCCTCCAAGACATACACACATATACACAGGAACACAATACCTCCTCCCACAGGAACTGAATGTTTTGAATTGCAAATGGTGGAATTTTAGGCACTGTAGGTGGTGTATTATCAGTCCCTTTCAAATATTGAAGGAAGGCTCTGTTAACGAGGGATTCCTCACAGGTTAAAAGAAAGAATCATTTTTAAAAAGCCCAGAGGAATTGCAGGCTTCAAAGCCATATTTTTCATTCTGTATATAATCATTAGCCCCCATGAACAGAAACTTAAAGTAACAAGACACCAGGAGATAATGGGGATTTCTAATTTACTGAATTCAAATGGCCTAGGCTATTTCTATAATATTACACTGCAGTTAATAAAGTGAGACAAAAGATCGCTTAATCCATGAAATTCTAAGGCATGGGCCCAGGTTAGCTAAGCCGCCTTTTTAACCATTACTTAGGCATTTCAGGAGCCCCTGCTGAGAAATAGATAATATCTGTGTCTTAATAAATATCCCAGAGTCATAGCTCAGGGAGTAGGCATTTTGACATGAATATTCATTTTGGATCCATAAAGAGGTATTCCTGATTATACTCATTATTCAATTTGCTCCTAGGGTAGGTCAGAACACTTTCTCGGGCTAGGTTTTCTGATGCAAAAATATTCATTGCATACACACACACACACACACACACACACACACTCCATCAGATGGTAATGTCTACATGACATCTAGTTATATAGTAACATCTGTCTGCTTCAGTTTTTTAGATTTCCTTTAGGACACTTGGAATCAAATATATGCTGTCAACATTAGGATTCTCCTTAGTTGTTCTTTTTAAGTCTCATATAGGAAAGCAGGTAGATATAGTAGTGAGAGGTAACTGTATATGTCTGCCTCCCTTTCGTCAAAATCACAAGACTTCCTCTTTCAGAGTCTGTGGTGAAATTGTGTGTATCTGTCCACTAATTAATTTGTTTAATAGTTGCAATTACAGTGGAAATCCACCAGAGGGCAAAATGGCAAAATTACGTGAATCTGGACAACGGAAGGGTCTTCCTTCTTTTGAGGGCTTCCTTTTTCCATTAAAAAAAAAAAAACTGAGCCACCTGGGTGGAAGGGACCCTAAGACATTGGCTGTTCACGTGACTGTCAGACTTCAGCCTTAACCCAGTCCAGGAATGTATTCCAAAGGCTCTCAAGCAATGATCTCTCACAGTAACATGAACCAGGGTTTTGAACAACTCCTCAGTACGAAATGATTAGAGAGGATGTGGTGACAGCATCCAGAATGTTAGAAAATCACCTGGGTTAGTATTTGGAAGACTCAAAAGGGTGGGTTAGAGAGTGAGGAATAGAATAAAGAAATCTCCAGCCTCTGGAATAGCTTTATTTAAAATCTCTAGAAAAGATGGTTTCTCAAAAATCCCATTTCCATGTTAAATCATTCTCTCATCCAGGTATTTGTCTCCATAACTTATTTAAATCTCTCCATTTGCAGTGATTTAAGAGATTTGCAGATATCTGTCTGACTGTTGTTATATTATGGTTCATGTCTACCTCAAGTCCAGAACCCCTAAGATGCTCTCTTTACATAGAGCAAACTTCTATTTCTGTTCACACATGGATGGGTTAGATTTCTGGGTAAAACAAGGATGTCCAAGGACTTAATGGCTCCTTATGGAGACTTAGAACCTCCTATTTTTAATTCTATCCTCTATCCTCCCACCTTCAGAGATTACTGCTATGTTGAGTTCCTAAGCTTTTCTGGGGTTCCATAGGCAGTTATATGTGAATTTTCTTCATTCTCTATGTCACTTAGCTCACTCTTTGTCTATTTGCATTCCCAATATCAAAATTTTCATTGAAACGTTTGATCTAGTACTGTCATTTTTTCCATTCTTCAGCTCCTTTTGGATTTCTGCATGTTTTTTTAAATTTTTATTTTAGTGAGTTTCTTGAGTAAAACATATGACATAAAAACATATGTTCATCTAATCATGTTTAACTGGAAGTCCCTAAATCTTTACTGTGAGAGTCATGTGCCTTAGAATATATCATTATAATTCCATTAGGCATAACATTTAATCATTTCTAAATGAAAATAGTAATAAAGCAAACCCTACTGCTTCATAACCATAATTATTGATGCATGTAAAAAATTAGGTAAAGAGAATTTTACCTAAAATATATTAAGTAAAAAAGGTATTCTGGGGGGTCATAATAAAATGACTCCCTTTGTATTTTGTTCCTTTAACCTGGTGTATTAGGTTTCTAATGCTGCACAATAAATTACCACAATCTTAGCAACTTAAAACAACATACATTTCTTATCTCACAGTTTCTGTAGGTAAGGCATTTGGGCATGGCTTAACTGAGTTCTCTACTTAGGGATCTTGGTATGCCACGTTCCAGGTGTCTTCTGGGGCTGCAGTCTCATCAGAGGCTCAACTAGGGAAGGATCTATTTCCAAACTCCTTCAGGTTTTTGGCAAAATTCATTTCCTTGAGGCTTCAGGACTGAGGGCTTCAATTTCTTGCTGGAGGTCTCTTTCAGCTTATAGAGGGTTCTACAAAGGCTTTTGCCACATGGGCTTTTCGAACATGGTCACTACTTCATTGACAGCTTGCTTCTTCAAAGTCAGTGAAGGGAGATTGATCTAGTAGGTTTTCTAGCAAGATAGGGTCTTACATAATGTAACAATCATGGGAGTGACATTCCCATCACCTTTGATATTCCATTGTTTAAAAGCCAGTCACAGAGGAGAGGATTATACAACGGCGTGAAGACCTGAAAACGAAGATCATGGGGCCCACTTTAAAGTCTGTCCAGCACAGCAAGGTTATAGTAATGACAATAATGATGGATTATTACTATATTGTTCTTAAAATGTCTTCACATATGCATATTTGTTTCTATGAATATATGTATCAGAGGAGCCAACTCAACCTTAAGCTGTGTTTAGTCTAGGACTCAGGCACTTCTGTGTATGCTCATAGAACTGGTGAGATAGAACCCCCAGGGAGACATTTATATCAAGGATGATGGAGCCTCCTGGTAAATAAGAGGCACAGCGTTTGGTTCAAAGACAATTGGGCAGCACTCATGATACAGCATGATTTTTTAAAATAGCATAGCAATGTCAATCAAATTATCCCACAGCTTCGGTACCTAATAAAAAGTTTAGGAAATTTCAGTAAAAGGATGAAGAAAACAATAAAAGCTATATTTTCCTATAATCTCTATAGGACATTTAGAATGTGATGCATCAGCAATAATAACATTTGCAGTGGTGATGAAAGTGCCACTGGAGCAGCAGTATTAGGATGGTGACAATACTGATGGCCACCCCTGCAGCACCCCCACATTGGGAATCAGTGCCTTTGGATAGATATTTTTGCCCTCAGTCTTGGGTGTCAGCAGCCCCCATGTAGAAATCAGCAGCAACGACAATAACAGCCTGACATTGGTGGGTTCAAATTTCTCCTGCTACTTTTTAGCATGGACATTTATCAAAGACCAAGCAACCTAAAAGAGGAGACAAAAATGACAGGTGACACAGCGTTAACCTGGGGACCAGTTATTGGTGCACAACTCACATATTACAGAATATCTCCAGAAGACTCTCTAGAAGGAACTTAAGGCAAATTATAGTTCTCAAAGCATGGTAGATCAGTGGAGCAGGAAAATATGGATTTAATATCTTATATTTCCAGTTAATATTTCTTGGGAAGAATATGTTGTATTTGTTATCTCAATTACTGCTTACTGTCACACTATAAGGTAAATATTTTTGCTCCCATTCTCTTTCGACACATAAAAGAACTAAGTCTCAAACAGAATAAGAAACTTGTCCATTGAAACATAGATATTAAGTGGCTGACCTAATAAGTGTTTGTTATATATAAGTGACTCATCCAATGATAGCTCCTGGGACTAAATTTAGGATCATTGTCATATGCAGTCCAGAACCAGCCATAAGTAGAGCTATGAAAGAAGCATGGTGAGTGACAATCTCTATTCTCCCTTTTTCTTAACTTATTTAATTCCTACCTATCTTCAATTACTGGTCTAAGGCCCAACCCCTCTCTTAAGGACATCTCAAGTATTATATAGCAGAGTTCATCTTTTCTTTCTTCAGAGAAAGCATCTTGACAATATTAAGTTTTCAAGTATATTAATAACTTGAGCCTCACAACCATCCTTTAAAATAGAAAGTAAGGAATTCATGACTACTTTTATATATGAAGAAAGTAAGTTTCAGAAAATTTCAAGAATTTGTGCAATAGAGCATGGCTTAAAGCAATGGTTCTCAAACTTCAGAGTGCATCAAGATCACAGGGAGTAGGGCTGGGTGGGAACCCAAAATCTGCATTTCCTATGTGATCCCGGGGGATACTGCTGCTGCTGCTGCTGCTGGACTGCCTTTAACTCTATTCACTTTTTTAATTGTAATTCTCTGGGATAAAGAAAGTCTTGAGAAAACGATATTCAAGAGTTCCTGGTTTCATGGGCCGGCCCCGTGGCTTGGTGGTTAAGTGAGCGCGCTCCACTGCTGGCGACCCGGGTTCGGATCCCGGGCTCGCACCGACGCACCGCTTCTCCGGCCATGCTGAGGCCGCGTCCCACATACAGCAACTAGAAGGATGTGCAGCTATGACACACAACTATCTACTGGGGCTTTGGGGGGAAAAAATAAATAAATAAAATCTTAAAAAAAAAAAAAAAAAAAAAAAAGAGTTCCTGGTTTCAATATAAGCATTCTATCTGAGAAAGTGGCATTTATGAATCTTGTATTTTCATATATGTATAGATTAACTCATCAGATTATCTGCTTGTTATCTCGGAAAGCACAATGAACGTTTTCCTTAAAAGATGTGCGGGACAAGTGATTTTTCGTGAGAAGAAAGCATTCTAGCTAAAAACCCCAAGAAAGATGGAGCGTGTGAAAGCAAACAGAGACCACACAAATGAGAACAAATAGAGGCTATTTATTCAGAGTTTGCTATAGCAAGAGAGTCAGTTACCATCATTTGTGTTTGGCAGAAACTCGAAGGCAGGCAACGCAGTGGGAAAGCTTTATTGTAGAAAAAAGAGAAGAGTTTAGATATGATCTGATTGAGGTCATTGGCATGGCAGTGCTGGAGTCTCTGGCAGCAGGCTAACTAGAAGTGGGTCGTCTTATGTGATCGGTTTGGGGAGCATATTTGGCTTTCTCTGGTTGGTTCTGAATTGGAAGCAAGGGCAAAAAATAAGGGAAGCTGACAGTCATTGACCAAGTCCTGACAGTTCTAGGCCAATTGCTGAAGAGGTTGTGACTGGATTCCTGTGATGGTTGCTGCAGAGATTGTGGGTCAGTATTCCATTTATTACATGTGGACTGGTCATTGTCTATTTCTAACTCAGTTTCTCAGGAGCTTACAAGGTTATCAGCCAGAGTAGGCAGTCCCTAGCTGCAGGACCAACTTATCTATTAGGAATAGTAGATCCAGTATAACAGGCCCATGATACTTTTAGGAACCTACAAAAATGTTTAAATTTCTTTTAACATCAGAAAAAAAATGAACTTTTTGGTTAAAAAAATTTTTGATGTTTACTATCAATAGATTTATCTTTACGCCAACTCAGTGTTCCAAGAATGTACATGTTAAATATGGTATAGTAAAGACAGTGTGGCCAGAGGAGGAAATGAGAACAAGGCTTGGAAGAAGTGGATTACACAAACAGGTCTCAGAGTGGGGGTCACTGTATGCCACACAGGGTCAAAGGGGAAAGCAGCAGTGTGAGTCAGGAAGCAGAAAGGAGCAAGGAGAAAGTCTAGGCCAGAGCCTTTATTGAGGTTTCCATGGGAAAGGTAAGGCAGGGCAGGGTGAACAGTTTAGGACTGGCTTGTTTGAGTAATTCCGCAGGCTTTGAACTAGGAGTGGTCTCTAGTTGCCTGATACCTGCCCTGGGATGATTTAGGACAAGAGAAATACAGACTTTATGTGTGAAAGTTAGGTAAAGTGGTAGTTGGGTGTACAGACTCAGGATTGGTTGGTTTGCATATGAAAGATGTGCTTTCTGGGCAAGTTGTTATTATCTTTAGGAATCAGCTAGCCCTGGAAGGAGCAGTCTCTCCCTGGGTCTATAAGTCTCCCAAATGCCAGAGCATCAAGAATACAGAAAATAAGAAACTATAGCTAATATAATATTGTCTCTGTGATGAATAGAGGCCGAATAGACAAACAGAAAATCCAAAACATAGTTATAACATACATTCATGAAATACAATTTTTAATATTTTTTTGTGGAAGAAGAGATCCATGAAAATCATAATGCAGCCCTTCCTGGCTGCACAATCTGGCCAGGACTTCAGTTGGTTGAAGGGTTTGAATGAGGAGTAGGAGAAAAACACTCAAGTAGGTAGGGTTGAATGAACTGACATCACAATTTCTGAACACTGCCCGCTGGGCCCATAAAACTAGCTTCCTCATTTGTTATGTGATCTCCTTCTAGTAGTTATTCCAGAAAATTGGCTTTTGCATGTAGACACTTAACGATTTTCTGCCCTCTATAGTTCTCCTGGTTCTCAAACTTCTTTCTTAAAGCCAACCCTGACGTTTGTGTTGACATCACTGGCTTGGCCACACAAGTATTCTGCTGGCCACACGATACTAAGAATAAGAAATGTTTACGTTTGTTTATTTGTTTTGCTTTTTTTTTTTTTAACAAAACCTAAACCTTTCTGAACTCGCATTTAAAATTTCATGAACTACTCAGCAAATATTATTCCTAAAGAAAATACTGAATTAAGTCAAGTTTGATTGTGTGCAGTATTATTTTTATTAACTATTATACTTTTATACAATTAGCATCATATAATACTACAAACAAGCATAATTGGGTTTTTTTTGAGTAATGTTTTGTTTTATTATGTGTTCTACCATTTAATTTGAATCTTATTGCTTTCATATTGTAATTTATCTAACTTTCTGTTTCATATATACATCAAAAATCAGTTCTAATTATTAAAATACTGTATAAAAATCTTCAATTCAGACATTGTACTTTATTGTGATCACAAGGCTTTAGGCACTGACTGAGGGCTTGAGAGTCATCATTTTGTCTCTCTTTCTCTTCTAGCAAAAAAAATGTCAAGTTATACTTCTTTACTCTGTAAGGCTCAGAGAATATTTGTTTTTAGATAAGTAGCCTGGAGTTTACCCTTTAGATATTCAAATGAACTCAACATCATTTTCAACCTTTCAACTCTTTACTCAGAAACTTTCAGTAGCTCAACAGCAAAGTATCACCAGTATTTGGAGAAGGCACTTGAATATTTTAAATATTCTTAACGTTTTGAGATCACCAGGGCTACTGTGCAGAAAGAATTATTGATTCTCTGAATGGAGTGTTGTAGTTTGCAGTCAATTCCAATGGGGGCGGGAATGGGATCAGTAAAGAAAGGAAAAAGATATTAATGATGTCTTCTTGATGAATTATTAGAAATGAGTTCAAGAACTACCAGTAGCCAAAAATTGATTTTAAATAAAATATACAATTGTATTCATCAAAAATCTCTTCCATGCAGTGTCTGAAATCACAAAAGAGAAAGAGGACAATGAATGGGGAGTAGATATTGTAGATACTATTAATTGGTTCTCTTCAATAAATGGTTTTGGGAAAACTGTACCACCACATGCAAAAGAGTGAAACATGACCCCTATCTTACATCATAAGATACATGATGATGTATCTTACATCATACACAAACATCAACTCAGAATGGATTAAGGATTTAAATTTAAGACCTGAAATTATAAAACTCCTAGAAGAAAACATAGGCAGTAAACTCCTTGACATTGGTCTTGGTAATGATTTTTTGGTTTTGACACCAAAAGCAAAGGCAACAAGAGCAAAAATTTTAAAATATTGGGACAACGTCAAACTGAACATCTCTGTTCAGTAAAGGAAACCATCAACATAGCAAAAAGGCAACCTATGGAATGGGAGCAAATATTTGCAAACCACATATCCGATAAGGGGTTAATATCCAAAATATATAAAGAATTCATACAACTCAATAGCAAAAAAGCAAATAATCCAATTAAATAATCAGCAAAGGACCTGAATAGACATTTTTCCAAAGAAGACATATAAATGGCCAACAAGTACATGAAAAGGTGTTCAACATTTCTAACCATCAGGGAAATGCAAATCAAAGCCACAATGAGATATCACCTCACACCTGTTAGAATGTCTATTGTCAAAAGACAAGCGATAACAAATGCTGGTGAAGATGTGGAGAAAATTCCCACTGTTGGTGGGAATGTAAACTGGTGCAGCCACTATGAAAAACAGTATGGAGATTCCTCGATAAATTAAAAATAGAACTACCATATGATCCAGCTATCCCACTTTTGGGTATATATCCAAAGGAAGTATATCTCAAGAGATATCTGTACTCCCATGTTCACTGAAGCATTATTCACAATAATGTATAGAGATGAAGTATAGAAACAACCTATATGTCCATCCACTGATGAATGGATCAAGAAAATGTGATGTGTGTGTGTATATATATATATACACACATATATAATGGAATATTATTCAGCCTTAAAAGAAGGAAATCCTGTCATTTGCCCCAACATGGATGAACCTGGAGGGCATCATGCTAAGTGAAATAAGCCAGACAAAGTCAAATACTGCATGTTATCATATATATGTGGAATCTAAAAAAAAAAAAATAGAACTCGCAGAAACAGAGAGTAGGAAAATGGTTGCCAGAGGCTGGGGGTTGGGGAAACAGGAAGAGGTTGCTAAAAAGATATAGACTTTCAGTTATAAGATGAATAAAGTCTGAGGATCTAAGGTATAGCATGGTGAATATAGTTGATAACACTATATTGCATAATTGAAAATTTTTAAGAGAGCAGAACTTATCTGCTCTCATGAAAAAGAAAAAAAGATTAATATGTAAGATAATGGATGTATTAATTAACTAGATGGGAGGAATCTTTTCACAATTTATACATATATCAAGTCATTACATTATACACTTTAAATATTTACAATTTTGTCAATTTTACCCCAATAAAGCTAAAAAAAAACCTTTTCCCTATTTTTCAAGTCCTTGTAAGTCAGAATTTTTTTTAACTGGCATCCAGATGTTATTTCTAATTAATGCTATGTAGCCAGCCCCCCCTCCAAAAAAAGTCAATTTGATTTAATCAGTCCCACATCTATGTTGAGCTTCTAAATAACATTTTATCTAAGAAAGTTTCACTGCTTAACAATTTTTGAAAACACCACATAAAGTATTACCAAAGGTTCTTCCAAATTTGGTTATTCATGACTCAATGATTTGACAAAGTCAACTAAGAAAATTAAAGAAAAGCCATTAATACATTTAGTCACTATGGACCTGAGGAGGAGTGATTTCTGGCAGTGGTTGGGGACTGGGGTCATATTGTAGTGGGTTGAATAGTGCAAGGATGCAGAGAAAGTGAAGACAAAAACTTTAAGCTATTCCTTCAAGAAGTTTGGAGGTGAAGAGAAAGAGAAAATGGTCCAGGATCGAGGATTATATTACGGGAATACAAAAAAACGAGTTACCAGGTGGAGGGGAAAGTGCAGTGAATGGGAAGAAAGCATGATTCCAGAGAGAGGAAACAGTCAATGGAACAAGGTCCAACCTCAACGAATCCCAGATACTCTAGTCCTTGAAGACACAGCCTTGAAGAAGCTGTCAATATTTTAGAAACTGAAACACGCCAAATTAAAATGGAAATTTTTGCATATAGAGACTGAGTAGGTAGAGGTATTACATATTTTCTAACACCACAAAAATGCAGGCACACGACTCTTACAGCATTTTCATAAAGTATTCAAGACAAAGAGGTAATAAGAAAAATTTTTTTTAAATCTGCAGCTATGATTTAATGTAGGAATATTTTCTATAAATAATAATGAGTCTGACAATATGTTCATAATATCCTCTTTTAAGAAATTTTTGAATTTGCTTTTTGCTAGAAACTTTCAACTTTGAAACAGCAAGTAGTATTTTTCTCCCTGAAACCTCTGCAGTGTTAGCAATGCATTCAAGTTTGATTAAAAGGACAGTTAACGTAAACATAAATCCCTTAAAATATTTAGAGCACACAAGTCTAACTCATTTTGTATTTATAAGACCACAGTTTTAAATGAATATCTCTTAAGAAAGGAGGCTATTAAGTTGAGCAATGCCTTCTTTTCCCAATAGAGTACTAGACAAGCTGAATATATAAATCTGCTTTATGTTACTATACCAATGGTTGATGTTCAATGGACTTTTGGTATTAGGACTATAAATATCTGACAAAGGAACAAACATCACGTGGAAGAAAATTGACTGTAACTGAGGAAGGTACTCTGAATAGGCCTCCATGGAATTATCTGCTCAATCTTTGAGACTTTTGTTTTGGCTTTGTGACTTTTGAGGGTATAATGATCTCTCTTATGCAGTGGTGGTTTAGAAGGATTTCGGGGGTGAGGCCTGTGCCCTCATTGTCCACACTGATAGTTATCAAGCTTATTGTTAAAGCTCATGTGTGATGTTCATCCAGAAATCTATTTAAAAATGTTAAACCAACAACGGTGAGGCTGATATTTATAACCTTCCTACTTCCCCAATAAAATTTAGCACGTCTTCTTGTTGTCGGTTTGGAGGTTACAGATAATAACTGATCACAGTATACAAGCTCACTCTTCTCTTTCTTCCCCTTCTTTCTTTTCTCCATCCCTATCTCTATACTTGACTTCTCATTCCAGAGTGCGGAAAGAAATATTTACCACCACCCGACAGGGGTGATGTTTAGGAAAACTGAGGCTGGAGTTAAAATCTTCAGCAGTGGTTCCCATGGTGAACAGCTATGGGTGGTGAGGATTTCTCACCTTTTGTGGTTTGTTTGTTTGTTTGTTTTCATCCAGGAGCAACATTTTATGATGTATTTGCAAAGGTACGGAAAACATTATGCCATCACTGAAGACACAAGTGACCAAGTGTTATACCATGAAGCTCTGATGATAGCTGTTGAGGAGAGAACAGTGAAAGAGTGCAGTCAAGGAGAAACTTTGTAGAGGAGATGGACCTTGTGCAGGGACTTGGAGAATGAGTAGGTAGATGGATGGTAGAGGGCAGAAGATGAAATACATTAAGGACTGACTCTGTTTCTTCCCTTTAGACCACTGACTGATTGAAATTGCCATCACTGCCGTGATAAGGTGATGGAGAACATCATCTTAAAGTGGCTTACTTTTAGAGAGGCAACATTGTTCAAAGCAAGGGATCTAAACTGGGGACCGTGTGCTGGGTTGCAAGAGGTCTGAGAAATATCTAAAATGTAATGCAAAATTTTATAAAAATATCCTTTTTTTTCCTAGGGCATGATGTGCCTGGCAGAATACTATTTAGAAAAGTCAGATCTAATTCCATTCTACACCAGCATCTCTCCTTTTTAAAGTTTAGCAAACTAGGCCCAAATGAATGACATTATTTGCCTGCTGTCATAGCTAATGTGTAACTGCTCCTAGAACCCTGTTGTCTAGTTGATGCTCTAGAATCCTCATATCCACAACTTCCTTTGGTGGAACATTTGCTGATGGTCATTATCTTGGTTTCTTAGGACTACTATAACAAGTACCACATGCTAGGTCACTTAAAACAACACAAATAATTCTCCCACAATTTTGGAGGCCAGAAGTCTGAAATCAAGGGGTTATCAGGGCCATGCTCCCTCTGAGACTCTGGGTAGAATCCTTCCCTGTCTCTTCCTGGCTTCTGCTGGTGGTCATCAATCTTTAACCTTCCTTGGCTTACAGCTGCTTCACTCCAGTCTCTCCCTCTGTCACACATGGCATTCTCCCTGTGGGTTTCTGTCTTCACGTGGAATTTTCCTCTTCTTATAAGGACAACAGTCCTACTGGATTAGGGCCCACTCTGATGATATTATCTTAACTTGATTATATCTGCAAAGACCAAATAAGGTCACATTCACAGGTACTGAAATTTAGAACACCAGCTTCTCATTTTGAGTAACACAATTCAACTCATAAGACTAACCTAGATTCCTCTCCATTCTTTCCCTAAAATAACTACTCCCCTCTAGCTTTGTAAAGCTATTATTCCCAAAATAATTGAATTCACCAACTTCATCAATTGCATTTTAGGTCAATTGTTTTGCTAAGTCATCAGCAAATCATCCTGAATTCTAAGGGAGTATGACATGTTATTGGTCTATATTTTGAACTTTAGCCAAACTTAGGGATCCTCTCCATAGGCTCTGCTGTGTTGACTCTGAATCATTGATAAGTAGTCTCTTGGACCTCCACACATCTGACATCTGACATAAATAAACAACAATATTTTTTCTGGCTTCCTTATGAGCATATCTTGGGGAGAAAAGTCAAAGCCTTCCTGAAGGAAAGATATATTACACCTATTGCTTTTCCCATCTACAAACCTGGTCACTCCATCATAAAAGAAAATTAGATTGATCTGACATTATTTCTCCTTCCTATGGATGAGTTGACTATTATCCAATCCTCTTTGTTAGTTTGGGAATCCAAAGAGTGAAAACACAATATTTTGCTTAAAATGTAAGGCTGCCCAAATTTTCTGTGCCATTTCCTTATTAGATAGGTATTTTGACCCTCTTAGATAAATGGGTATTTTTGACCTCTTTGGCCTTGATAAGAGACTTCACAGTTCTCATGGGAAATTATAAAGTTCAGACCATTCTGAACCGCAGAAAGAATCCATCATCTTAGCCTATTGCTTCCTTAAATTCCCCTAAAACTCTCTTGAGACCATTTGTTGAACTGTGCAAGAGAAACTAACATAAACATGGGGCATTAAAACTTAGAAGACAGAACAAGTAGTCTACACTGAATAAGTGAATTGCTTAATTGCTCTGTAACACCATTTATCTACTTTAATGTTAGAACATAAAAGTTGTGTATTGATATGGTAACTATCTTTAATATTGGAAAAGAATCTCACTCAGGTTGAATGAGATTACACTATTTTTTACCCGCAACCAGTATTGATCTTACAATGATACCGTTACTGAATTCAGGAAGAATAAAATTTTACTCACTAAATTTCACTACCTGAATTACCTGAAACCTTTGGGTTATCTAGAAGGATATTAGTAGCTCGTCACTGTGTATGGCATTTGCCTATGCACATGGTTGAGTGTGAAGGGGTCTTGTTAAATTCGCTTTGAAAGGTAGTCTGAACTATTTAATTTCACCTTGGCAACCTCTCTTCTGAGAACAGATTCCTTCTGAGAGCAAATTTCACTGTTATGACCTTAGATTAAAGGCTGTCTGTTGACCTTCTCTCTTCTCATTGTCCTGTACTGCAGCAGGTATGTGGCATTAACGTCCTCATTTGCCACTTTTCATGGCTTCATTCTCTATCATGTCTTCTCATTCATCCCATTTGTTGGCCTCTCAAGTGACTCTATTCAACACATTTCTGGTAAAGACTTCCTGAGGTATCATGAATTGTCATTAAGTTACTGGACACTCAGCTTTGGCTGTGTGTTCCAATAATTGCTACTAACAGATGGTAGGGAACTGAGCAGTCTGGAATTTTTAAACCCTGTTTTATTTTCAAACTCCATATGTACACCACCTATATCTCTACCATTCAGTTCTTGGCTTTGCTTTTTCAAGATTTGCAACTATTTGAAACAGCAGAGGACTGGTTTCTCAGCAACCTGAACAAGCGTGAGTTTGACTTTTGCAGATATTCAGAATTATCTCTGCATGTGCATCAAAACCTGAATTAAAGATTAGCAATGGAGTGAAACAACCAGATACTTTACTAAAAATAGATATACCTCACAAGGATAACAAAATAATAAATCAGTATTGATCTGATAGGAAAATTCCTTCAAAGTGAAAAACATGGTGGACTCAATTTCAATGAGGAAAAATCTCAGATTGATTGTTGGACATTAAATGGATAAAACAAGCAAGAGAAACTAGGTTTTTATTACTTTTTATTGAAGTTTTTATTACTTTTATTTTTGAAGTTTTTATTGATTTTATTTTTATTTTTTGCTCTTAGAATAAAGTCCAAATTCTCTAAAAAGGCCTTCTATATTTTCAGGCCTTCTTACCTTACCCCACTCCAACCTTGTACTCTATGTCCAAGCAAACTGAACTTCTTACATTTTACAAATACGATGTGCTCTCTCTCAATTCTAAGCCCTTCCATAGATTGTTTTGATTTACCTGGAATAGTTTTCCCCTCTGGAAATTTCTATTTCCTTAAGATCTCACTTAATACATAATTTCTTCCAAGAAGCTTTCCCTGACTCATTAACTGCGTGAGGTGCTGCACTCTCTACTCCCATAAGACATTCTAACACCCATAACATTCACTTGACACCAAATATTGTGATGATCTGGCTCTCCTCTCATTCCTTTCTTGCCCATGAAGCCTGTGAGAGCAGAGACCAAAGCTGTCACATCAACCAATACATGTACAAGTACCCTGTCAGGTACATAAACAATGCTTAATTATTAATTGATGAGTGAAAGCATGAATAAGTATGCAGCTAGGAACAGATTTGCTTTCCAAAGGAGAAAAATCTCTTAAAATACTTACACTACTCAGTTGAAAACAAAAATTCACTTTTTTAAGTTAATATTTATTGAGGCATAGAATTGGACCTCAAATTTGTATCTCCAGCATTGATTTTTCTCTTCAACTCCAAAATTATACATCCAAGTTCCTCTTAGACATCTTCAAAATGGATGTCTCCTTTCAAACTGAACATATCCAGAGACTTTTTGATGGTTCTCTCACAAACCTGATATACTTACAGTCTTTCCTATCTCTGTTTTGGCAATTACATAGGCAAAAAAAATCTGTGCAATTTGTCAAGCCCAAAATCTTGGAATTGTCTTCGACTCTTCTCTTTCAACTATCCCCAACATCCAGTGCATCAGCAGTTTCTTAAATCCACCTTAAAATATATACAAATTTGGGATCCAGCCCAGTGGCATAGTGGTTAAGCTCGCGTGTCCCGCTTTGGTGGCCCAGAGTTTGCAGTTGCAGATCCTGGGCGCGGACTTACGCACCGCTTATCAAGCCATACTGTGGCAGGCATCCCACATATAAAGTAGAGGAAGATGTGCCCGGACGTTAGCCCAGGGCCAATCTTCCTCAGCAACAAGAGGAGGATTAGCAACAGGTGTTAGCACAGGGCTAATGTTCCTCACCAAAAAAATATATATATATACACAAATTTGATAATTTCTCACTGTTTCCCAAGCTATCATCCCGTCTCACTTGTATTATTCCAATGACTTCCTAACTAGTTTCCTTGCTTTCATTCTTGTCTACTTTCAGTCTAGAATCAGTGACCTCTTAAAACATAAGTAAAGTCATGTCTTCCCTGTGCTTAAAACCTTCCAATGGCTTCTCACTGAGAATACAGACTGAAGAAGACCTTACAGTGGCCCACAAGGATCTCTGTGATCTAGTCTCCTTAGCCTCTCTGATCTTTCTTCCCATGTTTTCTCCCTAACCCAACTCCAGTGACATTGGTGATCTCGCTGTTCCATTAATGGATCAGGCATGCTCCCACCTCAGGGCCTTTGCCATTTATATACCCTGTCCCGGGAATGGTCTTCCCTTGGTTATCACATTCCCTCACTTTCTTCAAGTCTTTGCTCAAATGTCACTTTCTCATGAAGGCCTTTCTGGACCATCTTTTTATTTATTTATTTATTTTGTGTGTGTGTGAGGAAGACTGGCCCTAGACTAACACCTGTTGCTAATCTTCCTCTAATTTGTATGTGGGACGCCACCACAGCATGGCTTGATGAGCGATATGTAGGTCGCACCAGGGATCCAAACCAGGGAACCTTGGGCCGCCAAAGCGGAGAGTGTGAATTTAACCACTACATCACCAGGCCAGCGCCTGGACCACCATTTTAAAAACTACAATCACCTTTCTATCGTTTCTGTTTCCCTTTCTTTTTTTCACCTGGTACACTTCACCTTCTAATGCATGACAGTATTTATTGTTTATTTTGTTTCTCTTCTGTCTTCTTCTACCGGAGTAAAAGTTGCATGGGATAAGGATTGTTGTCTCTTTTTTTAACTGCTGTGTCCCCAGTGACTAGAACAGGCTTAGCATATAATAGGCATTCAATGATATTTGTTAAAGAACGAATGTGTGGAATTCTAAGGCTCAAACCTAATTAAGATTTGGTCCACGCCTACAAGAAGCTTATACTAAGGAAAATCTAGGGAAAGGCTCCTATCATTCCCCATGAGATAACAAGAATTTCTAGAGAGTAACATTTTAACATTTCTATCAATTTAGTTTGTTTTAACTTTAAAATATAGAGGTTCAATGTCATCTCCAGGTAGCAGCTGACCTATGAAAGGCACAAGCTAGAGTGCAATTGCCAGGATAATTCTGCCTAGTCATGTTGAACAGATCTTTTACCCTTGAATTTAAATATCTCAGACCCATGACTACATTTTTTTTTCCATAATGCAAATTGCTCCCAAACTCTCCATACGATTCTCTTTCAAGAGGCCATTTCGTGATTTTGTGTGCTTCGTGGTTTTTTCCAGCCCTGAAATTCTAAGATCCCCTCACTCTGGGGCAGGTATGTATCTACGCAAGAAGCTTAGATTCAATAATAACTTTTATTGAACTGTGATTCAATAATAACTTTCATTTTTCCAGGCCATGGCTTCATGGAAACTCTTTCCTGGCCCCTGAATGTGGAGCAAGCATTGCCCGAGCACAGGTGTGTTTTGCCATAACTGGTAATGAGAGAAGCAGGAATTCTCAAGGCAGGATGAGTACAGAATGAATTAGCTGGCTTCGTTCAGAGACCATAGCTCAAAAAATGGGCACCATCTGCAGTACTCATACTCCACTTTTCAATGTTGAAACCCCATTAAAGAAATCACTAGAACATTGGCATAAATATTTCAAATAGAAGTTTGCAGAAAAAGAGTGTAACTGAAAAACAATAGACTTGGCAACTTACTATTTGATCAAACCCTAAGGAAGATAATTCAAGCCAAAGCATTTCTCATCTATGTTATTTGCTGGTTGAGGATTTTCTCGCTTTGTTTTGTTTAAGCTATATGGCTATTTAAAAATCCATACATTTAGTGTCTAGGAATAAACTAAATTTACAGCCAAACAATCAACCTTTCTTGATTTTGTTTCCAAGTGTTTTGAAATTTGTAAACACTGGCTTTAAATTGGCTTGGTTGCGGCCAATTTGTGTTGGGGCTGGGTGCAGTCATTAGGGAATTCCACCTTTGATAAATCCTTTGCTGCCATAGCGTGCAATAAAAACACTATAAATTGAATGGAGACTTGTCAAATTGCTATTTACATTCTAACTGGCTTAGTGGTTGTTAGAACTGTGGCAGAGCAGCCAAGGGAGAAGCCAAGCTAGGCTACCGTCCTCTCCTGAAGTGGAGCCTAGTAGAACCTCTCCTGGCAGCAGCCTAGCTCTGATGACGCACAAATACAAATGCTGTTCTCTGCCACCCTGTCATTGGCCACCTCAATCTTTCAAACACTGGGGGACTAGGCAGAGTGACTTGATTACCACCTGTGAAAAAATAAGAAAATAAAAGGGAAGAGAATTTGAGCTGTACAGCCAAAATAATCTTCACTGTGGATTTTTATGCTAGTTGCATCCAGAAATTTACTTTTTCTTAAGGGCACTACATTAAATAGTTTTTTCCTAAATGGTATTCCACAAATTAAATTGAGAGGGACACAGGCAAACTTTT
Source organism: Ceratotherium simum simum (assembly GCF_057802395.1). Taxonomy (NCBI): domain Eukaryota; kingdom Metazoa; phylum Chordata; class Mammalia; order Perissodactyla; family Rhinocerotidae; genus Ceratotherium; species Ceratotherium simum. The sequence continues at coordinate 42,039,143 of NC_141913.1, forward strand.
TGTATTTGGAGAAAGAAAACACGAGACATATTTTATGGTGCACTCCCTCATGAGAAAAGTTACGATTGACACTAAAGTTTCACATCTCTTGCATGCTTCCAGAATGAAGCCTAGAGAAGGACCCCGACATGACTCCTGGTGCTTACCCATGCCCATCCCAGCACTGTGTCTGCAGGTGCCGCGGGGGCCACAGTGCAGAGCAGAGTGTGGGCAATCACACATCAAGGTTCCCCACGGTCATGGCAGAGACCCAAGGGCTGCAAAGTCAAGATAACCTTTCTCTCCTTGAACTAGATTGGAATTCTTCAACCCAGAGGTTTAATTTCTTTCTTTCCAGGATGGCTAGCAACTTAAGGTACTTCATTTCTTTCCCTCATTTTCTCTCATTCTCCTTTTCTTCTGCTTCCTTTCATTCTTTTTTTCTTTCTTTCAACACCCCATTGGAGCTATTTTTTTAAGGCTGATTGGGGAAGAATATGTGAAAACCTTCCTAGGTTCAAATTTTTATTCAACAAACAAGAGATTATTAAACACTTACAATAGGCCAGGTATTGTGAGAGTTAATAGACATAGAAAGGTGACAAAGACAAAGGTTCTGCCTACAGGAAGGGCCTGAGTGGGTAATTACTCATGGCTGCGGGTTATCAGCAGGTAATGTATATACTTTATATAGTGCGGCAGATGTTGCAAGTTGCCTATCTCATATCCATTATCCACTTCTACCTAGTGAATTGGGTCCAGTAGCCAGATGTACAGCCCTAGAGAATAACTCTGCTTTCCTGGCATCTCTGACAGCCAGCAGTGGCCACATGACTTAGTTCTGATCCAAGAAATGTACCTGCAAGTCTGCTGGGGTTTTCTAGGGAAACTGTTTTGTTTTCTATAAAAGAAAATAGATATGGCTAGAGCCCTTCTTTCCTCCTTCTTCCTGAGTGAAGGTTTAATGTCTGAAATTGCAACAGCTTATTTTGACCATGAGATGAAAATCCAGCTCCCTAACAATTGTGGGGTCAAGAATTAGAAACAGCCCGGATCCTTAATGAAATTAGTGAGCCTGTGAACCAACTATATCACTGCCTACATTCAAACATCTTCTGAAAATAAATTCAGATTCATTTAAACTAATTGCAAATAGATTTTTCTGATAATTGCATCTAGAAAAAAGTCATAGCAAGTTGATCTGGTTGCAAGTTAGGTCATGTGGAACACAGTAATGTTTCTTATAGTGGTGATCTGAATGTCGTTCAGGAGCCAGTCACTGGACCTCTCAACTGGAAGAACAAACCTTCTGAGAACTCTTGGAAGAAAGGAAAGTAAGAGGTGAAATCTTGGTGAGAGGATGAACAAATGCAGGCAACATAAATAAAATCTGTAGTCCCAAAGTCTATCTTTAGAAATATTCTCATTGGCTTGAAAATATTGCTTCCATAAGCTCTCTGTTTAAAGGGAAATAATTCTGGAAGAGATAAGGCATTAGGCAACAGCAACATGATGTACTAAAAAGAGCCCCAGCTTTGGGACATTCCTGACAGGAGACTGAAATCTGCCTTTGCCTCTCATTATTTGTGTGGCCTTGGACATGTCATTGTGCCTCTCTGAGTCTCAGTCTCCTGATCTCAATCAATGAGGTATTGATACTGGCTTTGCAGGGAAGTTGATAAAGCTAAAGATGATATACACAATGTGCCCAGCAAATGACAAGTACATGGTAGTCCCCCCAAATATGCTTGCTATAATTTATTATTATTATTATTAATTTTATTTTTAGCTTAGCAAGGATTGGATTATCAGGTTGTCAAGATGACAGTGAGAACAGAGAGGAGGAAACACCAGGCAGGGACATTTTGCTGGGTGAGAATAAAGCAGAGAAGGGAGAAATTTTTCTATTTCATCCACAGATGTGCACAGAGTTTCCCGCTTATTCTTTGTGAACTGGACAGCTGAAAAGTCATTCCTAAGGACAAGTGACCCACATATGCAATGCCAGTTAGAAATGTTGCCTTAGTAAATGATGAACACGGAGCTGGGTCTGGTGAGAACTGCACAGGGTTTCCAAATGAGGGAACAAAGATGATTCTGAGTTTGGTTTGTTTGTTAATACTTTTTAGTCTGAATCATTTGGTATATGGTAATACCATTCACTGAGAAAGCAAGTCATGGGGCAGGAGCAGGTTTGAAGAAGGAAGGAGCTTCATGTTAGGATAGGCTGAGTTACTCAGAGGTATCTGCAGAAAACTCATGTGGGTACCATGGGGGAATCTGACAACAGGAAAAATAAGAAAAGACAATGGTTTAATACCAGATCCAATGCTACCTATTTTAAAGAGCCAAACTGAGAAAAAAAGATTAGCAAAAGAGTTAGAGAATAAGTATTAAGAAAGGCAGAAATAAAATACGTAGAATTTAGTATTATTAAGCAAAGGTAGTTAAGAATTTTAGAGAAAAGAACATGGTAAAAATAAACACATAACTTAGTAAAGCATATTTGAAAGACCTGCTTTCCTTAGTCATTGTAATTATAAATGAAATAGAAAATATTAAAATTGATACAAAGATTTTTACTAACTTAATCATTGCAGGAACTATCATTAAGACGTGTTACATTTTATCACATTGAATAGCTCATAGTTCAGTTCCATTAAAACGAACAAATATTCTACTCGACATAATATTAGATAAAATGAGTACTCCGTGATTTGCACTTGGATTCGTAAAATGACCAGAATATAGGAAGTATGTCCTAAAAGTAATGGGACTTGTTTTTACAAATACATTGTCCAAATAAACATTGCCCTTAATTTCATTACTAGATGGATTATGTATTTGCTCCATTAATGTTGCCCTTACTCACGATTAAAGCATTTGGGATATACTACTTCAGAACAGTGTAAGTAGTGGAGACAGCATGGATTTTGGATTTATATAATCCTAAATTTGAAATCTTATTTTGTTTTTTGCTATGTGACCTTGAGAATGTCACCTAAACCTTTAAGCTTCATTATTTTCATCTGAATAATACAAAGAATAATATTGAGTTGCTGTCAAGATTAAATAAAATAGTATAAATTAATTATCTAATACAGTGTCTGGAAAATACTAGAACCTTAGCAAGTTCTTGTTGATACTAGTATTATTAGCCTCGGAGTGGTTGGTAACATCTTATTTCTTTGTAATTGTGTATCACAATTGTATGTCAACACTACTTCTTGTCATCAAAAGAATAAGCAATTTTTAATCATTCATCTTATTCCATAGATTTGATTCTGAATGACTTTGAGTGCTCTCTAAAAATCAAATCCATTTTCAAATATGTGAAGAGTGGACACAGTTGCTAAACTCTTATGAATGTGTCAAAGAATATGAAGGAAGTTGCAAAAAAATAGTTCAAAAATATTTTGGGTCATGGCAACAGTGTTGCAATAAACATAAACTATCCCAAGTTACCTCTTTAAAAGGCCAAAAGTAATTCAAATATAAAATAATATTTTCAAAAGTAAAATAAATCCTATTACCTTATAGCCATACCTAACAAATAAACTTTTAAGGAAAAAAAACAAAACTTAGATTGAAAGTCAACTATATAGAATCAAATGAAAAATTTGCCCCAAGTATCTTTCAACCATATGATTTGTTTGGTAGGCACAATTTTTCATGGTAACATTTCAATATCAAAGGTGTTATCATTTCAAAAAGGAAATGAATGTAATGAACCTCTATTGTATTAAACCCGTTTTCATACCCAAATCTTCATTAAAATATATATTAATTAAACATAAATAAGAATTAACACACCTTATACATTATATAATATTCATAGAGGGAATAGAGAAACTAATCAATTCATGCATTTAACTTCTTTCTACTTTTCAAATAGATAGTTTTAGTAAAATGTTCTGCCTTAGTGCACAGCTGTGATTAAACTATTTAAATTTCATCTAATTTACAGGCCATTTTTGTGTTTTATTTCATTACATGGAGCCAGCCTCAGTCAACACTTTCACTTACTGACATTAGTTTTGTTTAAATTTCTATTTGCTTTAACATTTCTTGGGAATTTGATTAACATTTTAAGTGCTTCGAGCTAGGTGTTCTGTGTGCATTATATATTTCCTATTTTATTGTAATAAAAAACATTGTGAGGTAAACTTTATGATTAACCACAATGAAAGATGAGAAAGTTGAGTTTTAGAGATGAAGAATTTTGTCCTAAAAAACGCAAGTACTATAAGACAGAGCTGGGAATCAAATTCCAAAGCTTTTCCGTGCTCGAATACAAAATTCAACTGCTTGACCATAAAGAAAAGCAGAAACAAGAATGGTTACAATGCTTTCCCCATTTAAAAACAGCTAATGAGTTAGTGATTCTTGAAATAGTATGAAAATACAGAGCCTAACATGGGAAAGCCTATCCTTTAACACTAAGCCAATTCTGAATTAGTGACACAGCATGGCACAGGGGTTTAGAGCATGGGCTCTGCCAATTTTCAAACATGCTTCCTATTTGTTAGCCGTTGACCTTGGGCAGATTATTCTACTTACCTGGCTCCAATTTTCTCATCTACAAAATGGGAGAGATGCTAATACCTAATAGAATTGTTGTGAGGGTTAAATAAAGAAGTATTGGTTAAAATCACTTAGAATAGTGCCTGCCACATAATAAATATTATGTATATATATATTAATAATAAATTATCTTAAAAATCTAAGGGAGTACAGGTAACTCAGCCAGTGCCCATTTAAAGTACTAAACTGGCAGATTTTGTTTATGCCCCTAGGGAAGATTTATTTCTCAGGATAAATCACTCAAAGGAAGGACCTTTATGTTTATTCAGAGTAAATATTAATTAAATGATTTACCTACTGATTATACTTGCTAACTTTAGTTTTTTTTTTAAGTATCTTACACTCTCGTTTTACCAGAGACACAGAGATGTAAAGAATCTTTTAATTTTAAGTAAAATAAAATATATTAAAAAATAAAGCTACTTATTCTAATATCTGGCACCTGAAATGATTTTTTTCCAGGAGTGAATGTCATACATCAGCTCTCATTGGACATTTGAAAGTACCAGCATCCCTGTGCTTTGTTGGGTATACCTCTGATGGAAAAGTCAACAAAATGTCGTAGTTAACTGACTGCTTTCCTCAGCCAGAGCTATATAAGTTAACCAAAAAAATGTACCAAATGGTTTTCAAAGATTCTACCAGAAAATTTCAAAATAATCAAATAAGCAAAACAGACTACTATGTAAAAAATAGGAAAAAGAAACAGAAAGAAAACATAAGAGAAATCTCAAAGACTGTCAGTGATGTGCCAATTGTCTGACTTTTCTTAATAGACTAATCATGCACTCTGTAATATGGAGGCCACTAGCCACTTGAAGCTATTTAAATTAAATTAAAAATTTCATCACACTTTTCAAGTGCTTAGTAGCCACATGTGACTAGTGGCTACACTATTGGACTGAACAAATGTAGAACAGTTCCCACCCTAGACCCTGAATCAGAATTTGCATTTTAACAAAATCCCCCAGGTGATCTGTAAGCTCAAAGTTTGAGAAGCACTACCTAACCTATTCAATTATTTATATTTGGCTTCACAGTTGTGTAGTCCAAAACTGCGAACTGATTTGCAGAATAGTGAAATACTGATGTCTGAGTCTTGCGAGAAAAGGCAATACTCAATTACTTGATATTATCTATTCTAACAGTAGGAAAAACACACCATCTTGGTTTCCTAGAAATGCTCTAATTTTTTTTTGGTTTCCTGCAAATTAATCAGCTCTTTCTTTTGTTCTCAAATCCACAACCAACTTTCATAAGGGCTAGTAAGAAAGTAACTAGAAATTCTAAATTTGAAATCCTTTTTCTCATCTAACTGTTGATCCTTCTGATGTTCTGTTGTATGTTATTTATAAGAAAAGATGTGGACTAATTCAGAAATAATACTCCCATCAAAATGCATGCAAATATATTAAGTAAGTTGAGAGAGGCTGGAGACAGGGAAAAATTCTGTTCTGCTAAGGAGTTTTTAAGTGTAACAGATACTGTGTATTTAAGGGAACAATTGTGAGGATTTCTCATCAAGACATTTTCAAATCCCTTCCTTAATATTATTCTGAAAAGTGAGAGAGCAGAGTTAGTGAGATCCTTCAACCAAGATGAAAATATTAATGCAATTTGGAAAACAGAAATGTCTTTAAAAATGAGAATCTGTGGGACTCAGAGTTTTAAGAAACACTCTCTCACAAGGCTGTGAATTCCTCCATGAAACAGATGTCCTTGAAGACACTGACCGTGTCTTCCATTTGTGTATGTCAAGTTCCTAGAAACAGAGTAGGCATTCAATAAACACATGTTGACTTAAATTCCGTTGAATTCCCCTCAGGTCAGGGATGGGGAAAAGCGAAGGACTTTCTACTCTATCATACCTGTTCACCTGAGAGAAATATATTACATCTAATTAAGCATTTGATTATGTTCAAGCATCTCATTTTAAAATGAACTTAGTTGTTTAGAGTAAAAATTTAAAACTATCCTTACTTCAGAAAAGAAAGTAAAAATAGAATCATCTAGACAAAATATAAGTCAAATTAGTTGAGATTTTCTACAATTTGAATTCATGAAATAAATTATTGAATAGTTTTGCTGATCTTTTATCTGTCAGATACGAAAAACTCACTGAAAGATTGTGTCTCTTTGTTGTGGCTCCTTCTCTTCCTGACTTTAATGAAGCACAAAGCTTAGAAAATATTTGAGGTAATTTTTTTCAAATTCGTGGTTCTGTCTCTTTCATCATACTTCTTTTTCTGAATAACAAAAATATTAAGGAATTCATTATTGACAAAAGCAATGTTCAGATGTTTTGGCAGGAGAAATGAGCCTTCTAATACAAATTTGACTTTTATTATTTCTCATATTTTGTTTAGTTCTTCTACAAGTAATAATAGGTGGGCATCAGCAGTAATTCAATTTGTACTGGGTGGAAAATATGCCTAGAGTACTGGGCATGCAAAAATGCAAAGCATAAGGCCAAATGTCAGCATCAAAACAGGATCTTGATGAATCATTATTGATCATTCAGTTATTGATGTTTTCTCCTGACATATACAGTGATTTCTCTCCATTGATTCCCTCCATGACCTTGGACCATTCACAATTGCTCTAGTTCAGTGTCCTCATCTGAAAGGGGATAGATGATAAAATGGACAAGGAAATGATGGGAAAAGATGACAACATGGAACAACCACATACAGATGGGGAAACTGAATCCAGCCAATTTCTTTGCAGTGTTCCATGAATACAAAGCTTTATTGACTATTCAGGTTCTAGACAGATATCACATCACTAGGCTCTCATCCCATCTCATTCTTCCTGAAAATGTAACTTGGAAGTTAAGCACAAGATGGAAAGTTGTCTAAAAAGAGCGACAATGAACATTAATAGAATCAATTCTCAGTTCTCTTAAGGCAGATTATCCTTGGCAAATCTTGCCAGCAAAAACAATATTCCACTTCACTGCTTGCTTTGTTAACAGCTCACATCTATTTACTCTTAACTGGGTATGTAGCTTGCATTCAAGCTCTAGAGTCATTTAGAAATGTGAAATTCATAGACTATTGTGGATGGAAGGGCCTTTAAAAATCATCTAGGCCTATCATCAATCTGAATGACTCTCAGAAGCTTGAAAAATCGCAGTGATGTGGAACTCACTTCTCCCTGAGGCAACTTATTCTATCTTTGGACCAAGTTCTTGCTCTGGGAAGAAGGAAAATAATAGTTGTGCTTTAGCTACATTGTTATGCTAGTCTGCTACACAAACTCTCTTTTCCTAGCCTGGAGTGGGTTGCAGGAAGGAGTTGAAAGCATTTAAGTAGGGAAATGGACTTTCCTCTTCAGACTGTTTTGACAAATACAAGCCCAAACCTTCAAAACAATCACAGATTCAATAAAGTTTTCTTAATATCATAAACAACCACATATCAATATTAATGAAACTTCTTTTCCAAAACCAAGGTAAAGGATTATCACAGACACTATCTGTAGTGCAGTCTCATATTTTCACTTTTTACATGCCTTAAGATACCACCTCTAAGACAAAGCGTGAACATGTGTCAGGAAATTAATCTTCCCTTCTTCCCTGGCCCCTATTAAAGTCCCTCTAGTTCATAATACATGCACAAACCCTTGTTCCATCTATATCCCCCTAAAACTACAGTGTTAATAATTTCCTTTCCATTCTTTGTCATTCTAATTCTCAAAAGACTATCTTACTCTTGCTATTTCTACTTCTTTGCCGCTCTTTCACTCTTTAACTCATTGTCACTTGACTTTTATCCTCACTCTTGTGCTAATACTACTGTTATAATCATAGATCAATTCCTAAAAGGCAAATCCAAAGAACATTTTTCAGGTCTTAACCCTAACAGACTTCAATGATGCACCTAATTCTGTTGATCACTATCTTTCTCTTGAATCCCATAATTTAGTGCTTGTTATCTATCTACCTCCAACTTTTTGTTTTGTTCTGCCTCTCCACTAAATATTGGTACTCTCCAAGGAGCCACCTTTGGCAATTTTTTCTTTTGCTTCACATGATCTCTCCGAGAATTTCCATCTATTTTGAGTTTTCACTATTGCCTACATACCTCTAGGCCTGACCTCTCCCACAAGCTTCAGGCTCATTTTCCCCCATGAAGGAATGAAATACGAGATAATATCTAAAAGATAAATAACGATTAGTGGGGAGATATGGATGGAAGGACATCTGAAGGGGAAAAGAAAATTACAAGAAGATAGAAAAGTATATTTAAAATATTACAGGAAGCAGAAAAAGTAGTATGTCTAAAGAATTACATGAAGATCAATCTCACTGAAGCATGGATAGAGAAAATGTTGAATTGAAAAATCAGGGTGGTGAAATAGAAGAGCTATGTTATATAAGGCTTTGTGATCCATATAAATGATTTTGGACTTTATTCCAAGGGCAATAGAAAAAAATGAACAAAGGAATTACATGACTTTATTTGCATTTTTATAAAGATCTCAATGTTAATACAGGGATTGGATCGAGGGGAAAAAGGAGGGATGTGGAGCATATAGGGGGGTATTCAAAAGTCCATTCAAGAGTTGGGCTAACATGGCCTCCAGGAGCAGCGCACAGGTACGCAGCCCTCCCTGGAGAAGCGGGGCCCTGAGCCGGGGAGCGCCCCCGCTGTGGGCATTTTGTGGACCCAGCAAAATCGAGACCAGCGGCATAATATCTGACTTTGCCTGCTACTAAAGCATTGGGGAGCACCCCCAGAAAACCCAGTTCACAAAGAAACTAAAACTGGCTCTTAAAGGGCCCGCGTGCAAACTCACCCGTTTCAGAAAGCAAGCATCCTAAAATCACCAGAAAGAAAGGTGTACAGTGCTTTGGTGACAAGAGACTCACCTAATAGGCCCCGATTGCATCTCGGTGAGAGGTGAGACCTCTCCAGGGACTGGGACATTGGCGGCGGCCATTGTTGTGGCCTGGTGTGGGCGTGCTGACACAGACGCCATAGGAGTTCTCCCTGAGGTCTGCTAGCCGAGTGTGCCCCAGCCTCTAGAGCACCGATTTAATCCAGCTCAGCCAGGGCAGGCAGCCCACCCTAGAGACTGGCCCCACCCAACAACAAGCCCTCAGGCAACGTGTGGGCCTGCATAGATTGGTGACTGGATTCTCTGCAGCCTGGCAACTGAGCCGACTTGAGCAGGGCAGGGCATGCACAAGGAGCGGGTAGAGAGTGTGGGGCGGTGGCGGAGTGTGTGGGGCTCCCGCTGTGGAGAGACTGGGTCTACTTGGGGAGGTCGGGGTGCTCACACCGGGCAGGACAGTGTTGACTGTGTGTGTGGACCTGTTGGCGGCAGGGCTTGTCAGCTGCAGAAGACTTGTGCTTCTCAAAGACCCACAGAGGAGGTTTGCCCCACCTTCCAAAGCCTGAAACAATTGGGTTCTCCTGTGCCTGAGGGCAGCCCCACCCAGCTGCAATCCTCAGAGAGCTGACAAGAGACCTAATAGGCTAGAGGCTTACAACAATTGTAAGGCCCTGAGCCTAACAACTTGCCACGCTGGGGGCCTACTCACTTAAAAGAAATACTGCAACACAAATGTGGTATTAGAACTTGCAGCCAACTGTGTTGGGGCTCCCCACACCTGATAAAGAGACTGAAGGGCCCACAACAACTACAAGCAGCTGAGCATTACAACAGCTGGCCAGGAGCATAACTCACCCTCCCTGGGCGCCTACAGGGTGAGCAAACAGGCCACAACAGAAGGACACACATAGCCCACATAGGAGTCACCCCTGGAACATTGAGAACTGAGGGAAGAACACTGGAAGCCTCCTAAGGCATCACTTACATAAGGTCACCTATCCAAGAGCAGGAGATGTAGCTGACCTACCTAATATGTAGACACAAGCACAGGGAAAGAGGCAAAATGAGGAGGCAAAGGAATACATTCCAAGTAAGGGAACAGGACAAAACCCCAGAAAAGGAACTAAGTGAAACAGAAATGAGCAACCTACCTGACAGAGAGTTCAAACTAAGAGTGTTAAGGATGCTCACTGATCTGGGGTGAAGAATAGATGAACTCAGTGAGAATGTCAACAAAGAAATGGAAGATATAAAAAAGAACCAATCAGAAATGAAGAATACAATACTGGAAATGAAAAATTCACTAGAGGGACTCAAAAGCAGAGTAGAGTATACAGAAGAACGGACCTGTGAGCTGGACGAAAGACTAGAAGACATTACCCAAGGTGAACAGGTAAAAGAGAAAAGAATTCAAAAGAGTGAGGACAGTCTAAGGGACCTCTGGGACAACATCAAGCGCACTAACATCCGTGTTATAGGTGTCCCGGAAGGAGAAGAGCGAGACAAGGGGGCAGAGAATCTATTTCAAGAAATAATAGATGAAAACTTCCCTAACCTAAGGAAGGAAACAGACATCTAGGTACAGGAAGCACAGAGAGCCTCAAACAAGATAAACCTAAAGAGGCCCACACCAAGACACATCATAATCAAAATGTCCAGAATTAAAAATAAAGAGAGAATCCTAAAAGCCGCAAGAGAATGTCAAGTTACATACAAAGGAAACCCCATAAGGCTACCAGCTGACTTCTCAGCAGAAACCTTACAGGCTAGAAGAGAATGGCAAGATATATTTAAAGTGCTAAAAGGAAAAAACTCACAGCCAAGAATACTCTACCCAGCAAGGTTATCATTCAAAATGGAAGGAGAGATCAAAAATTTTCCCAGATAAGCAAAAATTAAAGGAGTTTATCACCAAGAAACCAGTGCTACAAGAAATGTTAAAGGGACTGATATAAGGGGAAAAGAGAAGACCAAAAATAGGAAAAATTGTCTATTTCCATGATAAGAGGGTAATGGATACAAATGCACAAAAAAGAGGTTAGATATGATATCAAAAACATAAAAGGAGGGAGGAGGGGAGTTAAAAAGAGTACAGCTTTCAGACAGAGGTCAAACTAAAGTGACCATCAATTCTGTATAGAAGAAGAAAGGAACAGAGAAGGACTACTAAAACACTGAGAAAAAAAAAAAGTTAAAAAATGGCAGTAAGTACATACTTATCAATAGCTACTTTAAACGTCAATGGACTAAACGCTCCAATTAAAAGGCATAGGGTGGCTGACTGGATAAAAAAACAAGACCCATATATATGCTGCATACAAGAGACACACTTCAGACCTAAAGACGCTCACAAACTGAAAGTGAAGGGATGGAAAAAGATACTCCACACAAATGGCAATGAAAAGAAAACTGGGGTAGCAGTACTCATATCAGACAAAATAGACTTTAAAACAAAAACTATAAAAAGAGACAAAGAAGGGCATTACATAATGATCAAGGGAACAATCCAACAAGAGGATATAACACTTGTAAATATCTACGCACCCAATGTAGGTGCACCTAAATATATAAAGCAATTATTAACAGACATAAAAACAGAAATAGACAGTACACAATAATAGTAGGGGACTTTAACACTCCACTTACACCAACGGATAGATCATCCAAACAGAAGATCAATAAGGAAACATTGGCCTTAAAGGACACACTAGAACAGATGGACCTAGTAGATATATACAGAGCATTCCATCCAAAAACCGAAGAATACACGTTCTTTTCAAATGCACATGGAACATTCTCCAGGATTGATCACATATTAGGCCACAAAACAAGTCTCCATAAGTTTAAGAAGATTGAAATAATACCAAGCATCTTTTCTGACCACAACGGTACGAAACTGGAAACCAACTATCGGAAGAAAATCAGAAAAGCCACAAATATGTGGAGATTAAACAACATGCTACTGAACAACGACTGGGTTAACGAAGAAATCAAAGAAGAAATCAAAAAATACCTGGAGACAAATGAAAATGTAAATACTACATGCCAGAATTTATGGGATACAGCAAAAGCAGTTCTAAGAGGGAAGTTTATAGCGATACAGGCCTATCTCAACAAACAAGAAAAATCTCAAATAAACAATCTAACAATGCACCTAAAGGAACTGGAAAAAGAAGAACAAACCAAGCCCAAAATCAGTAGAAGAAGGGAAATCATAAAAATCAGAGCAGAAATAAATGAAATAGAGACCAAAAAAGCAATAGAAAAAATTAATAAAACCAAGAGCTGGTTCTTTGAAAAGATCAACAAAACGGACAAACCTTTAGTTAGACTCACCAAGGGAAAAAGAGAGAAGGCACAAATAAGTAAAATCAGAAATGAAAGAGGAGAGGTTACAACAGACACCTCAGAAATACAAAAGATTATAAGCGAATACTATGAAAAGCTATTGCCAACCAATTCGACAATCTGGAAGAAATGGATAAATTCTTAGAATCATACAACCTTCCAAAACTGGATCAAGAAGAAGTAGAGAATTTGAATAGACCAATCACCAGTAAGGAGATCGAAACAGTAATCACAAACCTCCCCAAAAATAAAAGTCCAGGACCAGACGGCTTCCCTGCCGAATTCTACAAAACATTCAAAGAAGACTTAATATCTATCCTTCTCAAACTCTTCCAAAAAATTGAGGAGGGGGGGAAGCTCCCTAACTCATTCTACGAAGCTGACATTACCCTGATACCAAAAGCAGACAAGGACAACACAAAAAAAGAAAATTACAGGCCAATATCACTGATGAACATCGATGCAAAAATCCTCAACAAAATACTAGCAAATCGCATACAACAATACGTTAAAAAGATTATACACCATGATCAAGTGGGATTTATTCCAGGGATGCAGGGATGGTTTAACATTCGCAAATCAATCAACGTAATACACCACATTAATAAAATGAAGAACAAAAATCACATGATCATCTCAATAGATGCAGAGAAAGCATTTGACAAGATCCAGCATCCATTTATGATAAAAACTCTGAATAAAATGGGTATAGAAGGAAAGTACCTCAACATAATAAAGGCCGTGTATGAGAAAACCACAGCTAATATCATCCTCAATGGTGAAAAACTGAAACTTATCCCTCTAAGAACAGGAACCAGACAAGGATGCCCACTGTCACCACTCCTGTTTAACATAGTACTGGAAGTCCTAGCCAGAGCAATCAGGCAAGAGAAAGAAATAAAAGGGATCCAAATTGGAAAGGAAGAAGTGAAACTGTCACTATTTGCAGATGACATGGTTTTATATATAGAAAACCCTAAAGAATCCACCAGAAAACTTTTAGAAGTAATAAACGAATATGGTAAAGTTGCAGGATACAAAATCAACATACAAAAATCAGTTGCATTTCTGTACACTAACAACGAAGTAGCAGAAAGAGAAATTAAGAATACCATCCCATTTACAATTGCAACAAAAAGAATAAAATACCTAGGAATAAACTTAACCAAAGAGGTGAAAGATCTGTACACGAAAACTATAAAACATTTCTGAAAGAAATTGAAGAAGACACAAAGAAATGGAAAGATATTCCGTGCTCTTGGATTGGAAGAATTAACATAGTTAAGATGTCCATACTTCCTAAAGCCATCTATAGATTCAATGCAATCCCTATCAAAGTTCCAACAACATTTTTCACAGAAATAGAACAAAGAATCCTAAAATTTATATGGAACAACAAAAGACCCCAAATAGCTAAAGGAATCCTGAGAAAAAAGAACAAAGCTGGAGGTATCACACTCCCTGATTTCAAAATATACTACAAAGCTATAGTAACCAAAACAGCATGGTACTGGCACAAAAACAGACACACAGATCAATGGAATAGAATCGAAAGCCCAGAAATAAACCCACACATCTATGGACAGCTAATCTTTGACAAAGGAGCCAAGAACATACAATGGAGAAAAGAAAGTCTCTTCAACAAATGGTGTTGGGAAAACTGGATAGCCATATGCAAAAAAATGAAAGTAGACACTTACGTTACACCATACAGAAAAATTAACTCCAAATGGATTAAAGACTTGAATGTAAGACCTGAAACTATGAAACTTCTAGAAGAAAACATAGGCAGTACGCTCTTCGACATCGGTCTTAGCAACATCTTTTCAAACACCACGTCTGACCGGGCAAGAGAAACAATAGAAAAAATAAACAAATGGGACTACATCAAACTAAAAAGCCTCTGCACAGCAAAGGAAACCATCAACAAAACGAAAAGACAACCTAACAATTGAGAGAAGATATTTGCAAACCATACTTCTGATAAGGGCTTAATCTCCAAAATATATAAAGAACTCATGCATCTCAACAACAAAAAAACTACCAACCCAATTAAAAAATGGGCAAAAGACCTGAACAGACATTTCTCCAAAGAAGATATACAGATGGCCAACAGGCACATGAAAAGATGTTCAAAATCACTATCAGGGAAATGCAAATCAAAACTACAATGAGATATCACCTCACGCCCGTCAGAATGGCTATAATTAACAAGACAGGAAACAACATGTGTTGGAGAGGATGTGGAGAGAAGGGAACTCTCATACACTGCTGGTGGGAGTGCAAACTGGTGCAGCCACTATGGAAAACAGTATGGAGATTCCTCAAAAAATCAAGCATAGAACTACCATATGATCCAGCTATTCCACTGTTGGGTATTTATCCAAAGAACTTGAAAACACCAATTTGTAAAGGTACATGCACCCCTGTGTTCATTGCAGCCTTATTCACGATAGCCAAGACTTGGAAGCAACCTAAGTGCCCATCAAGGGACGAATGGATAAAGAAGCTGTGGTATATATACACAATGGAATACTACTCAGCCATAAGAAACCATGAAATCCAGGCATTTGTGACAACATGGATGGACATTGAGGGTATAATGCAAAGTGAAATAAGTCAGAGGGAGAAGGTCAAATACCGTATGATTTCCTTCATTAAGTAGTAGATAATAACAACAATAAACAAACACATAGGGACAGAGATTAGATTGGTGGTTACCAGAGGGGAAGGGGGGAGGGAGGAAGGGGAAAGGGATAATTCGGTACATGTGTGTGGTGATGGGTTGTAATTAGTATTTTGGTGGTGAACATGATGTAATCTATGCAGAAATAGAAGTCCAATGATCTACACCTGAAATTTTTACAATGTTATAAACCAATGTTACTGCAATAAACAAAAAATTAAAAAAAAAAAAAAGAGTTGGGCTAAGAGATAGTTGGTATAGAGAGGATAGAGGATAAATTCAGACCTTATTTACTAAGTATAATGGATAAGATTTCATTGTTGATTGGATTTGCAAGATAAAGGAGAGAAAGTAGTCAAGAAACATACCCATGATTCTAAGAAGGATATCTTGATGGATGCTGGCACCTTCCACTGACCGGGCAAGCTGGAAGGAGAGGAAGTTTGGGGTCAAAAATATGAGTTAGGTCATCAACATAAATATCAAACTATCTTCTGAACATCCCCATATGATTATTCCACAGGCACCTCAAAATAAATAAGTCTAAACTTCACAAGAGAGTGGGAGGGAAGTTTCATCAGAAGAAAAAGGAAATTTGATGTGCTATTACCAGAGGAAGGTGGAATGCAAACAGGACAAGCAAAAAATAGCAGCTGTCTTTCTCATTTTCCTCTCAAAAGCCACTGTTCTCCCTCTACTTCAGTCCTATATGTTCCGTGGGCCAAAGTACTTTTTGACATTTCCTAAATTTCTCATTAGTCCCTTTCTAAGAATGCAGCCTTTACATTGCCATGAGACAGATATTTCCAAAGAATCGCTTTGACACCTTACACCCTTGCCCCCAAATCTTCACTAGTTTCCCACTGTCTGTGAAATAATATCCAAATTCCTCAGGTCCTTTGTGATCTGTCTTCTCCCTTACTTTTCCAGGTTAACTTGGCCAATTTCTCTATACAAAGCCCTTAAAAGGCCATGACAGCTTGCCCATCCATCCAAGAAGCTTTGAGGCTTTCCTACTTCCATGCTTTGGATCATGTCGCATTCCATTTTTTCCCCCTGCAATGCCATCCTTCAAAGTCCTGTTCAGATGTGAACATATATCGATGAAGGCTGCCCAGATCGCTCCTGTCAGAGTGACGGTGTTCTTCTCAGAGTTCTCGTACAAACACATTATGGAATTCGTTTAGGCCAGAACGAGCATATAGACAGAATGGCAAGAGGGAGCATTAGATCAAGCAACTAATTGTTTATAAGCATTTGACTTATTTCAACAATCTACTGATGAAGATGTTGAACGCCTTGTGCTCCCGAAGGCAAGAAAGATTAAGAAATTCCACCACTCCCTTATATTATGGGAGCTAACAGCAAAAGACCACCTGCTAGCATATTCCAAGATAAATCCAATCTCTGTCTTTTCTCAGTAACTCAAATGACGCCCAGCTCCACACTTCTTCACAACTCTCTTATTTACTTGCCAGCATAAAACTCTGTTTTCTCTCTCTTCTTTGAGCCATTTCTCACTAACAAATGCTCTCCCTATTGTAATAGCCTAAATAAAATCATCTCGATTTGTCCTGTGAATTTTGTCTTTCACACTGACTTGTTTTCAGAGACTGAGTATACACAAGGACAATGACCAGTTGCCACATTAAAATAGAACTCTGACCCACAACCTGCAGCAACCTGTCCCAGGAACCAACCCATTATGTGAAATAATGAGCCCAGGAAGCCAGTCTGCTGTAAACCAGACTTGTAGGAAGACTGACTGCTATTGCTAGCAACAATCCAGGAAACCAAACAATAATCCCGGTAATAATCCACCCAAAATGGCCAGGATTTGATTAATAATGAAAGCTTCCCTGTTAGTTTTTTGTCCCTGCTTTCAATTTAGGACCAACAAAAGAAAGCCAAATATGCATCCCTAACTAATCACACAGCATGCCCCGCTTCTAGTTGGCCCACCTTCCACAAGCCAACAGCCTCCAATCAGGGCATACTTGAAGATCTTCCTTTTTCCACTATAAAGCTTTCCCATCCCTCCTCCTACCTTTGAATCTCTGCCGAAAAGCAAGTGACTGTGGCTGACTTTCTTGCAATAGCCAACTCGGAATAAATAGCCCTTGCTTGTTGTCATTTGGTCGGTCTTAGTTTATTTCTGTAGTTTGACAGAATTATACTAGTTAATTTCTAAATTGCTTTGCACAAATAACATCAGAACGCATGAGTGGTATCAAAATTATTTCACTACAACCTTCCATAAATGATAAAGCATTTGCTCCTGCTCTTTTGCATATATATTTATCAAGTATCTTTATTTTAGTGCATTGCTTTTAAAGATATAAAATGAATAGATTAATAAATAGATTGGGAATTGGAATCAGTAGCTAATTTCTTTAATTCTCTTATTTCAAATATTTACTGCCATCTAATTGTTTATTTTCAATAACTGTTTGGCAGGAGTTCTTTTCTTACTCAGTTATAACAGTACATTTTTCAGTGAGATTGACACCACACTATGCCATCTTATTTTCAGCAGATTAATATGATTTAATTAAGAATAAACATCAGCTTAAATCATTCCTACCAAACCTCCAAATATTTTGTGTTCAACTGTTCTCCGTAAAAGTGTCTATGGAACAACTTTACTAATTTATGATAATCTCAAGGAAGTACCTTGGTTGACTGGTTTCAGACTTATTTTGTTTTTCACTCTAGCTAAATAGTATTTCAAACTTCGCAAGATAAATTCTTGTCATCTGAGGGAGAACATTCATTTTTATTACTTCCTTCTTTTTCTCCTACTGAGACGGTTCTGCCTGTTTTCTCCAGATGGAAGAGTAAATGATAATGGTAATAATAATACATGTCATGCTAGGAAAAGCAGCATCTGTTAAAACCCCTCTAGGTTTTCCGCAGCTCTAGCATGAGAGGAGTATATACATCAGTTATCATGTGCTTATTTTCATCTTGCAGGTAATACAGGGCATTGTTTACCTCGATTAAAACTTCAAAATCTAATGAGTTGATTAAGGATAAAAAAGATTATATAATCGATTATGTTTAATTTTTAAATTTCAATTGCTTTTCTAGACCTAAAAAAAATGACAACAAAAAGCCTTTGCCATTTTCGCTTCTAGTCAATTTCCTTCCCAAACAGGTTGCTGTTTTGTGAAATTGATTTAACCCCAAGCTGTTTTGAATGTTAAGGTTGGAAAGGCAATAGGGAAAAAGATATTTTTTGACAATTGCTTGAAGTAGGCATGAAAATGAAGGTGGAAAATTGTCTATTGCCATGTAAGCATTTGTCATGGAGGAAATGTCAGCCAAAGTCTCCTGCAGAGAAGAATCAATAATATGCCTCTCTAGATGGGCCTGAGAATCCACACCTACCACCCAAAAGTTTAAGTGCATGAGGCCAGTGCTCATGAACCTTAGCCAAGTAAGGGGCTCCTGTTCAAACTAGTAGCTCCATGAAATCAAATTCCTAATGATTATAATTATTTTTTATCATTTTAAAGAACAGATTCATCAACAAAATGAACTAAATCCACTCAAATTTGGTCCTTAGATCAAATGTGATTTCAGATTTTGATATTTGGATGTACATCACTATTGTTAACAGAATCCTTTTAATTATTAAGCACATTGTGTCAAATTGTGTACAAACACTTTGGATCTACTACCAGTTCTCTCTGTCTTTGTAATCTAAGAATGACATATTTACAGGATATGTTGTTTCTGATCTAGTATGTACTTTACCAAAAAATTCAAGAGAATAAAGTTCTAACATAATTAGAATGATTACTACTTAATGGATAGAGTGTTTCAGTTTTGCAAGATGAAAAGTATTCTGGAGATTAGTCATTGCACAACAATGAGAATGTACTTAACAATACTGAGCTGTACACTTAAAAATGCTTAAGGTGGTAAATTTTATAGTTTGTATGTTTTAATCAAAAGTAAAAAACTAAAAATAAAAACTAAAATTAAAAACATAATTAAAAATAAAAAACTAAAATAATTAGAAGAGTATTTAATAATTACTAGTTTAATAAAGCCCCTGAATATGCCCCTCCCTCTCCATGTATACAAATAGTCATATGAGCCCATCAAATCCCATTCTATTTCTAGTCTGAACTTTCATTAGTCTTGAAAATCATATCTAAACCTCAATACCAATCTCCTACCAAATGAACTACATATTGAACTGACATTTCCAGATTGCCCAGCAATCAGGGGCAAAGTTACTTTTCATCTAGATCAGCTAAGAATTTCTCTTTCTTTAGGAATTTCTTCCTGCTTTATGTGAAGTCGTTGGGTTATTGATGAAAAAGAAAAAGAAGTGTAAGTGAACATAAGTGAGGCCATCTTGTTATGCTAAATGGCCCCAGCCCCTCCTCTGTGTGACTACTCACTGCTCTGCACCTCCTCTAAAAAATTTCACATTCTCTCCTGATATGGCCTCCACTTGCATATGTACTCCCTGATACCCTGATAAATTAAAACTTTGTTCTATGAGTTTCTCTCCAGGAACAGGCTGACCACAGGCAGGAAACACACCTACAAGACATCCATCACAGCTGACAGAAAAATGGAACAATAAAAGACCCTAGAATCCATCAGGCCTGAAGGAAACCCCCTCCTTACTGTCCATTTTCCCTATATAACTTCCTCAAGATTCTGTAATTTTTGAGGATGATTTTTGTGAGACATTAGTCTGCCATCTTCCCGATTATGCTGGCTAATCGAATTAAAACTTCCTTTCTTGATCCCTAACTCATTGTGATTAATTGACTCAGATCACAGCAAGTAGAGCAAGCCCATTGCTCAGTATAAGAAGTAGCAATGAAAAAGAAGAGCAAGGGAGAAGGACAGACTTAATAAACTGCCCAAAAGTGTGGCCTATGTTTACAATTTCCTCCTTTCCTTCCTGGCTTTAGGTCCACTCAAGAAAGAAGCCTCACTAAAAAGTTTATGTTTCCCACCATTTAAACTGCCCTGGGAAACTGAGCTATGTGTCTTTAACACAGAGAAGATAGGAGGAAGACAAATACATAGGAAAATTGGACTATTCTACTGACTTTCTTACTCTGATTTTTCTTTGAATTACACTATTTCTATTTTATGATGACATGTTTTATAAAGCCCATTTGCAACTATTAGCTCAATTAATCTCATTAAGTCTTTACCGCAATCCTGAGAGATAGATACTACTGTGTTTTTCTCATAAATAAGTGATTTATATTCAGAAGACTTCCTTGCCTGAATTCAAACAGCTAGCGAGTGGCAGAGAATCTACCTCAGATCTTTTACTCCAAATCTGCTTTATTTTCCACTCTGTCTAGAGTAACACACGCTGATTTAGTCTTTGTTTAACATTTCTCAACAGGTGCAAATGTGCCTGTTCCTTAGTTTGGATCATTTGTTTGCCATAAAGGAAAAATGTCTATACTGACAAGAGTGATTGCTATATCCAAACAGACAAAATAACAGGGGATTTGCTGGGTCCAGGTAACTGCCCACTTAACATACCATTAATAAAGGGTGATTTATTATAAGCACACAGGGGAAATTTACCAGAGCCTAAAGGCAAGCATTGTAGCTGGGTTTGGCTTTGACCTGGAACTGGAAATGGAAAGCTAGAAGGAACCTTGAAGTCCCCTGGCCTGACGCTGCCTCTGGGGCCACAGCACACTCCATTTTCTTGGTTCTCTCTACATCACTGTGCACTGCTCTCCCATAACTCCCAAAATGGTCACTCAAAAAAGCCACTTCAGTCCCGACATCAACTTACAAGTCCAGTTTTCTCAAAGTCCAGTGTTCTCAAATAAAGGACCTATGCTTGTTGTGTTCAAATTCTCAATTTCCAGGAGACAGAAATCCAGAGAATCAGCTCAAGTCAAGACTCTACAACTGATTTGGTATGTATCCACTATAATCAGCAGAGTACATGCTTTACTTTTTGGCAAGAGAACAAAATGAGTATGCCTTCTGGGTGATGGCCTAGTTTAGCATCTGTGTATCAATTTAGACCAAAGTATGTTTTGCTCTTAAAAAATAAAACAAAAAATCTAACGTTTCACTACTATAGAAGATGCTATAATGAACATCAGGAAAATGCAATTTAAAGTGAAATTCTAATTAACAATCATCAAATTGGCAAAAATTGAAAAGTCTAAAAATATCAAGCAGGCAGGGAGATGAGAAAATGCGAATCTTAAATGCTGGTCCATCCACATTAATGAGAAATTTAGCTGTATCTATAAAAGTAGGCACTGTGCTTCAATGTGACCCCAAAATACTCCTTCTAATTGTAGTCCCCTAGAAAAGCTTTTGCTCACGTGCAGTACACACAAACTAGAGGAATACATGTAAAATCTGTTGTAATGGTGTCTCTGGGAGAAAAAGAGAACTTTGCAACTCTAGAGAGAAGCAATGGAGACACCAACTAATATATTTTACATCTTTCATATGTAAAATATCTGAAGATAAAATAATAAAATATTAACATTCATGAACTCCGTATGGAGAACATAAGATTGTTAACGTATTCTCTATGCATTTCCATATTTGTAAGCTTTATAATAAAAATAAATAGAAAGATGAACAGAGCATAACCTTGTCCCTTTTTGAAAATAAAAAGAAGTATTTTCTCAAATAACATGTCAGTCATTTCCCAAGGATTATGCCCACCCCTCCAACCTTAGGCTCCACTCTTATTCTTACCACATGAGACTTCAACATGGAAATGAGCAACATGAGGAAGGAAAATCTGTACAGAATCCATTCTGCTTGCTTTATTTTTGGAATTAGGAGGTAGTCTGTAAGCCAGGTTCCTGATGCAGAAGTGACTGGCAGGATTTGTAGCTGCCATAAAGCAGAGTTACAGGCAGCAGAACAAACCATTGCATCCTAGCCTTTGGTTGGGTAAGAAGCAGTAACAACTGCAGTAAACCTATTGGATAGTTCTGTGGTGTGGTTTTAACATTATTTTTGGAAATTTAATTTCAAGTTTAGTGAATTCAATTTAGAGCTTCTGAGAGAAGTTCTACTTCTCTCAGAATTCTTTGAGCCACTCATATCTTTTTTACCCTTTTCTATTGTGAAACATAATACAAATTCAGAAAATTCATATCAAATTATAGCTTACTGAATCCTTATAAGGATAAATTTTATAATCACTACCCAGGGTAAAAAATAGAACTTTCCCTATGATCTAGAAGCCAGTCACCACCACCCCCCTTCCTCCTTAAATGTAATCACTAATCTAACTTTTATAGTAATTACTTCCTTGTATTTCTTTATAGTTTTATTTCTGGAGTATGCATCTGAAATAGCAAGGTTTACTTGTTTTTGCAAATCTCTTTTAAATTCCCCCCCACACACAATTTCTGTGTTAAAGAACTCTCTTATTTAGCCTGTACAGCTTCCACAGTATTTGTTTTGTCAATTTTATCTCCATGGTGCAGTTTCACATGTTGCACTGCTGTCTATGTTTCCTATAAATTGAAAGTTATATGTAAAGAATTGGTCATATTCTGATTTGATAATTTTTTTAAAAGAATTACTTCATAGTTGGTGTTGCATTCTTCCATCAGGAGGCACATATGGTTGCCTTTCATTTTATGAGTTTAGCATCAATTGATTCTCAAAGCCTGTTAGATATAGTAAAATAGTGATATTCTAATTCACTCACTGCTTCTTCATTTATTAGCTGGACTGCATCTATAAAGAGACATTTATTTGCATCTATGTAGTTACCCAGCAAAACAATTTATAAATGAAAATGCTTAGGTCTTTTCCTTTATTTATCAGGCTTCAAAATATTAAGCTGGTTTCCTATCACCTTCCAAAAGTGAACAATTAATTTCTTTATAAAGTGTCATTTTGAACTCACATATTTAAACATATTCGATGTTTTATAAATCATGATAATTATTATACTTATTGATGTACAAATTTCCACATCTTTAGACACTGAGAGCCTCTTCAAGTTCAGTCTAAGTTCTTTAGCTTTGACCCTTGTGGTCTCTGATAGCTTTGTTGGTGTCTGCAGTGACAAAATGTCTCAGGATTATCTTAACACTTTTGACCCAGACCCTTAGAATTGGACATTACTCCAAGATGCCTTTGTTTGTTTGTTTTAAGAGGGAAATTATGTCTACTAAGTGCCATCTGGGCTCCAGGGATGCTAATTGCTATTAAGCTAGTCATTATTGGGGTCTTTTCAATGGGCAGAAATAGAGCACACACATGCTTTTAAAGAGAAAACACCTCTCGTCTTTATAATAATACCTGGAATTCAATTTCAGAACTTGTTGACTTAGTTTGTCTATAGTATATCTATATCTCATGTATCTTCCCTGAGAAGCTGGTTTTCAAGATGACTAGAAAAGTAAAATGTCACATAATTACATGTTTGCTCAATCTGACATTACGTTCACAACAACCTCAGAATAATAATACCAATATTAAGGTCATCAGTCAAGATGATTATTGAAAACAGCTAAATATCTTTGCTTATGTTTTCTCATTTCTCTTTTAATTTCTGCATATTCACATTGTCAGAGCATATAGATGTTACATACTCTACGCTTTCCCTTATAAAGGAACTATACCCTACGAAGGTCTTATAGGCCTTATTTAGTATTAGTTGTATGAGAAAGTATATAATTAATATTTACTCCTAGTCTTTAAGTCACTGTCTCTGTTTATTTTTGTCTGAAGCTCACTTTCTAGTAAATTCCATAGGAGGGGCTTAGAGGGACATTATTTCCTAAATTCTTGCATACAGATGAGAGTTTGTCTGTGGCCTTTATACTGGAAAGTCAGTATGGCTGGATTTAATCTTTGGCTCACATTTTTGTTGTGTCCTCTTCCTCTTACCCCAGCCCTTTGCAACCACTGATCTGTTTTCTGCCCCATGGTTTATTTAGCCTTTTGAGGCTAGATGCTTTCACAGAGCATAACGCAATTGAAATCCACTCCTGTTTTTATCACACTGAATCCGTGGATCTTGACGGCGGGGCTTTCTCAGTCAGCTTGTCCCTCCTCTAGTGTTTTAAGACCTTAAATAGTCTGGTCTCAAACCAATTTCCAACCCTTCCCCAGGGGCATAGGATGTTTCCCTTTTACTCTTGCCACAGGTGCATTGGGTTTTTACCTGCACCCTGAGCGGCTACTGGACACACTGCCCTTCCCCTAGCAGTTGATGGTTTTTGTTCCTCAAAGGACAAGGAGCCAAGTGGACTTCTGCTCCTCCTTCAGAGCCTTCCCATGATGGGCCTTTCTCCTCTCCTGCATTCACTGTTGCTCCTGAATGCCAGTGACTTCCAGAAGAGCCTGCAGGCAGTGCGATTTCCCTCATGGGTTAAGGTTTCAATGGTGCTATACTCTCACACTCTCCTACACTCCGCCTTTATCAATTCAAAAAACTTTTTATCTGAATTTCTTCTTACAACTTGAGTAAAGGCTCTGACTTCTTCCCATTGTCACAGGAGAAATGGTCTCATCTCCTGTTTGTCCTTGGAGGTACATGCCTTTCCCAAGAATTTAGGCTGGTTGTGTTGCTTTGCAACCTTAGTGCTTTAATGGGCTCAAGAAAAGTTATGATTTTGAAGATTGTCTGGCTTTTTTTTGTGGTCAGTTGGAGACCATGCTCTTTCCAGTTTTCTGCACCATAGGTGGAAGTCAGAAGTGTCAACGTTTTTAATAAACCTCTTTTCTGCTTAATTAGCCAGAATCAACTTTTCTGGGAACATACTTAAGAACCATAAAAACTGGAATGTAAAAACTAAAAAGATTATCAAAATGAATAGCAGTTGAATTCTAAGTTCAGTTAAATCTGAAGTGATTAATATTAAAAATAACTCATGAACTATCACTACACTTCACACTAGCCATGTTTTGTGATTTTTCACAATTATCTACTAAAGTCTCCCAAACTCTGACTTCTTGTATAGATTTACTATTTAAATGGATCAAAGCAATCTCTGCATAAAACAATTGTCAGCAATAACCTCTTTGTTTCTTTACCACAGTTTCTGTAGGAAACCACTACAGAAATCTGTGATTATGATGAACAGCACAGCATAGCCAAATTCAACCTTACATAAAACCTTTGTTTTAACCTGATTGCCCTACTAACTGCAGTTTACTTGGTCACAAGTTCAATTTTCTTATCAGAATATAAACAGGATACAACAGCCGAGTATCTGAATTAACAAATTACTTTGAGGTCTAAGAAAATTGATAATAGCTTTCTTTTACTTAAAGACTAATTCCCTTCCTCAAGGTGCCTCACATTTCTGATTACATATTTTCTGTCTTCAAAGAAAGGCCTTATATCATTGATTTTAACACATACCAGCACTGGACTTCTTGAGGGACTGGGACCACGACCCGGGAGCTCATCAGGAACGCAGACCTGTCTCTCTCTCCTTGTTTCTGAGAATCTCCCTCCTTCTTTTCCTCTGAGACTACTTTTCATTGCTTCATTCTGCATATAGTAAAACATTACCACAACAGAGCCCACAAGTTGGCATTTTCTACATCCAAGTGGATAACACAGAAAGGAACTGGCATCAAGTTCAAAGTTTATATTTCCTGAGAGAGGATCTAATTGATTTAGCTTGGGGCAGCAGTTGACATCTGGTCTACCATCTGTGGCCAAGGTGCCAAGGTCATGGTTAATGGCGGGTACCCTGTGGGGAGGGGGCAAGGCCGATGTACCAAGGTACTTCCTGTATTTTGAGTTGCCTTTGACCATATCTTTTTCTATGTATCCATTCCTGCATGGGTGTGGAGCTCTGAGCCTATAGGAGAAATGATTTGCGGAAATTAACTTGGTTTAAGATGTTTATTTGGTATTATCTCCTTTTCCTTCTGTAGAAAAAATTTTGTCTTTCAGTGGAAAACTATGCATCATCTATAACACACCCTTCTCAGTTATCAGATTCTAGCTGCATTCATTTCTTTGTTCATTGTTCATTTGTCAGCTCTTTGTAAATTGTAGGTAGCCGACAGTGATTTTAATTGACTTCCTCCACCCTATGGAAAATCCAGTTTTGCCTCCATTTGCTTATGGGGTGGGGGTGGGGGTCAGGGAAGACAAATATAGTGAACTCAATGAAAAATAACTATATCAAGCAACATTAACTTAAAAAGAAAAAAGAAGACTTTGAGAAAAGTCAGAATGACCTGAATCCCTAATATTTAAAGGGAAGGAGAGGGGAGGAGAAATAGCAAAGCTTGTAAAGAAACAAAAACAAAAACAAAATAAACCTTGCTGGTGTTTTCTCACCATTGAAGCAGACCCGTGAAACTCAAATGGCGAGAATGATCCTGTATTTCTTCTGTGAGGAAATGTGAAAGAAAGAGGATGGCACGGCCTTTATTTTATCTGGGTATTTTTGTTAAGTTAAATATTGTCTTTCTGTCTACTCTCAACTGCTGTATAGGCATTCCATTTTATTTTTTCCTTAGTAATACTTTAAGATTAAACTCAGAATTTTTTCTCTCCTCTTAGAGAAATCTTCTGTTTAGTTTCTCCCAAGAAAGAGGAGCAGGCACTGGAAAACTGGAAAGGGACCCAAGATGCAAAGCTGGCAGGCTCTTCAACTGTCAGGATAATTTAGCACTTTAATCTATTACAGAGATGATAGTTAACTTTACAGTGTAAAAATTCCTTGTTTACAGTAGTAAATCAACAGAGACAACATTTTTGAATATTAATAGTGCCATCACTTTATACAAAACACTCTTTTTGATTCTAATGCTGTCACTACATTAAGAAAGCATCTGTCCAACTTAACTGACTCTGTTAATAAAGAAGAGAAGAGGAAGAGGGGGAGAAAGAGAAAAAGGAGTAATAGTCTATTTGAAATAAATTTTAAAATTCTAAACTGTTCCAAAAATGACTTATCTTTGGAATAATTATTACCCATGTTTATATTTGATCAAAAGCAAAACAAAACTAGAAGGTACAATTTCTCTAGATGTAGTATCAAAAGATAGTTTTTAGCAAATGCCAAACCGTGACTCTCATGCAGATATAAAAATAAACATGTGTTAAAGGTTTTATCTTACTCTTTTGTTATAAAGGAGCCAAGTAGATGTTATTGCTGTTTCAAAGAAAAAATCAAAAGAGCACAAATGTATATGGAGTAAAGGAATGTCAAGATGAATTGCAAATAGGAACAAAACTGGATTTTCCAGAAGGGAGGAAATCAATTAAAATCACTATCAAACGGGACTTACATATCCATTAGTTACCTATAACTGATAAATAATTGCAAAGTAGATCAAAGACAATGAACAGGGCTAGAATTAATAACCTGGAAGGGTAGGCTGCAGATAGTGCATAGTTTTCTATTGAAACACAAAAAATTTCTACAGAGATTCCCTATCACCACAGAATGTAGACAACATAGAGAAATGGTACAAAGAGGAGCCCAGGATACTCAATTACTATTAAAGGAGGTATATTGTGCTAAATGTCACTCATTTTTTGGATATTTTTCAAAGAACACCAAAAAAAATGTAGTGATGTTTTAATGATCTACACCTTCTTGCCTTCACTTTTATCACTACCTCCAAGCTCCCAATCTCAGTTTTAATTACTTCTTTCTCTATAGAGTATGCAAAAGAAGACTAGGGGACAGACAGGCAATTCGGTATAAAGTCAAAAAGAGCAAATACATAAGAACAGAATAAAAATACATAGAGTTATAAATATGTTCTGTACTAAAAACATTCCACTTTGGGGAGGCGGGTTTTATCTAAAATAGTCTTTGCTAACTATAACAGGAAAATAGTAAAAATTAAATCAAGTAAAGTGTTATTGAGAGTCAGTGATCTGTTGCAAATTGGCCATCTTGAACTATGAGGGAACCCGATATTAAGTAAACCTAGACTGATTTAGGCTATTGATTGGTTTATTTTGTTAGTTGGTTGAATGTTTGTTTTGTTCCGCTATATGGACTCCAGGGACTCATACTTTACCAGAAACCTTTAAAGACAAAAGCTAAGGAAATGAAAATAAATGGAGCTAGAGTGAATTAGGAAAAGGACCAAAATATATTTTGAAATCTCATTTCATACAGAAAAGCATACATAGATTATGTTGACAAATGATTTTGCCTTTTTAAATGGCTATTTTAGATTAGTATAGAATTGCTTTGAACATTTTTGTGTCAATGGAGTGAGGGAGAAGACTGAGGAAAATGGGTAACAAATCATGATTACACAGATTATGTGGTTGTCTAGGTGGATTTTCAGGTTTTAAGTGGGGCTATAGAGACCTTTCAGTATTTTTCATGTGACTCATAGATCCTTTTAATCTATTATTTAAAATATATGTAAAGAGTTCTGGGCAATTTTAATATATTTTATTTTACTATTATCAAATGGAGATATAACTCTAATAGGAATTGTATGAAAAACCATTTAATCCATTACTCTGCCTGCAAATATCATTTTAAACTATCTGAGAAATAGGGGAGAGTCTTTGAAAATGGGATGATAAATTCTTGTCACAAATGGCTATGTCCATGGCAGACATCACTAATTGAGCTCAGCACTCTTTACTACTCAGCTGAGATGTATTCTCAGAGCATTTTTTAATGCAAAGCTCCAGGAAGCTTCTACCAATCCATTGGAGTAGACAAGGAAGTTTAAACCTATTTGCCACCACTGACTTAGATTATCAATTATTGATTCTATACCACAGAGATCAGAAGCTAAAAGAACCAGTAAATCAAACTCCTGACTGGGAAAGAATATGACTTCTATTTTCTATGTTTTCACAAGCAGTGTTTTATTGGCTTCACATCACCCTTGGTTTAGGATCCATCTGGTTGTTCTAACAATTATTACTGATCCCACAGAGGCTCTCGCAGGTCTTTGAGTATCCTAGGAAACTGGAAATAGCAAGAGCTCAAGTAATGGTAAGTGGGTAAATATGACAACTTCTACTCTGTCAACATCTACATTTAGCTTCTCACAATGGGAGACCACCTCCTCTAAAACCACTCAACTTTAGATTTAGTATTTTCCCTTCATATGTGTCTTTATTTCAAACTGCAGTCAGACCTTGATGTTGGCAGACATTGCCACAATAAGTCAGCCCCTTATTACCACTCTGCTGGTAAATTCTCTCTTAAGCATAGTACATCACAGCTTATCTCCTAGACTGTGAGAAACACAGATATTTATCTTGATTCATTTGATATCCACATTTGTACCTCTTTTTCTTGATATTACAGCAGAGCAACTCAACACATAATTATGATTTTCATTCTCGTTTTTCATTCCTAAACATCATTATTCCTA
Organism: Ceratotherium simum simum; assembly: GCF_057802395.1. Taxonomy (NCBI): domain Eukaryota; kingdom Metazoa; phylum Chordata; class Mammalia; order Perissodactyla; family Rhinocerotidae; genus Ceratotherium; species Ceratotherium simum. The sequence continues at coordinate 42,068,910 of NC_141913.1, forward strand.
CATATTATACATGATTACGAACACTTTGGCTCATGATGAGTTTCTTTTCATCTTCATTTTCCCTTCTTACATTCCCCCATAATTACAGTCAGGAATTAATCTGTGGATCGATCATAAAGTAAGGCTAGTGACACCGGTATCATCCAAGTTGGATGGTGTCAGTGATTTAAATGATGGCCTTTGTTGGGCGAGACTCATGTCACTAGCCTCCTCCCTACAAAATAATTCTGTCACTTGGTGTTTCCCTAGAGATTTAGTCTCAAGTCTCCTTCTTACACTAGCAGTCCTTGGAAACTTAACATTTTCCTTCTTTCCATTTTTCTTGTCTTCCTTTCCCTTCTCTCTTCAAGTATTTATAAGGATGTGGAATGTGCTAGAATGGCTACATAGGCAAGATGATAAAGTACTGACTTCTAGGGCTTCTTAGTCCGGTGGGGAAAACAGATATCCAAAAAATAATCAGAATTGAAGCATTGTGATGTGTGTATTATAGTAAAAACTTTAAAATGCTCTGCAGGGGCCAAGGAGAGGGAGTACTTAAAACTTCTTGGATATGTCAGGGAAAACCTTGGTGTCTTCTTCTGCTCTCTGATATTAAATTTCTAAAACATCATTATAGGTTGGAGGGTATTTTGTGTCTCTTTCTTCTTCATTTACTTCCAGCCTTTCTTTTCTTTCTCCCTGTATTAACCATGTCTTTTATTTTCTATATTCTGATGTTTTGACATCTGGGGTCTTGCTGACGCTGGAGAGACTGCCCCCTTTCAGTGGTAGCCAATTCCTAGAAATAGCACACAACTTACAGAGAGTGTCCTTTTTGAATGCAAACTAACCAATTCAGAGCTCACACCCCAACCACAGTCTTTACTGGACTTTCACACTCCAAGCCTCTATCCTCCTGCCCTAGTTACCTCAGGGCTAAGAACCAGACTGCTAGGGACAGCCTCTATACCCCAGAGCTCACTGAAGGTATTCAAACTAGCCAATCCTAAACCTGCCTAACCTGCTTGTCTGTCCTTCCACGGAAACCACAATAAAGGCTCTTGTCCATGGTTTCTCCCTCTCCCTCCACCTCCTAACTGACCCTGATGCTTCCCCGTGTGGACCCCCATGGCTTGGCGGGCCCTTACCTCTTGGGAACTGTGAGCAACATACTATCTTTTCAATGGCAGTCACTTCCTAATCTGTTGGTTTTTTTATACCTCATATTTTCTATTTACTTAAACATCATATTTTAAAACACTTCCTCTGCCTCATTCTCCCTTCTTCTCTTACTTCCTGTCTTCTCCATTTCACTTTGCTAGTGTAGACTCTGTGATTTTTTTTTTAAATCTATTATCAAAAAATTGGCTCTCCCTTCACACAAAAACATGCAATCTTTGTCAACTACTTCCCTTAGAAGAGTACTCTGTTCTTTCTACTGTTTGTTACAACAACAGAGAAGAAATTATCTCTTTTGCCAAAAAGAAATAAAAAATAATTTTACATATACTGATAGAGTTAATGACTTTTAAACTTAATTTGTTTAACTTTAAGGGAGAAGTTCTACTTGAGCAGCTACTGTTTTAAAGCCAAAAACCATTAACGAATCAAAGATTTTAGTCTATGAAAGTAAACTAGAGAACACACGGGCACTTGAGTGTGCACACACACACACATGCATACACAAACCAGGAGTGAGTCATAGGTGGATACTAGGATGGAGTGAACGTGCTCAGTCCCTTTAAATGAAGCAGACAAAAAGATGTACTTCTGCCTTCTCCCACTGTAGAATTCTTGGTCTGGAAAATCATGGTCTGTTAAGGAAAGAAAAGATTGAAAACATTCATTTAGCTTCCATTCTAAGACATTAGCTAAACACCAAGTGTTTTATGCACAGATAGCTGCAAATTGAAATGAAGCAAAAAAAAACACAAAGCAAAAGAACTAAAACAACAAGCAGGAAAAGAGACTGTCTGAATTATACACAAAGATGCCCTCTGGATATCCCAACCTGCTGGTATTGAAAAACAAATACAGTCTAGTAATTGTGGAAAAAACCTCTTAAACTGAGAATGTCTCACTAACCACCAGCATCAAAAGTTCAAGGGCCCTTAGGCTCCTCTAATAGTTCCTTAAAAAGAGCAATGAACCTAGAAAGCTTGACGGGGGCAAAGGATTCCATGGAGGTTCAGAAGCAACCCAAGGCAGATATGCGCTCCCAGTGCCACAACTCGTTAAGGTGTTTTATATTCAAGTGAAGTCAACAGGAAAATATCACCACTCTTCTCATGTGAAATGAGAAGAATGTGAATGACCAACCATCACAAAAACAAAGAGAAGCCAAAAATAGATCTTTATGACCAAACAGCCATTTGTAACCTGAAAAATACACTTGGCTGTGTCTTATCCTGCAAAGCACATCAGGCGCCAAGAATTCATTATTGAGAAGTGTCAGTTCTCCTCATCACCAGTCAAGTTGAGCCCCAGCCTGGATCCACAAGTACAAATGAGTTTGATGGGATTCAGTTGTTTCAAAAAGCAGCCCAGAAGAGAAGAAGAGAGTGGGTCCAAGTTTTAGCCTCCTCATTTACTAGAATTTTGTGGCTTCGGGCATATCATTAACCTCCGTGCCTCAGTTACTGCACATAGAAAATGGGAAGAAAAATTATTTAACTGCCTTCTTCACTCTATATACAAGTATGTTGTAAACTGGTAGGTTCTATAGAATTGACAATTATATATAAAATTTAGGAAAATCAAGTCGGATTATTAGGATTTAGAGGAGGAATACATTATACCAAACACACCAAATATATTAAATATCATATTTCTGTATAGGTAGCTGTCACAAGATGAAGTAAACAAATATATCCTGAATTATCAACTAATGATCTAGTTTTTATCCTAAGTTATCACAAAGTACACACTCGTTTACCTACTGTAGCCCCTTGGATAATACCTAAAGGATTTCTTTTCTCTTACTATTCTCTTTCAGTGCTCACAGGATGTCCACACCTGATATCCTCCTGCAGTCCCCTTTGAGTGAAACCCTTCAGTGAAGACTCATTCAATTCAGCCACCAGATGTGTGGAGACCGCTCTGGAGGTGTTCTCTCTAACCAGGTGCCCACTCAGGATTCCTAAAACTGACCATACCAACTGTAGGTCTTGAATTATCATGATCCTTTGGAATTGTAAGAGATTTTAAACTTCATTATGGATAAAATAATTTTGAAACTGATTTTTACCATTATTAAACTTCCCCAATTGATAAATGTATAAATAAGTGTTTTATCTAATTCAGTATACGTTTCAGGATCACATATTTCATCTGGTTGTTATGTCTCTTAAGTCATTCCCCCTAACTTTTCATTGTGAAGTTCAGACATACAGAAAAGTTGAAAGAATACTACAATGATCACCAGTGCAACCACCACTTAGATTCAATCTTTGTTTACATTTTGCCATATTTATCACATGTATATTATGTACCACATTTTTTGATAAACTATATGAAAGTAAATTTTAGACATCATGATATTTTACCCCTAAATACCTAGAATGCATCTCCTAAAAGAGTTAATTTTTTCCTACAAACTGCAATTCCATTATCATCTAAAAAGAAGTATTTTTCCTAATATCATTCAATATCTGTTCTATATTCAAATTTCCTCGATTAAACTCAAAATTCCTTTTATACCTTTTATATCTTTTTTGCATACCTAATTTTGCATAGAATCATAACTTTTATACTTTTTTTTAGAAAAACAAAGATCCAACCAGGGTTTACATATTGCATTTTGTTACTACATTTTTTAGTTTCTTTTACTTTAGAACGTTACTCCCTCCCTACTTTTTTTTAATTACATTGACTTCTTGAAGAGTTCAGGCGAGGCATTCTTGTAGAATGTTTGACTCCTGTATTTCCTGTAAACTGGAAGTAAGGTCAAAAGGTTTATTTAGATTCAGGTAATTTTGGCAAGATTACTTCAAGAGTGATGCTCTGCTATATTTATTACAACAAATGCCTGTTAGGACAGGTTATTCCATGCTACGTAATTTCTGGTTGATCTTTTGGTTAAGGTGGTAACCTCCTGATAGTTCTACTGTAAAGGCACATTTACTCCTTTGCAGTAAGTAACCTATGAAGTACTATTTGTAGTATGTAAATATGCTACCTTGCAGTAACTTCTCCTCTATTACTTTAGGCATATGGCAATAATTCTCCCTCAGTCAATTATTTCATTGGGGTTTGCATAATGTTGATTTCTAATTCTAGTATTTCTTCTGCATTTATTACCTGTCTTTTTTTCCTGCAGGGGGAAAAAAAAAAAAGATCTTTCTGTTATCCATTTGAACTGAAATATCTTTCCTTCCAAAGAGACAAAGTAAGTGATTAATTCCTTTTCCTTAATTAGCAATTTTCAGAGTAAGGATTTAGTGGAAGATTTACCTTGAAGGGTGGCAAATGAGTTTTATTGTTTTGATTATCGCTATTGGGTTCATAGATTTTAATTTACTCAATGCTTTACAATCAGTCATTATTCTTTTCGATGTTCAAATTATCTCAAATTTGTCTAGTGGGAATCCCTTCAAGCTCAGTCTCTGAGTGTCTCTCGTTTCCTGAAATGAGATGTCCTGGGTTCGTCTGTTCCAGATTAACAATTGCCTGCCTCTCCAAGAAGCCCTGGATCCTTCTGGTGGGGAAACTAGGTATAGGCATTGCTAATGGAGTGTCCTTCCTTCGTGGGACACTTCAGTGGGCAGACATAGGGAACATATTTTAAAAACCACAAGTTCATACTGAAATTTCTTTCTTTTTTTTTTTTTTTTAATTTTTTGTTTATTGCAGTAACATTGGTTTATAACATTGTAAAAATTTCAGGTGTACATCATTGTACTTCTATTTCTGCATGGACTACATCATGTTCACCACCAAAATACTAATTACAACCCATCACCACACACATGTACTGAATTATCCCTTTCACCCTCCTCCCTCCCCCCTTCCCCTCTGGTAACCACCAATCTAATCTCTGTCCCTATGTGTTTGTTTATTGTTGTTATTATCTACTACTTAATGAAGGAAATCATACGGTATTTGACCTTCTCCCTCTGACTTATTTCACTTTGCATTATACCCTCAATGTCCATCCATGTTGTCACAAATGCCTGGATTTCATCGTTTCTTATGGCTGAGTAGTATTCCATTGTGTATATATACCACAGCTTCTTTATCCATTCGTCCCTTGATGGGCACTTAGGTTGCTTCCAAGTCTTGGCTATCGTGAATAAGGCTGCAATGAACACAGGGGTGCATGTACCTTTGCAAATTGGTGTTTTCAAGTTCTTTGGATAAATACCCAACAGTGGAATAGCTGGATCATATGGTAGTTCTATGCTTGATTTTTTGAGGAATCTCCATACTGTTTTCCATAGTGGCTGCACCAGTTTGCACTCCCACCAGCAGTGTATGAGAGTTCCCTTCTCTCCACAACCTCTCCAACACATGTTGTTTCCTGTCTTGTTAATTATAGCCATTCTGACGGGCGTGAGGTGATATCTCATTGTAGTTTTGATTTGCATTTCCCTGATAGTTAGTGATTTTGAACATCTTTTCATGTGTCTGTTGGCCATCTGTATATCTTCTTTGGAGAAATGTCTGTTCAGGTCTTTTGCCCATTTTTTAATTGGGTTGGTAGTTTTTTTGTTGTTGAGATGCATGAGTTCTTTATATATTTTGGAGATTAAGCCCTTATCAGATGTATGGTTTGCAAATATCTTCTCCCAATTGTTAGGTTGTCTTTTCGTTTTGTTGATGGTTTCCTTTGCTGTGCAGAAGCTTTTAGTTTGATGTAGTCCCATTTGTTTATTTTTTCTATTGTTTCTCTTGCCCGGTCAGATGTGGTGTTTGAAAAGATGTTGCTAAGACCGATGTCGAAGAGCGTACTGCCTATGTTTTCTTCTAGAACTTTCACAGTTTCAGGTCTTACATTCAAGTCTTTAATCCATTTGGAGTTAATTTTTGTGTATGGTGTAAGGTAAGGGTCTACTTTCACATTTTTGCATATGGCTATCCAGTTTTCCCAACACCATTTGTTGAAGAGACTTTCTTTTCCCCATTGTATGTTCTTGGCTCCTTTGTCAAAGATTAGCTGTCCATAGATGTGTGGGTTTATTTCTGGGCTTTCGATTCTATTCCATTGATCTGTGTGTCTGTTTTTGTGCCAGTACCATGCTGTTTTGGTTACTATAGCTTTGTAGTATATTTTGAAATCAGGGAGTGTGATACCTCCAGCTTTGTTCTTTTTTCTCAGGATTCCTTTAGCTATTTGGGGTCTTTTGTTGTTCCATATAAATTTTAGGATTCTTTGTTCTATTTCTGTGAAAAATGTTGTTGGAACTTTGATAGGGATTGCATTGAATCTATAGATGGCTTTAGGAAGTATGGACATCTTAACTATGTTAATTCTTCCAATCCAAGAGCATGGAATATCTTTCCATTTCTTTGTGTCTTCTTCAATTTCTTTCAGAAATGTTTTATAGTTTTCGGTGTACAGATCTTTCACCTCTTTGGTTAAGTTTATTCCTAGGTATTTTATTCTTTTTGTTGCAATTGTAAATGCGAGCATATTCTTAGTCTCTCTTTCTGCTACTTCGTTGTTAGTGTACAGAAATGCAACTGATTTTTGTATGTTGATTTTGTATCCTGCAACTTTACCATATTCGTTTATTACTTCTAAAAGTTTTCTGGTGGATTCTTTAGGGTTTTCTATATATAAAACCATGTCATCTGCAAATAGTGACAGTTTCACTTCTTCCTTTCCAATTTGGATCCCTTTTATTTCTTTCTCTTGCCTGATTTCTCTGGCTAGGACTTCCAATACTATGTTAAATAGGAGTGGTGACAGTGGGCATCCTTGTCTGGTTCCTGTTCTTAGAGGGATAGCTTTCAGTTTTTCACCATTGAGGATGATATTGGCTGTGGTTTTGTCATATATGGTCTTTATTATGTTGAGGTACTTTCCTTCTATACCCATTTTATTCAGAGTTTTTATCATAAATGGATGCTGCATCTTGTCAAATGCTTTCTCTGCATCTATTGAGATGATCATGTGATTTTTGTTCTTCATTTTATTAATGTGGTGTATTACGTTGATTGATTTGCGAATGTTAAACCATCCCTGCGTACCTGGAATAAATCCCACTTGATCATGGTGTATAATCTTTTTAACGTATTGTTGTATGCGATTTGCTAGTATTTTGTTGAGGATTTTCGCATCGATGTTCATCAGTGATATTGGCCTGTAATTTTCTTTTTTTGTGTTGTCCTTGTCTGGTTTTGGTATCAGGGTAATGTCAGCTTCGTAGAATGAGTTAGGAGCTTCCCCCTCCTCAATTTTTGGAAGAGTTTGAGAAGGATAGGTATTAAGTCTTCTTTGAATGTTTGGTAGAATTCACCAGGGAAGCCGTCTGGTCCTGGACTTTTATTTTTGGGGAGGTTTGTGATTACTGTTTCGATCTCCTTACTGGTGATTGGTCTATTCAAATTCTCTACTTCTTCTTGATCCAGTTTTGGAAGGTTGTATGATTCTAAGAATTTATCCATTTCTTCCAGATTGTCGAATTGGTTGGCATATAGTTTTTCATAGTATTCTCTTATAATCTTTTGTATTTCTGAGGTGTCTGTTGTAACCTCTCCTCTTTCATTTCTGATTTTACTTATTTGTGCCTTCTCTCTTTTTTTCTTGGTGAGTCTAGCTAAAGGTTTGTCTATTTTGTTGATCTTTTCAAAGAACCAGCTCTTGGTTTTATTAATTTTTTCTATTGTTTTTTTGGTCTCTATTTCATTTATTTCTGCTCTGATTATTATTATTTCCCTTCTTCTACTGATTTTGGGCTTTGTTTGTTCTTCTTTTTCCAGTTCCTTTAGGTGCATTGTTAGATTGTTTATTTGAGATTTTTCTTGTTTGTTGAGATAGGCCTGTATCGCTATAAACTTCCCTCTTAGAACCGCTTTTGCCGTATCCTATAAATTCTGGCATGTCGTATTTTCATTTTCATTTGTCTCCAGGTATTTTTTGATTTTTTCTTTGATTTCTTCATTAACCCAATCGTTGTTCAGTAGCATTTTGTTTAATCTGCACGTATTTGTGGCTTTTCTGATTTTCTTCCTATAGTTGATTTCTAGTTTCATACCGTTGTGGTCAGAAAAGATCCTTGGTATTATTTCAATCTTCTTAAATTTATGGAGACTTGTTTTGTGGCCTAATATGTGATCAATCCTGGAGAATGTTCCATGTGCATTTGAAAAGAACGTGTATTCTTCGGTTTTTGGATGGCATGCTCTGTATATACCTACTAGGTCCATCTGTTCTAGTGTGTCATTTAAGGCCAATGTTTCCTTATTGATCTTCTGTTTGGATGATCTATCCGTTGGTGTGAGTGGAGTGTTAAAGTCCCCTACTATTATTGTGTTACTGTCTATTTCTGTTTTTATGTCTGTTAATAATTGCTTTATATATTTAGGTGCACCTACATTGGGTGCGTAGATATTTACAAGTGTTATATCCTCTTGTTGGATTGTTCCCTTGATCATTATGTAATGCCCTTCTTTGTCTCTTTTTACAGTTTTTGTTTTAAAGTCTATTTTGTCTGATATGAGTACTGCTACCCCAGCTTTCTTTTCATTGCCATTTGCGTGGAGTATCTTTTTCCATCCCTTCACTTTCAGTTTGTGAGTGTCTTTAGGTCGGAAGTGTGTCTCTTGTATGCAGCATATATATGGGTCTTGTTTTTTTATCCAGTCAGCCACCCTATGCCTTTTAATTGGGGCATTTAGTCCATTGACGTTTAAAGTAGCTATTGATAAGTATGTACTTACTGCCATTTTTTAACTTTTTTTTTTTTTCCCTCAGTGTTTTAGTAGTCCTTCTCTGTTCCTTACTTCTTCTATACAGAATTGATGGTCACTTTAGTTTGACCTCTCTCTGAAAGCTGTACTCTTTAACTACCCTCCTCCCTCCTTTTATGTTTTTGATATCATATCCAACCTCTTTTTTGTGCATTTGTATCCATTACGTTCTAATCGTGGAAATTAGATAATTTTTCCTATTTGTGGTCTCCTCTTTTCCCCTTAAATCAGTCCCTTTAACATTTCTTGTAACACTGGTTTCTTGGTGACAAACTCCTTTAATTTTTGCTTATCTGGGAAAATTTTGATCTCTCCTTCCATTTTGAATGATAACCTTGCTGGGTAGAGTATTCTTGGCTGTAAGTTTTTTCCTTTTAGCACTTTAAATATATCGTGCCATTCTCTTCTAGCCTGTAAGGTTTCTGCTGAGAAGTCAGCTGATAGCCTTATGGGGTTTCCTTTGTATGTAACTTGACATTCTCTTGCGGCTTTTAGGATTCTCTCTTTATCTTTAATTCTGGACATTTTGATTATGATGTGTCTTGGTGTGGGCCTCTTTGGGTTTATCTTGTTTGGGGCTCTCTGTGCCTCCTGTACCTGGATGTCTGTTTCCTTCCTTAGGTTAGGGAAGTTTTCATCTATTATTTCTTGAAATAGATTCTCTGCCCCCTTGTCTCGCTCTTCTCCTTCCGGGACAGCTATAACACGGATGTTAGTGTGCTTGATGTTGTCCCATAGGTCCCTTAGACTGTCCTCACCCTTTTTAATTCTTTTCTCTTTTACCTGTTCACCTTGGGTAATTTCTTCTAGTCTTTCTTCCAGCTCACAGATCCGTTCTTCTGTATCCTCTACTCTACTTTTGAGTCCCTCTAATGAATTTTTCATTTCCAGTATTGTATTCTTCATTTCTGATTGGTTCTTTTTTATATCTTCCATTTCTTTGTTGACATTCTCACTGAGTTCATCTATTCTTCTCCCCAGATCAGTGAGCATCCTTAACACTCTTAGTTTGAACTCTCTGTCAGGTAGGTTGCTCATTTCTGTTTCACTTAGTTCCTTTTCTGGGGTTTTGTCCTGTTCCCTTACTTGGAATGTATTCTTTTGCCTCCTCATTTTGCCTCTTTCCCTGTGCTTGTGTCTATGTATTAGGTAGGTCAGCTACGTCTCCTGCTCTTGGATAGGTGACCTTATGTAAGTGATGCCTTAGGAGGCTTCCAGTGTGCTTCCCTCAGTTCTCAATGTTCCAGGGGTGGCCCCTATGTGGGCTACGTGTGTCCTTGTATTGTGGCCTGTTAGCTCTCCCTATAGGCGCCCAGGGAGGCTGAGTTATGCTCCTGGCCAGCTGTTGTAATGCTCAGCTGCTTGTAGTTGTTGTGGGCCCTTCAGTCTCTTTATCAGGTGTGGGGAGCCCCAACACAGTTGGCTGCAAGTTCTAATACCTCATTTGTGTTGCAGTATTTCTTTTAAGTGAGTAGGCCCCCAGTGTGGCAGGTTGTTAGGCTCAGGGCCTTACAATTGCTGTAAACCTCTAGCCTATTATGTCTCTTGTCAGCTCTCTGAGGATTCCAGCTGGGTGGGGCTGCCCTTAGGCACAGGAGCACCCAATTATTTCAGGCTTTGGAAGGTGGGGCAAACCTCCTATGTGGGTCTTTGAGAAGCACAAGTCTTCTGCAGCTGACAAGCCCTGTTGCCCACAGGTCCACACACACAGTCAACACAGTCCTGCCCCATGTGAGTGCCCCGACCTCCCCAAGCGGACCCAGTCTCTCCACGGCGGGAGCCCCACACACTCCGCCACCACCCCACACTCTCCACCCGCTCCTTGTGCACACCCTGCCCCGCTCAAGTCAGCTCAGTTGCCAGGCTGCAGAGAATCCAGTCACCAATCTATGCAGGCCCACACGTTGCCTGAGGGTTTGTTGTTGGGTGGGGCCAGTCTCTAGGGTGGGCTGCCTGCCCTGGCTGAGCTGGATTAAATCGGTGCTCTAGCGGGTGGGGCAGACCCTGTGCTAGCAGGTCTCAGGGAGAACTCCAATGGCGTCTATGTCAGCATGCTTACACCATGCCACAACAATGGCTGCCGCCAATGTCCCAGTCCCTGGAGAGGTCTCACCCCTCACCGAGATGCACTCAGGGCCTATTAGGTGAGTCTCTTGTCACCGAAGCACTGTGCACCTTTCTTTCTGGTGATTTTAGGATGCTTTCTGGAACGGGTGAGTTTGTGTGTGAGCCCTTTAAGAGCCAGTTTTAGTTTCTTTGTGAACCGGGTTTTCTGGGGGTGCTACCCAATGCTTTAGTAGCAGGCAAAGTCAGATATTATGCCACTGGTGTCGATTGTGCTGGGTCCACAAAATGCCCACAGTGGGGGTGCTCCCCGGCTCAGGACCCCGCGCCTCCAGGGAGGGTGCGTACCTGTGAGCTGCTCCCGGCGGCCGTGAAGCTGGCGGCTTGTGAAGGCGGCGTTTTTCCTCTCCAGAAGGGAGTCTCTGCCTCTTCTACCCCAGTTAGGATTGTCCGTTGTTGCAGGAGTTCCTCTCATCCAGTTTTCGGTTCTGTCTCAGGGGTAATTTTTCCACGAGTAGTTGTAAATTGGCTGTGTCCACGGGAGGAGGTGTGTTCAGAGTCTGCCTACGCCGCCATCTTGACTCCGCCTCCTGAAATTTCTAATTTCTTTTATCTTCTTCCAAATGTTATGTTCTAAAATTTTGGGTTCCTAATGACATTATCATGTTTACTTTTTTTATCCTACAATATTTATAAAACAGTTTCAATTTACTAAACAAATAAAACTAGTAACAGTGAAACTAAATGATATTTAAGATTTTTTTGCAGCTCGATTTTTTCTCCTTAGAATATATCCCATTAAGAAAGAACAATCAGAGTTAAAGGTAACTCAGAATGATTCTTTTCTCTGTGTAATTATGTTATCAAATTTATATATCTTTTTATTATTTTAGTTTATTTTCAATTATCTGTTTTGCTGCTTCCTTTTTGAGTTCATTCAAGTTCTGAATGTATAAAACATTTCTTGTTTTTCTCCCTCCTTCTTTAACCATATACATTGTACTGAATCTTGCTTCATTTCCCTTAAAAATATGTTGTAGAGATCATTCAAAATTTGTTCATAGGAATCCTTTATTCTTTCTTATGACTTCAAGAACTCCATTTCATGAATAATTTTGAGTTTATCCAACCAGTGATTAGCATTGGATTTGTTTCCATTCTTATGCAACTAAAAAGAATGCATATGATAAATGTTGATGCATATTTGTGATGGTGTATTTTCCAGGTAGGCAACAGAAACTTTAAGCCAAGTCAAAAGACAGATGACAACTTGGGGAATGATAACTGCAGTGTATATGACAGACACAATCTTAGCCTCTGATAAATAAAATAGAGCTCTTAAAAGCTGAAAATTAAAAGTACACCCCTCCGAAAAAAACCTGATAGAAAGTAGACAAAAATATGAACTAATAATTCATGGGAAAAGAGTGACAAATGACCTTAAACATATTAAAAGATGTTCAACCTCACTTATGACAAAAGAAATGAAGATTCAAACGTATAAGTTTGACAACATACTCTTTGGAGCAGCTGTGAAAAAAGACTCTCATGCATTGGTAGTAAGAGGGCAAAGGTATACAACCCCTATAGAGGGGAATTTGGGGAATATTTAATAAAATTGCACAGGTGTTTAACTTTGGCCCAGTACTGCCAAATTATATTAATATCCTAATATCCAACCTTCTTTTCATTTCTGAAATAAACCTCACTTGGTCATAATTATTTTTTAATGTGCTACTGGAGTCTGCTTATATTTTATTTAAAATTTTGCCTATATGATTTCAATTGTTTTATTTTCTTTTTTCATGCAATTTTTATCTGGCTTAGATAGTAATGTTATATTTGTTTCATAAAAAATAAAAGTTTTCCTTTTTTTATACGCTGTGGAACAGTTTAGCTGCATTGGTATCATCTGATACTTCAAAGTTTGGGAGAAATTCTATGTGACATCATCTGGGCGTGGTCCTTTTGTTGTTGTTGAAGCCTTAGGTACAGGTAACCTTCTCCATTTGTTCTATGAAATTTGATATGTGAAACTTTCTTCCTCTACTGCAGTCAGTTTTGATAAACATATTTGTTATACAAATATACAATTTTAGGTTCCTTCTTTTTGTAATTTTAAGTACAAAGTCTTCTCATTATTTATTTATATTTTGTGCCTTTAACTTTTTTCCATTTCTCTTGGTTAGATAAACTGCTGAGTTTGTCTATTTTCTTCAAAGAACTAAATTGTTTATTAATTAGTTCTGTTTTCTAACTCATTAATTTATGTTTTATCATGATTTTTTTCATTTTCTGATGCTTCCTTTTCATTCACTTTATTCCTGAGTTTTTTGAACTGTGGATTTATGTTTTTATTCTAATTCTTTCATTTTTATCTGATAACGTAAAATTCCATAAATCTTCTGCTGCTAACTCCTTTTAATTGTATCTCATAGATTCTGGTGTGTAAGTTTTTGATTCTGTAGTTTCGGTTTGTATTTCCATTTCATCCCAAAAATTGTTTTATGGGTGGAAAAGGCCTTTTCTCATATTTTGCCAGTTTCTAGATTTATTTCCTTGTACCAGATATTATTTTTTATCATTACTAATTTTGTGAAGCTTATGGAAGTAGTCAAATTTCATTAATATCTTTATACACGTAGATGGAAACTCTATTATCTACTATAGGGCAGTGACACTCTCTTATATACCCAGAAGTTCAACCTTACTGATTGTGTTGTTAGGTTTTCTGCTGGGGTCGGGTGATGAGTCATTTATTCTGTCTTGGATTGTAATGTGTGTGTTAAAATCTTTTATTAAAAATGTGTTTAGCCTTGCATATTCATTATTAAGATTGTAGCTGTGATATTTGGTACATAAATATCCATAACTATTAAATCTTCATTGTGAGTTGTGGCCTTTATAATACCTACTATTATGTTTAATATAATTCTACTTGTCAGATATCAAGACCAAAATCTCTTTTGAGATTTTGTGCACTTTGTGTTTATAGTTGCCTAGTATATCTCTGCCTATCCCTTATTTTTAATCATTCAGAACCAATGTGTGTTAGGTATCCCTCATGTAAATAGCATAGAATTGAGTTTCATTTGGGGAAATTTCTAAAAACCTTATTATTTTACTAAGTGAGTTTAGCCCATTTGCATTTAGTGATAGAATGCACACATTTGGCCTCATTTCTATTATATTACTTTATTTTGAAAATGTTGAGTATATTATGTTTTGTTTGCTTTGTCTTTCATTATTAGTACTTTTTCTTTGTTTTTTAAAATTTGTTTTATATTTTAAAACATTTATATGTTTAAATAACTTTTACTAATCACTTTATATAATGCCCCTACTCACCTTTTTTATTACTTAGTCTGATATTACTCCATTTGTTAGCATTAAATGGTACCCTTTAAGTCCCTATATTACTTATGCAGCATTCAATGAGTTCTTATAATTTTCCTTTTCTCTCTCTTTTCTTCTCCCCCTTTTTGGATGTGTTATTCTCTTTCTGCAGGAGCATGTAACATTTATTCCACCCTTAGAACCAGTTTTGTTTTAGGCTTAGACTTACCGTAAAACATATTCAGTACCACACAGTTCTCTTGCCAGTTTCCCCAGTACATTTGGTTGGATCAGGCTCATCCTCCAACTGACTCCTTGGGAAGGGCTTGTGGTTATAATATTCTTGCCAATTTTAAATCAATTTTTCTGTATTCTTAATACTATAAGATTAGCTCACCTGGATATAAAATCCCTGGCTCACACTTTCTTTCCTGGATTTAAAATGCTGCTCCTTTATGTTTACTTTGTATGTTCCTGTTGAGAAATCTTATGCCAAATGGATTATTCCCTTTGTAAATTTCTTGAGCTTGTTTCTTTATTTGTTTTTGGCCTGGGTGCACAGAAAAATATTTACTTCATTTCATCTTTTAATTTTACCTAAATTTACTTTATTTTACTTATCTTTTATTTGTCTTTGGATTTTACTAGACTATATCTCAGAATTGACCAACAGGTCTTACCTGTTTGAATGAATAAATATAAACATAAATATATATATATAATTTTATTTCCGTTAATTGTATTAAGAGAGTTTCTTTAAATATCCTTTTAAATATTGGTTCTATATCATTGTTTTGTTCTATTCTACATCTACTCCAATTCTACATACACTGGATCTTCTTTGTCTCTCTTCTAGGTTGATCACTTTCTGTGATCCCTGTTGTCTTTTCTTTTAGGCTTTTTTTATTGGTATCTTATATCCTTTATTGCATTGCTATTTTCTATGCCTCTTATTGTAATTTCCTCATAGCTATTCTCTGGGTCAATTAATTAATAAATGAATAATTTATAGAATTTAGTGTTTATTCTAATGTATTTTTATCTTTTTCTTTATATTTTTATTGAGTTTGATCATCTCCCTGTTTATATCTTCCTGATTTTTTCATTTCTATTCTGATTTATCTATTTATATTTAATTTATAGTGTTGAGTTATAGCTTTTTTTCTTTTTCATGACTTTTTTTGGTTTTGCTAGTGTTTTTTTGCTGAAAATTTTGATTTTCATATTGTGTTTTCTTCTTACACAAATTATACATGGATATTGAAGTCTCTTTATTTAAATTCATGATTAGTTTTTATTGGAATAATAGGCACTCCAAAGGGAGAGGTTGGTGTGACTTATTAGGTTTCTTAGTTTAAGAGCATCTTATTCTGTTGCTATGATAAAGTACAATTTCTTTAATTAAAAATGGCATCTTTTTGGTTGATTAATTTCTGCCTGCCTTCTTCTGATTCTTAGATATTATATCATTTTATTGTGGAATTCACTTTCCATTATGTACTTCTGTCTCTTTACCACCATCCCTTCAAGGGACACCATCTCTTACCAAAATGCTTCCCTCTCCCCCAGAAGTGGTGTTTTTCAAGACTGTTCAGTCTGTTTAATAATTTCAAGCACCTTCCTGTTGTACTCTTCAGGAGGCAGTGTATTTTTCTTCCAAATATCAGAATTATTCTTAAAGTTTTCTGACTCAGGTAAGGCACTTTCCTTCTAGGAGTGAATCCTGGTTATGGCATCTGTGTTCTAGCAATAGAACCTCGCTGAACTATGTTCTCTCTTCAACACAGTTGCTGCTGCTTTGCCCATCTGGGCTCCAGAGGTCACTCTGCTGGTTTAGGATACTTATTTTCCTTCTTACACGTGAATTTAATTTTTCGATACTCTCTATCTCTTAGTTACAATGTAATCATGGGTATAGCTTCATCGAAATTTTATATAGATATTATAATTTATTCTTCTGCCAACATACTAATGGTTCCATTACTCTCAAGTCTTTTAATATGGGTCAGCCAAATAGGAGATATATATATAAACGTATGCTTCAATCTTTCTGGGAATCACAGCCTCATTTTAGATGTGCCAGGGATAATGGTGAGGATTAAAAGCTTGTTAATTATTTTTTGTGGTCCTTGGCTGTGAATTATTTGCCAGTTGGGATAAATAGAATATATTTAAGCAGCTGAGCTGTGTATGTCACCAAGTACTTTTAAAAAGGAAGGTGTAAGTTGTTCTTGCAATAATCGTGAACTTAGGAGTAAATCTATACAGCAAAACTGAAAATGGATCCTAGAGCAATTGATAGTTTCCATCAATTATTGGGAGTAGTTCATATATTGGTAGACATGTATTCAGTATAGTAAAACTGGTCCTGGGAGTGAAGATGTTGCTTTAGGAAATTGAAGACAATTTTATTTACTGTCTACTATGATATTGCTACTGAGTGAAGCACTAGGAATACAAAGATTTATAAGATGCTGCCTTTCTTCAAGTAGCTCAGAGTCCATTGGGTTATTTGTGTAAGTCCTCTATTCCATATTACATATATACCCAAGAGTAAATATTTAGAAAATTCATAGAAACATGTAATTCAAAGACAGCCTGGCAACAGTTTTAATTGTTCAGGGCCATGGATTAAAGAAAAGAGGGAAAATTTACTGTTGCACATGAAATTAAAGACATCTATTCCATTCTACACAGTCATAAAAACATCTTGAGAGGACAGAAAAAATGTTTATTGCTGTCTTCATTATATCGGGAACTTGAGTATGTCTTTAAATAAATAAAGTCCTGGATATTTTTAAGAAGTGACTTAGACCCACCACTTATGTTTGGATGGGATCAATTTCTTCCATGCTGCCTGGGCACATTCAGGACAATTGAAATTTAAAATATGTTTCCCCAAAACATTTTAATTTATAGTCTCCCACCGTCTTTATTCTGCAGTAGATGTCCTATTAATTGTAGAATTCCTTCAAGACTTGAAGAAACAGAAAATAGAGTATTGGAGGATGTCTTTTTACCTTACTTCACTTTAGTAATATAGTTTATAGATATTTGAAACTAAAAATTAAAACAAATGTAATATTTTAAAGCTAAAAATCTTAATACCTAAAATTAAAAATAAAAATTAGGGTAGACACATTTTCTGAAGAGTTATTTGATCCTTCATAGACAATTTCAAAAATTGGCAGTGTAGTGAGCTAATTATATGTGATGCGATGAATAACAAAATGCCCACCCTACCCACCAGAAAAAAAATATTATAAGATTTCCATGGTTCAGATTTAAGCCATCTTACATGGCAAATGTATGTTACATTTAACCTATAATTAATATTTTTAGTTTACATTAATTAAGAAAACAGTTGTGGGGCGGCCCGGTGGCGTAGCAGTTAAGTGCGCGCACTCCTCTTCAGTGGCCCTAGGTTCACAGATTCAGATCCCAGGCACACACCGACCCACTGCTTGTCAAGCTATGTTGTGGAGGCGCCCCATATAAAGTAGAGGAAGATGGGCACGGATATTAGCCCAGGGCCAATCTTCCTTGGCAAAAAGAGGAGGATTGGCATCGAATGTTATCTCCGGGCTGGTCTTCCTCACACACAAAAAAGGAAAACAGTTGTATCCATCCCATGGGTTACTACTTTGAAAGGAGAAGTGGTCCATGGCATAGAGTAATAGTCTTGAAACATCTCATTTGTACACATCATCAAGAGGATGTAATTTCTGGCATATTGTAAGTATTAACATTTCAAACTAATAGGATCACTCGCTTAAATATATTCCATAGGATATAAATAGCATAGAAATTTGACACTTACCAGTAACCATTTTAGGTAAATGCATGAAAATCTTTACATTTTACCTGTACACCTCAGAATCATATTTTCATTTTACTTCTTCCACAAAATTCTATTCTAATGTAATATGTATTTATATTTGGAAGTCTTATTGAGCACTTATATTTCTTTGCAACATCTATATATATATTTTTCCTCTGACCCTAGCGCTCTATGATGTTATGAAAAATTCATCTGGATTGAGTTTTGTTATAATTATTGTTAGCATACAATTATTCAAAAAAACTAAATGCATTATATATTATAAATACTTTTTAACCCAAAAATAGAATTGGAAATGCTTTTCTTAATGATATGAGTGGAAGTGAGGATTATGGTCTCTTGATTAAAGGAGATTTCCCAGACATCAATATTCCAAATTGTCCCTTTATTTGGTGACTTTTTGGGTTTTTTTAAGCATCTTAGGGCAATGAACCATAGTAAGGTTCTGAATGGGTGAGATGGAAGGGGAAAAGGAATGTGGAAAAGAAGAATTGATTGACATCTCAATTGCAGATACCTTAAGCAAATCAATTTTGGGAAAGAATACATATAGGAATTGAAGTTCTGGAAATTGATTCACTTAATATTATCCATGCCAGGGTAACCCTAAGAGAGTTTTCATATACTTCCAGGGATGGGAGTACCTCAGCTTGAACTGCTGGCATAGGTCCAACCTAGAAAAGCATTCTAGAGATTTTTTTCTGGGAGTGGCTGATATTAGTTGAAGATAGTATGTTAAATACAAAATGATTCAGAAAGGAGAGAGGTACTATATAGGAGGAAGGTCCACCAAAGAAAAGCTTAACAATCATCCCAGTTTTATCATGTTTGACTACTTTCCTACATGTATATTCATTTTGAATTCTTTTTTTTTTTTGAGGAAGATCAGCCCTGAGCTAACATACATGCTAATCCTCCTCCTCTTGCTGAGGAAGACCGGCCCTGAGCTAACATCTATTGCCAATCCTCCTCCTTTTTTTTTTCCCCAAAGCCCCAGTAGATAGTTGCATGTCATAGTTGCACATCCTTCTAGTTGCTGTATGTGGGACACGGCCTCAGCATGGCCAGACAAGAGGTGCATCGGTGCGCACCCGGAATCCAAACCCGGGCCGCCAGTAGCAGAGTGCGAGCACTTAACTGCTAAGCCATGGGGCCGGCCCTCATTTTGAATTCTTAAACATGAAACAAATGAGTGCCTTACAGTCCTTGAGAAGAGATTGGATGGGATGAGTCCAAATGTAAAAGGGAAAACATAAAATAAGGGAAAATTCTCATCTTAGGGAAATACTCTGGGAAGCCTTGTTTAGAGAATCATTTATTAGATTTAATGCTTACTATGCTAGCCTTGTTTTTTTTTTTCAGCTAAAGAAATACCAGAGGGCTTCAAGTGAATCATCCTTTATCTTATGTCTTGTCACACTAGACTTAATTATCTTTCTGTCAATTATTTTAAAACCATTTTGCCCTCCAGCCTAGTATATAAGTTGTGTTGGCATGGTTACCCAACACATTATTCCTAGTGTATTGATCCTATAACTCTTCAAAGCAATAAATTCCTT
This sequence comes from Ceratotherium simum simum, assembly GCF_057802395.1. Taxonomy (NCBI): domain Eukaryota; kingdom Metazoa; phylum Chordata; class Mammalia; order Perissodactyla; family Rhinocerotidae; genus Ceratotherium; species Ceratotherium simum. The sequence goes on from NC_141913.1 coordinate 42,088,605, forward strand.
TTCCAATTCCAGTCCAATCAAGGTTCAAAATTATAGACCATGATATCAGGTTTCTGGGTATAGAAATTCATTACTATGATGAGCTTTTTGAAACTAATGGCTAATTTCTCTAAATGGCCGTTAAAAATTCAACAGAAAATATTAAAGAGGGAATATACAGAAGGCATATTCAGGTGTCTGAATAATAATCACTATTAATTCAGGTGTCTTGTCCTATAGACACCTGAATTAATAGTGAACCAAACAATGCCTTTTATAAGTGTATCAACTGTCAAGACCAGCATCTCCCAAAAGCTCTGGGCTCAATTCTACAGCAAATATTTATTCAAGCAAGGAATGTGAGGTGCACACATTCCTGACTCCATTCCTGCCCTAAATTTGCCCCTGCAGACAGTCAGGGCTCTCTCTCTTTTTAGAAAAACAGTTCTCAGAAGTGTATTCTGAAAGGGTAATGGAAGGTTGGGAGATATAATTGTTGTCAGGATCAGATTTACGATTAAGCAAAATATGAAGAGAAGAACTGGTTCTATTCAAGCAATATTGCACAGAGGTAGATCCAGGATTGGGAACAAATGGCCTAACTTAACAACTACGTCATTTCAGTTCAGTCTCGTAGCTTCTCTGTATCTCAATATTTTATGTAAACCAGTGGTTCTCACCTGGGAGTGGTTTTGCCCCACAGGGAACATCTGGCAATGTCTGAAGATATTTTCAGTCATAGCAGTTTGGGAGAGAGGTTGCTACTGGCATCTAGTGGGTATAGGCCAGGGATGCTGCTAACCATCCTACAATGCACAGGACAGCCTCCATGACAAAGAACTTTCTAGCCCAAAATGTCAATAGTGCAGAGACTGAGAAACCTTGACATAGAGGTTGGAGATGTTGAAACTGCTCTGCCTGTATTGAGTTGTTGTGAAGACAAGGAAGAGAAAAGGATGTGACTATTTTAGGAATCCATAAAATTATATAATTGATGGTGTTGTTATTATCATAGTATTTATTCCCATTTACTCTTAGAATTCCTTGCTCCTGACAAAGAACCCAGGCCTTCGTACTCCGCCCTTTTCAGGATGTCTCAGGCTCTTCGATCCATCTCCTTGCCCAGGTGTGTCTCTTCAGAGCCCATCCCTTCTTTCCAAACTTCCATGCTTCCTCCAAAAATCCCAGTTAAATGTTCTAGTTTCTCTGGATATTTTTAGAAAATTAAACTTCTGAGAAACTACTTTGAATTGATGGCTCAAAATATAATTGTTGCTGAAAGTTTAATATGTATCCAAATGGAATCAAAAAAATTTTAAACATGAAAGGAATTTAGAGCTCCTTTTTTGCAGTGATTTTCTAAATGTGGCTGGGAGAATCCTAGGGTTCTGGGGACACAACAGAAACCATGAGTGGCAAAAGGAAAAGTACAACTGGCTTCCTTCTAAGTCCTCTGCCTTCTTTTTAATTAAAACAACTCAACTTTTATTTATTTGACATTTCGTGGACTTTTGCAAGCTTTAATTTGACAAAAGAGTTCCCTTACTATGTAAAAAGCCCAGAAAGCTACTAATCTCATCTACATCCTTGTTACAAAGAAGGAAGCTGAGGTTCCAGGAGCCTTCGGGACAGATAATAAGAGGTGAGAAATACAATAAATCACAGAACCAGATTTTCTGACTGCCAGTCCAGTGACCTTTCCAATCTGCCATGTTGGTTCAGAGATGATTGCATTTGAACAAGAAGCTTTAATGGCCTAATGCACAAGCATGAGTCACGTGAGAACTTTTGGGTTTGTAACAGAAGTGAAAGAGGCATTTTCAAGCAGAGTCTTTTAGTACCTTCATATATACAGCCCGTGTCCAGTGACTCTGCCAATAGTCTGGATTAGGAGGTTGAATCTCAATGAGGAATAAACCAACACTCTGCTTCTTCCTTCTTGTCTCTAGATCATTCCTTTTTGTGACAGAGGAATGAATGGACACTGTTTGCCTGTACCATTCATCCCCAAACTAACCTGGTCACACAAATCACCTGGGGGAGCTTGTTGTACAGCTACAAGGACCTATGCCTCATGAGCAGAGCAGAAATTCCAGCACTATGGCCCCAGAAATCCGTATTTTGGCTTGGCAATTACTAGCACCACACACAGTCAATTAGTTAAAAATGAAAGTTTTTAAATTGGGAGAAGTAAATAGCTGATTTGACCAGTCTTTATTGATATTATCATTGAATCAATTAGTTGTTCTAGTATCCCACAGCCATATTTTGTGTTGCCTGAACTATAGAAAGGACAGACCTCACCCTGCAGAAATGTCCGTGAAGCTGCCAATGTGTCCTTCTCCACAGCTGGCTCAGCCCCAGCTGGAGCCTTGGGGCCATTCAGACCAGTGCACATGCCACCTCTCCTTTTGGAATTTCTCCTATGGAATTTAAAACTGATAACCACAAATGCTGAGCATCCATATGGCACTTTATAGCTGCACAATGTTTTATATTCATTTTTATTGGTCATTTCTGAAAACAAATCTCTAAGGTATGTTGTATCGCCACCCTTAGAAGATGGATGAAGAAACAGAGCCACATGGAAGGTCTGGGTCACACAGCAGGGACAAGACTGATGCTGTCTCCTGCTGCTTCCTCTGATCTACTATCCATTACTGTCTGGATAGCTTCCATCTGCCCATCCAGATCCACTCTCCTCCACCCAGGGAGGCTGACCTGTATCAGTGGATTTCCCTACTTCTGTCCTCCATTTGAGTTTGGGGATTGCAGAGCACTGGAGAGAAGTCCAGGGGAGGGAGGAAATGATAGCTGGAACATTTATTTTCCCAAATCTCTTTCTGAGGGATCACATAAGAGTAGCTACAGTCCTGGACCAAAAATCACTTCTTTCAAGGTCCTGACTCTCCTTGGGATTGTAGTAACGGCTCCCTTCCCTTGCTCCTCAGGCCTAAGAGTGGTAATGACTCCTCCTCCTCCATTACCAGCCCCTGGATGCTGCATTATTATTGCTTTTGTAATATGTTACAAATATGTAACAATTGTTATGTAATATGTTATTAACTATTTTTGTAAACATTTGTAAATGTAAACATTTGTTAAAAATTCCTCAAACTACCCTGAGTATGCCATTTCTTTTGTTTTTTAACATCCATCACCACACATAGCATCTATTTCTTTCTGGGACCCTACTGACTCAATAATCAAACATCAATCTAAGGCTGCCATAAATTTGCAAGTATAACTTGTTTTAAGCAAATCTGATATATGAAAGTTCAAACTTATCAAATCATAAAAATTTTAAGGAAAAATGTATGTATCCTTCTTGGAATTTCAAGAAGGCAATGATACTTTCACCCCAAGGCTCACATGCATACACACACACACACACACACACACGTTTATATACTTGTACTTAGCAATGATCTCACAGACCTCCTGAAGCCCATCTGAAGAAGGACCCAAGTTATGAGCACAAACTTTAGAGATGGACTTAATCTTAACATCCTCATTTTATACATAAAGAATCAGGGACACTTGTCTCAGGTGAAATGGATAGTTACTAGGAGAAATGTGACCAGATGTCAGAACTACCTCTGAATTCCCAATCTAACACTTTTTCCTTTACAGTGAATATAGATGTTAAATTGATACTACCTATTTAAAAAAAAGATCACTGAGAGATTTATGTGAGTAGCATACTCCTTAGGTATATGTACATTAAAAAATATTACTCTTAAAGGACCAAGCTAACTAATTCATAAAAGAAGGTATAACTGTAAGCATTCCCTTTCACAAGAAATAGATCAGAGCTTGGAAGTGGCAGTATAAAATTAAGGAAAGTTGGCATTTTATTTTCTGGGTTATTTTGGTGATCAGCAAAAACTCAACTCTGACTTTAATCTTTTTGATAAGTCTAGGATTACCCAAAAGCAAAGAGATATTTATTTGCCTGGAAATGTGTGGGTAAAGCTGCCTTTTTCTGAGAGCAGAGAGAGAGGGATAGCAGCAAGGAATTGCTGCCTCTGAAATCTAGTGGCAGCTTTATGATGATTTAAAATAGAGAGGACTTGGGTGGAGAACAGTGACCTCTCCCATTTCACTAGCCGTCACCTGGCACCATCTGCAGCTCTGCACACCCCAGAGGATGAGTCCATGGAGTATACCGGCATGGGGGAGCTGGTACTTGGGATGATTTTGATGAGATGGCTATTCTGAGTTCTCTCACCAAACAGGAAAGCCTGGGCAGCTGCCATTAAGAATTGGCTGATTCTCTGAAGCCAATATACTGGGGTGGAGTGGGTGGAGAATCTCTCTCTTACCCACAACTTCAAAATCCAAAGACCTTGGAAATCCAATTATTACTGTTATATTTTCTTTCAAGTTTGATGCAAACTGATTTGGAGGCAAAATCTGACCTGAGTTGACTTGAGGCTATTTATAAGCTATGTTTATCCCACTTAGCATAAATGAGCATAATTTTCACTGCAAAGATATTATTTTGACTACTGGGTATCGCTTCAGACACTGCTTGTGATGTTATAATATATATGGCTTATATGTTGTACTACGTTTTTTCGAAAAAGACTTTATTTTTTAGAGCAGTTTTAGGTTCATGGCAAAATTGAGAAGGTACAGAGATTTCCAATATACTTCCTGCCCCCATGCATGTAAAACCTCCCCCATTATCAACATCCCCCACTAGAGTGGAACATTGTTACAGTCAATGCACCTATATTGACGCGTCATTATTGCCCAAAGTCCATAGTTTACATTAGGATTCATTAGATGTTGTACATTCTATGGATTTGGACAAATGTATAATGGCAGGTATCCACCATTATAGTATCATACAGAGTAGTTTCACTGCCCTAAAAATCCTCTGTGCACCACCTATTCATTATATTACCTCTTTTTAAAAAAATGAATTTTGAAAAACATCAGGCTCCAAGGTTTCAGATAAGGAATGGTGGGCCTGTATTTTCCATGGAATACAGAGCTAGAAGGCTCTGGAACGGAAAGGGAAAAGAAAGGCTCATCTGGTTAGCCAACCTTAGTAAGAAAAGTTGTCAACATGAGCTGGTTTAGGGACCTTGGAAAGCCCCTTATATCTCAGCTACCCAATCTTAATGTCTGAAATTCAACAATTTTAACTCATTCTATAATTTCTTTTAATTTTGCCTGCTATTAAACAGATCCTACCTACCACAGAAAGGAAACATTGCTAGCCCATAAGTCATTTACACCTTAGTGTAAATTTTGAAAAGAAGGAGAGGAGTTCAGAAGTAAATTCACTGCCTGAGAGAATAGAGGAATTGCCTTTGAGGAGGATAGAAACTAGAAACTGCTAAAAGGGGAGGCCAGCTCATCCTACCACCTGGGATCAGTAGATCTGCCCCAGGCATTTACTGTGGTCCAAAGGCAAAGAGAAAATCACCCTAGCCTTGCTTCATGGGTCCAACACAGAGGATCAGAAATGCCATGAGAGAAATTCTCTGCAATCAAAACAATGCCTACTTAACTTGGTTCTGATCAGAATTTTATATATATATTTATATTATATTTATAATATGTCAATATTATATTTAAAGAAAAAAATTTATATTACACAGGTGAATCCTTGAGGGGGGAAACAGCACCCGCATACCCACATGAGCTAAAGATAATGACCCATAAGGTCAAGGGAATCAGGTGACTCACTAAGCTGACAGCAAAGACAGAATTGAAAGTCATCTTTGACTGTTTTTTTTTTTTTTTTTTATTTTCAGGTATTTTTATTTCAACTTTATCTCCTTTTTTACTTCTCTTTGGAGAGTGTGAATTAGAATGTGCATAAACCGTTATTACATCAGTGCATGTACGTCCTTGAGAATCATTCCAATAAATACCCATCTAATCTATTCATGATTTTTAGTTTCATTAAAGGTTTTGCCTGGCTTGAGTGGTGCAATAGGAGTCAACGTATAAGGAAGGCTTAGCCCTTTCTTTTTTTTTTTTTTTTTTTAATTTTTTGTTTATTGCGGTAACGTTGGTTTATAACATTGTAAAAATTTCAGGTGTACATCATTGTACTTCTATTTCTGCATGGACTACATCATGTTCACCACCAAAATACTAATTACAACCCATCACCACACACATGTACCGAATTATCCCTTTCACCCTCCTCCCTCCCCCCTTCCCCTCTGGTAACCACCAATCCAATCTCTGTCCCTATGTGTTTGTTTATTATTGTTATTATCTACTACTTAATGAAGGAAATCATACGGTATTTGACCTTCTCCCTCTGACTTATTTCACTTTGCATTATACCCTCAATGTCCATCCATGTTGTCACAAATGGCTGGATTTCGTCGTGTCTTATGGCTGAGTAGTATTCCATTGTGTATATATACCACAGCTTCTTTATTCATTCGTCCCTTGATGGGCACTTAGGTTGCTTCCAAGTCTTGGCTATTGTGAATAAGGCTGCAATGAACACAGGGGTGCATGTACCTTTGCAAATTGGTGTTTTCAAGTTCTTTGGATAAATACCCAACAGTGGAATAGCTGGATCATATGGTAGTTCTATCGTTGATTTTTTGAGGAATCTCCATACTGTTTTCCATAGTGGCTGCACCAGTTTGCACTCCCACCAGCAGTGTATGAGAGTTCTCTTCTCTCCACATCCTCTCCAACACATGTTGTTTCCTGTCTTGTTAATTATAGCCATTCTGACGGGCATGAGGTGATATCTCATTGTAGTTTTGATTTGCATTTCCCTGATAGTTAGTGATTTTGAACATCTTTTCATGTGTCTGTTGGCCATCTGTATATCTTCTTTGGAGAAATGTCTGTTCAGGTCTTTTGCCCATTTTAATTGGGTTGGTAGTTTTTTTGTTGTTGAGATGCATGAGTTCTTTATATATTTTGGAGATTAAGCCCTTATCAGATGTATGGTTTGCAAATATCTTCTCCCAATTGTTAGGTTGTCTTTTCGTTTTGTTGATGGTTTCCTTTGTTGTGCAGAAGCTTTTTAGTTTGATGTAGTCCCATTTGTTTATTTTTTCTATTGTTTCTCTTGCCCGGTCAGATGTGGTGTTTGAAAAGATGTTGCTAAGACCGATGTCGAAGAGCGTACTGCCTATGTTTTCTTCTAGAACTTTCACAGTTTCAGGTCTTACATTCAAGTCTTTAATCCATTTGGAGTTAATTTTTGTGTATGGTGTAAGGTAAGGGTCTACTTTCATTTTTGCATATGGCTATCCAGTTTTCCCAACACCATTTGTTGAAGAGACTTTCTTTTCCCCAATCTATGTTCTTGGCTCCTTTGTCAAAGATTAGCTGTCCATAGATGTGTGGGTTTATTTCTGGGCTTTCGATTCTATTCCATTGATCTGTGTGTCTGTTTTTGTGCCAGTACCATGCTGTTTTGGTTACTATAGCTTTGTAGTATATTTTGAAATCAGGGAGTGTGATACCTCCAGCTTTGTTCTTTTTTCTCAGGATTCCTTTAGCTATTTGGGGTCTTTTGTTGTTCCATATAAATTTTAGGATTCTTTGTTCTATTTCTGTGAAAAATGTTGTTGAAACTTTGATAGGGATTGCATTGAATCTATAGATGGCTTTAGGAAGTATGGACATCTTAACTATGCTAATTCTTCCAATCCAAGAGCATGGAATATCTTTCCATTTCTTTGTGTCTTCTTCAATTTCTTTCAGAAATGTTTTATAGTTTTCGGTGTACAGATCTTTCACCTCTTTGGTTAAGTTTATTCCTAGGTATTTTATTCTTTTTGTTGCAATTGTAAATGGGATGGTATTCTTAATTTCTCTTTCTGCTACTTTGTTGTTAGTGTACAGAAATGCAACTGATTTTTGTATGTTGATTTTGTATCCTGCAACTTTACCATATTCGTTTATTACTTCTAAAAGTTTTCTGGTGGATGCTTTAGGGTTTTCTATATATAAAATCATGTCATCTGCAAATAGTGACAGTTTCACTTCTTCCTATCCAATTTGGATCCCTTTTATTTCTTTCTCTTGCCTGATTGCTCTGGGTAGGACTTCCAATACTATGTTAAATAGGAGTGGTGACAGTGGGCATCCTTGTCTGGTTCCTGTTCTTAGAGGGATAGCTTTCAGTTTTTCACCATTGAGGATGATATTAGCTGTGGGTTTCTCATATATGGTCTTTATTATGTTGAGGTACTTTCCTTCTATACCCATTTTATTCAGAGTTTTTATCATAAATGGATGCTGCATCTTGTCAAATGCTTTCTCTGCGTCTATTGAGATGATCATGTGATTTTTGTTCTTCATTTTATTAATGTGGTGTATTACGTTGATTGATTTGCGAATGTTAAACCATCCCTGCATCCCTGGAATAAATCCCACTTGATCATGGTGTATAATCTTTTTAACGTATTGTTGTATGCGATTTGCTAGTATTTTGTTGAGGATTTTTGCATCGATGTTCATCAGTGATATTGGCCTGTAATTTTCTTTTTTTGTGTTGTCCTTGTCTGGTTTTGGTATCAGGGTAATGTCAGCTTCGTAGAATGAGTTAGAGAGCTTCCCCCCCTCCTCAATTTTTTGGAAGAGTTTGAGAAGGATAGGTATTAAGTCTTCTTTGAATGTTTGGTAGAATTCACCAGGGAAGCCGTCTGGTCCTGGACTTTTATTTTTGGGGAGGTTTTTGATTACTGTTTCGATCTCCTTACTGGTGATTGGTCTATTCAAATTCTCTACTTCTTCTTGATCCAGTTTTGGAAGGTTGTATGATTCTAAGAATTTATCCATTTCTTCCAGATTGTCGAATTGGTTGGCATATAGTTTTTCATAGTATTCTCTTACAATCTTTTGTATTTCTGAGGTGTCTGTTGTAACCTCTCCTCTTTCATTTCTGATGTTACTTATTTGTGCCTTCTCTCTTTTTTTCTTGGTGAGTCTAGCTAAAGGTTTGTCTATTTTGTTGATCTTTTCAAAGAACCAGTTCTCGGTTTTATTAATTTTTTCTATTGTTTTTTTGGTCTCTATTTCATTTATTTCTGCTCTGATTTTTATTATTTCCCTTCTTCTACTGATTTTGGGCTTTGTTTGTTCTTCTTTTCCAGTTCCTTTAGGTGCATTGTTAGATTGTTTATTTGAGATTTTTCTTGTTTGTTGAGATAGGCCTGTATCGCTATAAACTTCCCTCTTAGAACCGCTTTTGCTGTATCCCATAAATTCTGGCATGTCGTATTTTCATTTTCATTTGTCTCCAGGTATTTTTTGATTTCTTCTTTGATTTCTTCGTTAACCCAGTCATTGTTCAGTAGCATTTTGTTTAATCTCCATGTATTTGTGGCTTTTCTGATTTTATTCCTATAGTTGATTTCTAGTTTCATACCGTTGTGGTCAGAAAAGATGCTTGGTATTATTTCAATCTTCTTAAATTTATGGAGACTTGTTTTGTGGCCTAATATGTGATCAATCCTGGAGAATGTTCCATGTGCATTTGAAAAGAACGAATATTCTTCGGTTTTTGGATGGAATGCTCTGTATATATCTACTAGGTCTATCTGTTCTAGTGTGTCCTTTAAGGCCAATGTTTCCTTATTGATCTTCTGTTTGGATGATCTATCCGTTGGTGTGAGTGGAGTGTTAAAGTCCCCTACTATTATTGTGTTACTGTCTATTTCTGTTTTTATGTCTGTTAATAATTGCTTTATATATTTAGGTGCACCTACATTGGGTGCGTAGATATTTACAAGTGTTATATCCTCTTGTTGGATTGTTCCCTTGATCATTATGTAATGCCCTTCTTTGTCTCTTTTTACAGTTTTTGTTTTAAAGTCTATTTTGTCTGATACGAGTACTGCTACCCCAGCTTTCTTTTCATTGCCATTTGCGTGGAGTATCTTTTTCCATCCCTTCACTTTCAATTTGTGAGCGTCTTTAGGTCTGAAGTGTGTCTCTTGTATGCAGCATATATATGGGTCTTGTTTTTTTATCCAGTCAGCCACCCTATGCCTTTTAATTGGAGCATTTAGTCCATTGACGTTTAAAGTAGCTATTGATAAGTATGTACTTACTGCCATTTTTTAACTTTTTTTTTTTTCCTCAGTGTTTTAGTAGTCCTTCTCTGTTCCTTACTTCTTCTATACAGAATTGATGGTCACTGTAGTTTGACCTCTGTCTGAAACCTGTACTCTTTAACTACCCTCCTCCCTCCTTTTATGTTTTTGATATCATATCTAACCTCTTTTTTGTGCATTTGTGTCCATTACGTTCTAATCGTGGAAATAGATAATTTTTCCTATTTGTGGTCTTCTCTTTTCCCCTTAAATCAGTCCCTTTAACATTTCTTGTAACACTGGTTTCTTGTGACAAACTCCTTTAATTTTTGCTTATCTGGGAAAATTTTGATCTCTCCTTCCATTTTGAACGATAACCTTGCTGGGTAGAGTATTCTTGGCTGTAAGTTTTTTCCTTTATCACTTTAAATATATCGTGCCATTCTCTTCTAGCCTGTAAGGTTTCTGCTGAGAAGTCAGCTGATAGCCTTATGGGGTTTCCTTTGTATGTAACTTGACATTCTCTTGCGGCTTTTAGGATTCTCTCTTTATCTTTAATTCTGGACATTTTGATTATGATGTGTCTTGGTGTGGGCCTCTTTGGGTTTATCTTGTTTGGGGCTCTCTGTGCCTCCTGTACCTGGATGTCTGTTTCCTTCCTTAGGTTAGGGAAGTTTTCATCTATTATTTCTTGAAATAAATTCTCTGCCCCCTTGTCTCGCTCTTCTCCTTCCGGGACACCTATAACACGGATGTTAGTGCGCTTGATGTTGTCCCAGAGGTCCCTTAGACTGTCCTCACCCTTTTTAATTCTTTTCTCTTTTACCTGTTCACCTTGGGTAATGTCTTCTAGTCTTTCTTCCAGCTCACAGATCCGTTCTTCTGTATCCTCTACTCTGCTTTTGAGTCCCTCTAATGAATTTTTCATTTCCAGTATTGTATTCTTCATTTCTGATTGGTTCTTTTTTATATCTTCCATTTCTTTGTTGACATTCTCACTGAGTTCATCTATTCTTCTCCCCAGATCAGTGAGCATCCTTAACACTCTTAGTTTGAACTCTCTGTCGGGTAGGTTGCTCATTTCTGTTTCACTTAGTTCCTTTTCTGGGGTTTTGTCCTGTTCCCTTACTTGGAATGTATTCTTTTGCCTCCTCATTTTGCCTCTTTCCCTGTGCTTGTGTCTACGTATTAGGTAGGTCAGCTACGTCTCCTGCTCTTGGATAGGTGACCTTATGTAAGTGATGCCTTAGGAGGCTTCCAGTGTGCTTCCCTCAGTTCTCAATGTTCCAGGGGTGGCCCCTATGTGGGTTACGTGTGTCCTTGTATTGTGGCCTGTTAGCTCTCCCTATAGGCGTCCAGGGAGGCTGAGTTATGCTCCTGGCCAGCTGTTGTAATGCTCAGCTGCTTGTAGTTGTTGTGGGCCCTTCAGTCTCTTTATCAGGTGTGGGGAGCCCCAGCACAGTTGGCTGTAAGTTCTAATACCACATTTGTGTTGCAGTATTTCTTTTAAGTGAGTAGGCCCCCAGTGTGGCAGGTTGTTAGGCTCAGGGCCTTACAATTGCTGTAAACCTCTAGCCTATTAGGTCTCTTGTCAGCTCCCTGAGGATTGCAGCTGAGTGGGGCTGGCCTCAGGCACAGGAGCACCCAATTGTTTCAGGCTTTGGAAGGTGGGGCAAACCTCCTATGTGGGTCTTTGAGAAGCACAAGTCTTCTGCAGCTGACAAGCCCTGTTGCCCACAGGTCCACACACAGTCAACACAGTCCTGCCCGGTGTAGCGCCCCGACCTCCCCAAGCGGACCCAGTCTCTCCAAGGCGGGAGCCCCACACACTCCGCCACCACCCCACACTCTCCACCCGCTCCTTGTGCACACCCTGCCCCGCTCAAGTCAGCTCAGTTGCCAGGCTGCAGAGAATCCAGTCACCAATCTATGCAGGCCCACACATTGCCTGAGGGCTTGTTTTTGGGTGGGGCCAGTCTCTAGGGTGGGCTGCCTGCCCTGGCTAAGCTGGATTAAATCGGTGCTCTAGCGGGTGGGGCAGACCCTGGGCTAGCAGGCCTCAGGGAGAACTCCAATGGCGTCTGTGTCAGCACACCCACACCAGGCCACAACAATGGCCGCCGCCAATGTCCCATTCCCTGGAGAGGTCTCACCCCTCACCGAGATGCACTCAGGGCCTATTAGGTGAGTCTCTTGTCACCGAAGCACTGTGCACCTTTCTTTCTGGTGATTTTAGGATGCTTTCTGGAACGGGTGAGTTTGTGTGTGAGCCCTTTAAGAGCCAGTTTTAGTTTCTTTGTGAACCGGGTTTTCTGGGGGTGCTACCCAATGCTTTAGTAGCAGGCAAAGTCAGATATTATGCCACTGGTGTCGATTGTGCTGGGTCCACAAAATGCCCACAGTGGGGGTGCTCCCCGGCTCAGGACCCCACGCCTCCAGGGAGGGTGCGTACCTGTGAGCTGCTCCCGGCGGCCGTGAAGCTGGCGGCTTGTGAAGGCAGCGTTTTTCCTCTCCAGAAGGGAGTCTCTGCCTCTTCTACCCCAGTTAGGATTGTCCGTTGTTGCAGGAGTTCCTCTCATCCAGTTTTCAGTTCTGTCTCAGGTGTAATTTTTCCACGAGTAGTTGTAAATTGGCTGTGTCCACGGGAGGAGGTGAGTTCAGAGTCTGCCTACGCCACCATCTTGACTCCGCCCTCTCTTTGACTGTTACATAAACTCAAACGCAAACCTCTTGTGTTCCTGGGTAACTTTCTAAGGCACTCTGAAAATGAAAATCTATTAATAATAAAAACGAATGCAAAACGGACAAAGGAGGAGTTCATAGTGCATTTCTTTCCCCTTTTCTTGTCTGAAGAGTCTGGCTGGCTCCCTGGGGAAATCTGCTGTGATGAAGGGATGTTCAAAGTGGAAATTTTGGGGTCTGTTCCTCTTTGTCTTTTCTAAGACATTCACACCCTACTGAGTGATTTCCAAAGGCAGAAACGCAGAGTCAACTGTTCTTCTGCTCTCCCACCTCACTGAGGCCGCTATTCTGTTACCTCCTCTTTCCTGCCCACCAGAGAGTCATGTTCTCAAGCAGCCTCACTCATGCAGGCACCACCTCTAAGTTTCCTTATTTCCAAACAAAACTCTGAGTCCTTAGGTGTGGTTCTGATTAAGGAGATTCATACTATCATTGAGTGACATTTGTCCATTCTCAGGGGTCGTCTGTATTTCCAAGGAAGAGTTTGCTAATCAAACTGGATTTTTCAATCAGAGGTAGTGTGGGAAAATTTTTAAGCAGGGGATTTTCAGACACTTAGTCATTTCACACTTCTTTCCACTCTTCTTTAGCTTTTCTCCCATAGGGGTTGTCGCCAGTAACAAATACAATAACAGCTTTATGGACAAAGGGAACTCAATTCCCTCCTTAACATAGTTTTACTAAAAAGCTGTGTGTGTAGAGATCCATGAAAGGAGATATTTACTGGGTGAAATTGGTTGATATTGATCCTATCCCTCAAATTAATAAATCCAGGGGAGTATTTCATAAATGAGACTATATTTCCTACTAGTAAAATTTTCTTTCATATTAATTATGCATCATCAGTTGCTCTAGCTTTTCATAAAAGACTCTTCAAAGTGAGAATACTTTAACAGATATAATGAGAGCAGAGTGACAGATTCATACAGATTAGGGCTGCAAGAGAGAGAATCTGTTGAACGGGTTCTCAACCTCAGCACTCTTGGCACTTGAGGCTGGGTAATTCTGTGTTGTGGGAAGCTGTCTTGTGCATTGTCAGATGTTTAGCAGCATCCTTGGCATCTACCCACTAGATGTCAGTATCACCTCCACGCCCACCTGTGAAAACCAAAATGTCTGCAGACATCGCCAGCAGTCTCCTGAGGGCAAAATTGCCCCAAGCTGATAACCACTGATCTAGTCCAACCTCTTCATTGCAGATAAGGTATCTAAAATCCAGAGAGAAGAGGGCCCATCACCACCTTTACACCTCCAGTTAAGAGTAGAGTCAGGAGTATATCATAGTTTATTCTAATTCTCAGTCAAGAATTCATTTGAGTCATTAATTCATTCATTATGTCCTTGAAAATAACTTTACTCCAATATATTCTCTCTGGCTTAAGCATATTGTATATTTATATCACAGGAATTGAGAACTAAAAAAGGCTCTTGGTTTCTAAATTTCGAAGGAAGATAAATATCTTGTATTTGCTACATAAGATAAGGGTATCAGTTAGGGTTCAACAGAACCAATAGGATAAACATATATATATAGAGAGAGAGAGAGAGAGAAAGAATTGGTTCATCTGTATGGAACCTGATAAATACCACAATCTGCTATTTGCAAGCTAGAAACCCAGGAAAGCTGGTCATGTAGTATGAAGGCCTGAGAGCTGGAGAGCTGATGGCATAGATTCCAGTCTGAGTCTGAAGGCTTGAGAACCAGTAGCACCAAGAGCAGAAGAGCAATGTCTCAGCTCAATTGGTGAGTCAGAGAGCCAATTCTTCCTCCACCCTTTTGCTCTATTCAGACCCTCAAGGGATTAGACAATGCCAACCCACCTTGGAGAGGGCAATTTGCTTTACGCAGTCTACCAATTTAAATGCTAATCTCATCTGGAAACACCCTCACAGACATACCCAGAAATAATGGTTAGCAAAATATCTGGGCACCCTATGGCCCAGTCAAGTTGACAGATAAAATTAACCATCACAATAAGTAAATTCAATAAGCAAAGACAGAGAAAGAAAAGAGAGCAAATACATTCAGCCACCTGTAACTCATCCCACTTCTAGAACCTCATGTCACTAATAAACAATTACTATTCTACGGGAGCTTTGCTTTTCTCTTGAGCATTTCAAATTGCCACATGCAGATGGAAACATCAACCCCTAAAACATTCCCCTGAGAAGAGTAGCAATGGATCATTTCCTTCTTAGACTCCCAGAACGAGAATCTCTTGTCAAATAAATCAAAGAAGGTGATATCAAGTCTAGAATACATCTTATGGAGGCTACTTTGCAGGTTGATTTTTTTAAATCTTCGGGGACCCAGCATGTGTGCAGATTGTTTCCATTCTTACCATCAATGTTTTGCAGTGTTACCTGATGGATGGTAGTGAAGGAGACTGTGCTGCTTCTCTGGATCATGTATCATAATCCTAAAGTGCTCTTGACATGTCACAAAGACCCAGTTTCTCCATTTGATGTACCAAGGGCTTGGTTCCAGAAAATGCCAATCAGCTGTGCACTATTGTCTGTAACCGAAGGGACAGGCTTCACCATCATTGACAGAAATTGGGATGAAAGATGATGTGGACTGAGTTGTAGCTGTTTTTTGTTTTGTTTTGCTTTGTTTTGAGAATGGGAGCTAACTCAGAAAAATGGAAACAGAGCTGGATTGAGAGTTAGAAGGCCAGTTTTCAAATGGCCACTTGCCAGCAGGAGACTTCAGCCCAGTGGTTTTCAATGGGAGGTGAATTTGCCCTCTAGGGGACCTTTGACAGCGTCTGGTGACATTTTTGGCTGTTACAACCGGGGGGACGTAGAGGCCAGGGATGCTGCTAACCGTTCTACAATGCACAAGACAGCCTCTACGACAAAGAGGTATCTAGCCCCAGACGTAATAAGACCGAGGTTGAGAAATTCTGCTTTAGGCGTCTCGCTTGACATCACTCCATCCTCAGTTTCCTCACCTGGAAAACAGGAACCATGTGTCACATAGCTTTACATAAACGTGGGATTATCCGATCTCGAGGTCATTTTGGTACTTCAAGTCTATTAAAAACTTCTAACTGTTCATTTTCAGCTTCAAACTTTAATTTGAACTTTCAGAAATCCAAATTATTTTAAAAAGTAATTTAGGAAAGAGCCATAGAAGGCTTCCTGATGAGGGTAGTACTTGAAGCAAAAGACAGGGCAGAGTGGAGGTTGAGAGACCAGGCTCTCAAGTAAATGCGTCTGGGGTTCAAATTTCAGCTCTGGTATGTAATAGCTTTGTGATCATGGACAAGCTACTGCACATTTGTAAAACACATTATTAATTGTACTTCATATGGTTGTTTTAAGGGTACAATGAGTTAATGCTTATAATGAGCTTAGAACAGTTCTTGGTAGATAGTAGACACTTATTAAATATTGGCTATTACCCTATTTTTAACGACGTAGACCAGAGATACATGAAATATTATAGGACGCAGAGGAGAACAACCTAATCCAGTGGAGGGGTGGTCAGGGGAGGTTTCCTGGAAGAAGTGGCACATGTGTTGCATCTTAAAAACTGACAGATACTAGAGGAAAGGTATAAAACTGGAGGCAAGGAAGCCAGTTAGGAAGTGGTTAAAAACTCCAGGCTAGAGCTGACGGCTGAAACCAGGGCAGTGGTTGTAGGGATGGAGAAGTATCACCAGCAAGACTTAGAGATAGATCACTGGCTGTGGGAGAAGAGAAATCAGGAAGGAGCGGGCAGATGGTAGTAGCACTTGAGCAAGTTGCTTATCTCTCTGAGCCTCAGTTTTCCTCATCCATAAAATGGAGATAATACCACCTACCTAACAGGATTCCTGTAAGGATTAAATCAATTTTATTTAAAAACACTCATCATAGTGGCGCATAGTAGACAATGAATGGCAACTCTCACTATTATTATAATTATTATTAACAATGATTACAACAGCTCTGGAAAGGGACCCTGGATGACATCTAACCCAAGAAGCTCAGCATCAGGAAGAGACTTGCCCAGTGTTACACTGTCTGCTTAGTGGCAGAGCCATGAATTATAGCTGCTTTTAAGTAGTGAATGTGTGAACAGGGGAAAGGCTGCCCTTAAATTGTGATCACGCCCTAGCATTTTTTGAGTTCTCTGACATGTAAAGAGGGGCTAAGCAGAATAGTGAGAATTGGAAAACAGTACATTGATTTTCAAAGAGCTGCCAATCTAGGGGAAGCAATTAGGTCAAAAGCTTAGGAAAGCAACTATACTCATTCAGCAGAGATCCAACAAGACCCAATGATCATATCGCACTCAGTATTATGAGCAGGAAAGTGAGATAAGTCAGGCAGGGTTAAATAAGAAAAGTCCTTGCAGGAAAAGAATTCAGAACCAGATCATTCAAGAGATGAGAGAATAGCCTCATATTTCAATTCTTTTTGAAATAATTCCATTTGAAAGCTGCGTATAAATGAAATTGAAACCAAATCGGAACAGTATATTGTCTACTTTTACATTTTTGAAGAAGAATCTTTCTTTTTTACTGTTGCACAATTCTTCTCTGTCATTGTAGTTTATATTTCTCATAATATTCCTCTTTATCTCATAATATAGTGTGAATCCTACAGCACTGAAAGGAAATAGATTTCCTAGAAGTGTCTACTCACATACTCGAGAAGTAGGTGGCAATCAAAAAGTGCCCAAAGACAAGTCCCTTTGAATTGTTGGATTCTGATGGGGTTCTTACTGGAAGTCATAAGTCAAAGCCTCATATAAAGAGAAAAAAAAGGACTGTTTTGGGGTCTCAGATTTTCTTCCTAAAGATGAACAAACGAGTGGAGTTTCTGCTCTATTCTATCCCTTCCCCACTAGCTAACCCATTTAGCCATTTAGGACCCATTTTAAGACCAGATATCAAATAGATGATTGTAGTGTAGGCACTATCTGAAATGGGTTATACACAATTTTCTACAGAATGAAAAGAGCTGAGAAAACATGTTTCATTCATTGTGCAAAATTTATAGTGTCTTTCATTCTGTTGAAGCTTCATAAATTTTTTTGAAAACACGCAATATATCTATAAGAGCAATCTTATGCTCCACCAGCTGAATCAAGATATATCCATTTTTTTATACACACCAAAGACTCTTGAAGCATCAGACCCGAGATGTATTAGCTCGCCAGATGAGACTAGGAAGAGATAGAAACAAGTTACAGATGGCTTAAGTTAATATTGTCAACAGAGAATCAAGATTTGAAAGCTGGAATGACAGCTCAGATGTGCTCCTTGAGATGATATCTTTGCTATTGTTTTTAGGAGTTCCATTTTCAAGCCTATTATGGCAACCAATCAAAAGTACTTCTTAAAGACAACATATATTGTTTCCTGTCAATCTAACATTCAGGGGCCCAGTGTTTGATGATCGAGTTCTTAGAATACAATCCTGCAATTATGCTATCTGAATTGGTCAAAATTACGCTTTTCCTACCTTCCCAGCTGATCTCAGTAAACACAAATATCTTGAAAAAGACACATTTGCAGAATCATTGCCACTAGAGTTAGGCCTGTTTAGAAACCACATTTAAATCTCCATTGTGCTTCAAGGAGAACCTTTCTCAATTATTCTTGTCATTTAAAATGAGATTTTGGGGTTAGGGGAAAGGATAAGAATAAGAAATAAAGATAAGAATGGAAAACAAACATATAATAACATTATTCCTTAAAGCCCTAATAAAGAATTCAGAAAGCAATTTTTAAAAATGTATTACTAAGGGAGAATGTAGGCATGAGAATAACAAGCTCTATTAGAGATACCATTTTAATCACTACTTGCCTTTCCTTCACCTCTCATTTAAACATAATATCTCCTATGGACTCCTGATATTTTTATTTGAATAGACAACAATCAAGCTTATCTCTAAAGAATTACATTTCCACTGTATTTTATAAACAATTACAATTTGGTTGTAAATGAGATTTTTTGATCCCACAGCAGCTAGACTCAAGAAAATGCTTTTCATCTTCCTGAATGGCCCATTGTATTATGGGTTGTTGGAACATGTGACAGTGAGTCTGGATGTGGAATAAATGCTCACAGCTGCATGATTCATTGACTTGACACCGCAATTCTGAAACCTGGGATGTAGAATTAAATAAATTATTACTTAAGTTTTTTGCTTTATCTGCAAAAAAAACAAGTCTCTAAAGCCTACGGATTAAATGTCTCAAAATACAATTTAGGAACTATCTTGAGTAAGATATTTTATGAATATAAAATAAAAACAAGATATTTGAAACAAAGAATGAGATTAAAAAACACATGAAAGAGATATATATAAAGCAATACTCCTCAATTATGAGTATATAGGCACCCCTTTTAAGGGGAAGAGTATAATAGACTTCTAATGTTGGTATAAATTAGCTAAATATGTACAAACATAAAACTAAGCTTATGTTTTTAATTCTTATGTAACTATAAATCTAAAACAAATTTGTAGAGAGAAGTCAAGATGGCGGCATAAGCGGACTCTGAACTCACCTCCTCCCGCAGACACAGCCAATTTATAACTACTCGTGGAAAAATTACCCCTGAGACAGAACTGAAAACTGGATAAGAGGAACTCCTGCAACAACAGACAATCTTAATTGAGGTAGAAGAGGCAGAAACTGCCTTCTGGAGAGAAAAAACGTCACCTTCACAAGCCGCAGCGCCTCACGGCCGCCCGGGAGCAAGCCACAGGTACGCAGCCTCCCTGGAGGCGCGGGGCCCTGAGCCAGGGAGCACCCCCACTGTGGGCATTTTGTGGACCCAGCACAGTCGAGACGAGTGGCATAATATCTGACTTTGCCTGTTACTAAAACATTGGGGAGTACCCCCAGAAAAGCTGGTTCACAAAGAAATTAAAACCGGCTCTTAAAAGGCCCATGCACAAACTCACCCATTTCAGAAAGCAACCTAAAATCACCAGAAAGAAAGGTGCATAGTGCTTTGAGGAAAAGGGACTCACCTGATATGCTCTGAGTGCATTGCAGTGAGAGGTGGGACCTCTCCAGGGACTGGGACATTGGCGGCAGCCATTGTTGTGGCCTGGTGTGGGCGTGCTGACACAGATGCCATTGGAGTTCTCCCTGAGGCCTGCTAGCCCAGGGTCTGCCCCACCCGCTAGAGCACCGATTTAATCCAGCTCAGCCAAGGCAGGCAGCCCACCCTAGAGACTGGCCCCACCCAACAACAAGCCCTCAGGCAACATGTGGGCCTGCATAGATTGGTGACTGGATTCTCTGCTGCCTGGCAACTGAGCCCACGTCAGTGGGGCAGGGTGTGCACAAGGAGTGGGTGGAGAGTGTAGGCCAGTAGTGGAGTGTGTGAGGCTCCCACCATGGAGAGACTGGGTCCGCTTCGGGAGGTTGGGGCGCGCACACAGGGAAGGACTGTGTTGACTGTGTGTGTGGACCTGTTGGCGGCAGGGCTTGTCAGCTGCAGAAGACTTGTGCTTCTCAAAGACCCACATAGGGGGTTTACCCCACCTTCCAAAGCCTGAAACAATTGGGTGCTCCTGTGCCTGAGGGCAGCCCCACCCAGCTGCAATCCTCAGAGAGCTAACAGGAGACCTAAAGCCTGGAGGCTTATAGCAATTGTAAGCCCCTGAGCCTAACAATCTCCCACGCTGGGGGCCTACTCACTTAAAAGAAATACTGCAACACAAATGTGGTATTAGAACTTGCAATCCAACTGTGCTGGGGCTCCCCATACCTGATAAAGAGACTGAAGGGCCCACAACAACTACAAGCAGCTGAGCATTACAACAGCTGGCCAGGAGCATAACTCAGCCTCCCTGGGTGCCTACAGGGAGAGCAAAGAGGCCACAACAGAAGGACACACATGGGGGTCACCCCTTGAACATTGAGAACTGAGGGAAGCACACTGCAGGCCTCCTAAGGCATCTCTTATATAAGGTCACCTATCCAAGAGCAGGAGACGTAGCTGACCTACCTAATACGTAGACACAAGCACAGGGAAAGAGGCAAAATGAGGAGGCAAAGGAATACATTCCAAGTAAGGGAACAGGACAAAACTCCAGAAAAGGAACTAAGTGAAACAGAAATGAGCAACTTACCTGACAGAGAGTTCAAACTAAGAGTGTTAAGGATGCTCACTGATCTGGGGAGAAGAATAGATGAACTCAGTGAGAATGTCAACAAAGAAATGGAAGATATAAAAAAGAACCAATCAGAAATGAAGAATACAATACTGGAAATGAAAAATTCACTAGAGGGACTCAAAAGCAGAGTAGAGGATACAGAAGAACGGATCTGTGAGCTGGACGAAAGACCAGAAGAAATTACCCAAGGTGAACAGGTAAAAGAGAAAAGAATTAAAAAGAGTGAGGACAGTCTAAGGGACCTCTGGGACAACATCAAGCGCACTAACATCCGTGTTATAGGTGTCCTGGAAGGAGAAGAGCGAGACAAGGGGGCAGAGAATCTATTTCAAGAAATAATAGATGAAAACTTCCCTAACCTAAGGAAGGAAACAGACATCCATGTACAGGAATCACAGAGAGCCCCAAACAAGCTAAACCCAAAAAGGCCCACACCAAGACATATCTTAATCAAAATGTCCAGAATTAAAGATAAAGAGAGAATCCTAAAAGCCACAAGAGAATGTCAAGTTACATACAAAAGAAACCCCATAAGGCTATCAGCTGACTTCTCAGCAGAAACCTTACAGGCTAGAAGAGAGTGGCAAGATATATTTAAAGTGTTAAAAGGAAAAAACTTACAGCCAAGAATACCAGCAAAGTTATCATTCAAAAAGGAAAATTGAATTTTGAGAGATCAAAAATTTCCCAGACAAGCAAAAATTAAAGGAGTTTGTCACCAAGAAACCAGTGCTACAAGAAATGTTAAAGGGACTGATTTAAGGGGAAAAGAGAAGACTACAAATAGGAAAAATTATCTATTTCCATGATAAGAGGGTAATGGATACAAATGCACAAAAAAGAGGTTAGATATGATATCAAAAACATAAAAGGAGGGAGGAGGGGAGTTAAAGAGTACAGCTTTCAGACAGAGGTCACACGAAAGAGACCATCGATTCTGTATAGAAGGAGAAAGGAACAGAGAAGGACTACTAAAACACTGAGGAAAAAAAAGTTTATAAATGTCAGTACGTACATACTTATCAATAGCTACTTTAACTCTCAATGGACTAAATGCTCCAATTAAAAGGCATAGGGTGGCTGATTGGATAAAAAAAACAAGACCCATATATATGCTGCATACAAGAGACATACTTCAGACATAAAGACACCCACAAACTGAAAGTGAAGGGATGGAAAAACATACTCCACGCAAAAGGCAATGAAAGAAAGCTGGGGTAGCAGTAATCATATCAGACAAAATAGACTTTAAAACAAAAACTGTAAAAAGAGACAAAGAAGGGCATTACATAATGATCAAGGGAACAATCCAACAAGAGGATATAACACTTGTAAATATCTACGCACCCAATGTAGGTGCACCTAAATATATAAAGCAATTATTAACAGACATAAAAACAGAAATAGACAGTAACACAATAATAGTAGTGGGCTTTAACACTCCACTTACACCAACGGATAGATCATCCAAACAGAAGATCAATAAGGAAACACTGCCCTTAAATGACACACTAGAACAGATGGACCTAGTAGATATATACAGAGCATTACATCCAAAAACTGAAGAATACACATTCTTTTCAACTGCACAAGGGACATTCTCCAGGATTGATCACACATTAGGCCACAAAACAAGTCTCCATAAATTTAAGAAGATTGAAATAATACCAAGCATCTTTTCTGACCACAACGGTATGAAACTGGAAATCAACCATAGGAAGAAAATCAGAAAAGCCACAAATACGTGCAGATTAAACAAAATGCTACTGAACAACGAGTGGGTCAACAAAGAAATCAAAGAAGAAATCAAAAAATACCTGGAGACAAATGAAAATGAAAATACGACATGCCAGAATTTATGGGATACAGCAAAAGCGGTTCTAAGAGGGAAGTCTATAGCAATATAGGCCTATCTCAACAAACAAGAAAAATCTCAAATAAACAATCTAACAATGCACTTAAAGGAACTGGAAAAAGAAGAACAAATAAAGCCCAAAATCAGTAGAAGAAGGGAAATCATAAAAATCAGAGCAGAAATAAAGCAAATAGAGACCAAAAAAACAATAGAAAAAATTAATAAAACCAAGAGCTGGTTCTTTGAAAAGATCAACAAAATAGACAAACCTTTAGCTAGACTCACCAAGAAAAAAAGAGAGAAGGCACAAATAAGTAAAATCAGAAATGAAAGAGGAGAGGTTACAACAGACACCTCAGAAATACAAAAGATTATAAGCGAATACTATGAAAAGCTATATGCCAACCAATTCGACAATCTGGAAGAAATGGATAAATTCTTAGAATCATACAACCTTCCAAAACTGGATCAAGAAGAAGTAGAGAATTTGAATAGACCAATCACCAGTAAGGAGATTGAAACAGTAATCACAAACCTCCCCAAAAATAAAAGTCCAGGACCAGACGGCTTCCCTGGTGAATTCTACCAAACATTCAAAGAAGACTTAATACCTATCCTTCTCAAACTCTTCCAAAAAATTGAGGAGGGGGGGAAGCTCTCTAACTCATTCTACGAAGCTGACATTACCCTGATACCAAAACCAGACAAGGACAAAACAAAAAAAGAAAGTTACAGGCCAATATCACTGATGAACATCGATGCAAAAATCCTCAACAAAATACTAGCAAATCGCATACAACTATACGTTAAAAAGATTATACACCATGATCAAGTGGGATTTATTCCAGGTATGCAGAGATGGTTCAACATTTGCAAATCAATCAACATAATACACCACATTAATAAAATGAAGAATAAAAATCACATGATCATCTCAATAGATGCAGAGAAGGCATTTGACAAGATGCAGCATCCATTTATGATAAAAACTCTGAATAAAATGGGTATAGAAGGAAAGTACCTCAACATAATAAAGGCCATGTATGAGAAACCCACAGCTAATATCATCCTCAATGGTGAAAAACTGAAAGCTATCCCTCTAAGAACAGGAAACAGACAAGGATGCTCACTGTCACCACTCCTATTTAACATAGTACTGGAAGTCCTAGCCAGAGCAATCAGGCAAGAAAAAGAAATAAAAGGTATCCAAATTGGAAAGGAAGAAGTGGAACTGTCACTATTTGCTGATGACATGATTTTATATATAGAAAACCCTAAAGAATCCACCAGAAAACTTTTAGAAGTAATAAACAAATACGGTAAAGTTGCAGGATACAAAATCAACATACAAAAATCAGTTGCATTTCTATACACTAACAATGAAGTAGCAGAAAGAGAAATTAAGAATATCATCCCATTTACAATTGCAAAAAAAGAATAAAATACCTAGGAATAAACTTAACCAAAGAGGTGAAAGAGCTGTACACCAAAAACTATAAAACATTGCTGAAAGAAATTGAAGAAGACACAAAGAAATGGAAAGATATTCCATGCTCTTGGATTGGAAGAATTAACATAGTTAAGATGTCCATACTTTCATTTTGATTTTGTTTTAGATTTAATGCAATCCCTATCAAAGTTTCAACAACATTTTTCACAGAAATAGAACAAAGAATCCTAAAATTTATATGGGACAACAAAAGACCCCGAATAGCTAAAGGAATCCTGAGAAAAAAGAACAAAGCTGGAGGTATCACACTCCCTGATTTCAAAATATACTACAAAGCTATAGTAACCAAAACAGCATGGTACTGGCACAAAAACAGACACACAGATCAATGGAATAGAATCGAAAGCCCAGAAATAAACCCACACATCTATGGACAGCTAATCTTTGACAAAGGAGCCAAGAACATACAATGGGGAAAAGAAAGTCTCTTCAACAAATGGTGTTGGGAAAACTGGATAGCCATATGCAAAAAATGAAAGTAGACCCTTACCTTACACCATACACAAAAATTAACTCCAAATGGATTAAAGACTTGAATGTAAGACCTGAAACTGTGAAAGTTCTAGAAGAAAACATAGGCAGTACGCTCTTCGACATCGGTCTTAGCAACATCTTTTCAAACACCACATCTGACCGGGCAAGAGAAACAATAGAAAAAATAAACAAATGGGACTACATCAAACTAAAAAGCTTCTGCACAACAAAGGAAACCAGCAACAAAACGAAAAGACAACCTAACAATTGGGAGAAGATATTTGCAAACCATATATCTGATAAGGGGTTAATCTCCAAAATATATAAAGAACTCATGCATCTCAACAACAAAAAACTACCAACCCAATTAAAAAATGGGCAAAAGACCTGAACAGACATTTCTCCAAAGAAGATATACAGATGGCCAACAGGCACATGAAAAGATGTTCAAAATCATTAACTATCAGGGAAATGCAAATCAAAACTACAATGAGATATTACCTCACGCCCGTCAGAATGGCTATAATTAACAAGACAGGAAACAACAAGTGTTGGAGAGGATGTGGAGAGAAGGGAACTCTCATACACTGCTGGTGGGAGTGCAAACTGGTGCAGCCACTATGGAAAACAGTATGGAGACTCCTCAAATTCAAGGATAGAACTACCATATGATCCAGATATTCCACTGCTAGGTATTTATCCAAAGAACTTGAAACCGCCAATGCATAAAGATACATGCACCTCTGTGTTCATTGCAGCGTTATTCACAATAGCCAAGACTTGGAAGCAACTTAAGTGCCCATCAAGGGATGAATGGATAAAGAAGATGTGGTATATATACACAATGGAATACTACTCAGCCATAAGGAATAATGAAATCCAGCCATTTGTGACAACCTGGATGGACATTGAGGGTATTATGCAAAGTGAAATAAGTCGGAGGGAGAAGGTCAAATACCATATGATTTCCTTCATTAAGTAGTAGATAATAACAACAATAAACAAACACATAGAGACAGAGATTGGATTGGTGGTTACCAGAGGGGAAGGGGGGAGGGAGGAGGGGGAGAGGGATAATTCGGCACATGTGTGTGGTGTGCATTGTAATTAGTATTTGGGTGGTGAACATGTTGTAATCTATGCAGAAATAGAAGTATAATGATGTACACCTGAAATTTATACACTGTTATAAACCAATGTTACTGCAATACACTAAAAATTAAAAAAAACAAAAGAAGAAGTGGTATATATATGCAATGGAATACTACTCAGCCATAAAAAAAGACAAAATTGTCCCTTTTGCAACAACATGGATGGACCTGGAGGGTATTATGTTAATTTAAATAAGCCAGACAGAAAGACAAACACCACATGACTTCACTCATATGTGGAATATAAACTAACACTCGGACTGGTTGCCAGGGGCTAAAGGGGGTGGGGCGTGGGCACAAGGGGTGAAGGGGTGCATTTATGTGGTGACTGACAAATAATAATGTACAACTGGGATCTCACAATGTTTAAACTATTATGATATCAATAAAATAAATACATAAAATAATTATTTAACAATTAAAAAATAAAAATAATAAAATTTGTAAATTAAAAATAGAGCTACAAAATCAATAAAAATCTAATTAATAACAATAATTTAATGTTATATATAATGCTTTGCTGTGCCTACATCACCATTTACAATGTGAGTATTGTATTGAATGAGAATTTGTACAGAATCATTTGGGTTTGACTCCTCTGTTCTATGTTGCATTATTTGATGACTCATTTTTTAAAATGATATTTCCCATTCAATTTATTGCAAAACCTTTTTCAGATGGCATTCACTTAGCTAGTCATTAAATATTATTAGATCTACCTCTTTAATTTTCTCTTACTGGCAAGTGGTAATAAATTAATCTATTAAAAGATTCATCACAATCATAAATACAAATGAAAATATAGGCACTAAAATCATACAACTGTTCTCTATTTTAGGATGGTTTTCCATATGATTCTGTATATGTTTTTATGAAGTTTTAATATTGCCCTAAAAATTCAAATATTCTCATGGAGAACATGAGAATCTCTAAGAATAGGTTAAGCAAAGTGTGTGTATGTGTGTGTAGGAATGCTTCACTCTAGGTTCTACCTAAGTATTCTTATTATTTTCTTATTCAGATTGCAGTCTGTCTTTTCCAGCAGCTCTATTTCACTGTTGCGGATACTATGCAATCAATTTTTTCTTTCTCTTTCTTTGTTGGTCATTAGATCTCAGGTTGGATTACAAGAGTTTTCTGAGTGGTGGTAGTCCTACAGATAGGGGATAATAAAGTTGTATGTTCTTTTAGGGGGCTGGGAGTGTAGAAACAAGTGGGCAGCCATCTCCCTGCTAAACTGCTAAATTCATGTCACTAATTATTGTCTCAGTTTCAAGAGAAAAAGGATTTGGATTGTCCATCTTGCTTTTTCTAAACACTTGGGTCCAGAAAGATGATGTATATGTCCAATGTCAATCTTCCCCCAGGGATCCTCAGTTACATGTGTGAACCAAGCTCTTCCTAGGATCCAACGACCTTTGATCCTAATCTGAGGTTCCTGATAGGACGATGCAGATGCTTATCCAGCTTTCAGAAAATAAAGCTGTGAACTAGTTCTTCTGGCTGGGACTTCCTTCAACAGTCCAAGGTCCTGCTTGCACACAATTGCCCATAGGTCCCAGGAGATATTTGCCTCAGAAGCGATAAATCAGAATTGGATGGGAATAGAGGTAAAAAGAATCCTTGGATCTATCTTTCCCTCAACTACTTTCTGAGATCTCACAAATTATTCAT
Organism: Ceratotherium simum simum; assembly: GCF_057802395.1. NCBI lineage: Eukaryota > Metazoa > Chordata > Mammalia > Perissodactyla > Rhinocerotidae > Ceratotherium > Ceratotherium simum. Next base: position 42,116,161 of record NC_141913.1, read on the forward strand.
AGGAAGAAGTATATACTAGTCACATTAAGCTCTAATAGTTAACCTGATTATATACCACTTTCATAACATAATATATAATACAAATCAAAATAATCACTCTTTTAGTTAAATCAAGTTTTAGTTGAAAGTCAACTGAACAAAATTGTTTATTCTCCTTCTATTTTCTTTCCTGTTAATTTAACACACTTTATAATTCAAAGGAAAATGACAAAAGTATTTACTCCAATGGTTTTTCTATATCTTATGCTAATTATTTCCCCAAGTAATGTCACTGGAACCTGATTGATTCTACAGTTTAATTTTATTTTCCCCTCAGTTGCTTTATAAAAATATTTTTCTGGTTGTAATATAGATCTCATAATTTTAGATCTACTTTGGTTTGTTTCAAAGCCAAATCACTAATGAATTATTAATGTATGACTACATTAACACATTATGGAAAGTATTAATGAGAACTATCTATTTATTATTAATGAGAGTGATCTAAGCGCTTGGTTCTCTGTAGATTCTTTAACTTTTTAAAAATTGGACTTGTAAAGCAAATAAATTATATAAACAGAAAGTAATATTTCCCCTGATTCTTATAAAACAGTATTTAAACACACCATTTCTACTGCAAATGATATATTCTGTGAACCTGGCATTGATTAACTAATAATTTTTAGCTGTGATGACCCACCTGAGCTAAACCAGAAATACAACATTTTTATCAGAAGAATATAATCAAAATACTGCCATATAATAATAGGAATATGAGAAGATGAAGACAATACTTGAAGACAAAATAATCAGTTTTGTTCTGTTGACTATCTGAAAATCAAGTGAATAATCACAATAAACTTGAGACTGAAATTTAGCACAGCATTTGATGAGGTATACAACTTACAAGAATTGCTTGTTTTTATGTTACTCAGCAATTTTGTGGAGTGTTCAGGATAAGAAAACACCATTGTCAATTAAGCATTTATCACATGTTGAACTTTGTAAAATGTGGTAGAGCACAAAAGAAATATAGTACTGTATATTGTAGTAGGCTAAACTGATAAATATATATCAATCCCCAAGCGTAAGGGTTAAAATACTATTAACCCTTATTTTCTCTTCACATATAGTCTAGAATGTCTCAGGTTGTCAGGGAGCCACGCTCCATGCAGTCTTTCAGGAACCCAGGCTAGCAGTGACTCCCCCACATTTAACACTGGCTATCTCATTTCAACACATAAAAAGGGGAAAAGGTCATAGTGGAGCACTATGGAAACTATTACAACTTAGGCCTGGAAGAGGCATATCGGACTTGTACATTTACTCCATTAGCAAAACTTTGTTTCAAAGTCACACTTACTGCAAAGGCAGCTGAGAATCCAGTCTAGCTGAGTAAGGAGGAAGAATGGGAGAATGGAATTTGGTGGTTAGCTAGGAAACTCTGCCACAGCCTGTAAGTCATAACCACAAGAAATTTACAATTCAGGGGAGACAGGATATAGCAGTGCAAAGCAACACATGTTCAGCGATAATTTAAATTAGAAAAGATAAACACTATAAGCATCCAGAGGAAGGGGAAATCATCAAAGTCAAAGCTTCATAGAGAAAATGTATGTAATCTGAAGGAGCTTAGATGGGTTTTCAACAAAGGGGCAGGGGGCCATTCCACATTCGTGGGAACTGACTAGTGTTGATAGAGAAACTGGGCAGGTAGAGCAGTAAGGTAGAACTTTGGAGACTAACGTCGTGAGTTTAAAGGCCAATTCTTCCTAGCTGTGTGACCTCAGGCAGGTCATTTAACCCCTCTGATTCTAGCAAGTTTGGGAAAAACTACATTATCTGCTTTAATCTTCGAATCAACCTGTATTTAGCTGTAGCTACAGGATAAAAAAAGGGAATTTTCTTTAACCAGAAGGAGAAGAATTAGAACATCTGTTTTTAATAAGAATTCTAGGAGACACTTATAACCTGGCAGTTTGGGAAACATTGAGAATATGTAATCGTCAACTATTATTTTTGTTTTCAGAAAGAAAGCTTGGTAGAGCAATCAGAATTGCTTTAGATCCTTTAAGGTCAGAAAACTGAGTTTGAATCCCGACACTACCACTTGCTAGCCGATTAGCTTCTGAGCCTATTAAATAGTGATAATTCTTACCTTACAAAGTGGTCCACACTTTTTGGTTTCCTTTTTTCTTCCTGGCCACTTCTGTTTATGTTTTTCCCTTAACTTTACCAAAAAAAATGTTATAGCTTCTTGGGAATCACTTGTGGATCTTTTTACTTCTCTCCCTATATATATATACGGCCCCAGATGAACTCATCCTTTCATGCATTGTGAAATGCTAACTCTGTACTTTTTCTTCCCAAATATATCTTCACCTCAGCCTTCTGATATCTGAAATGCAGATTCACAGGCAACAACCTATTAGTATATGAAAGAGATGAAAAAGCTCAGAGACATGTCAAACTTAACACTTGTGGTTTTGGAACAGAATTCTCGGTTTTCACCTCGTCCACCCCTATTACGTGCATAAACACACACGTTCCTCCCTCAATCTTCTCCATATGAGCACACAGCATCATCGTCATCCGACTAATTACTTAAGCCAGAACCCTTCAAGTTACTCTTGGCTCCTCCTCACTGTACTCTTACATATATAATCAGTCCATCCCCAAATTATACCTTAAATCTGTCTTCTTCTCTCCATTTTTACAGCATTTACCCTAGACCCAGCCACCACCAATGCTTCTTTTCTGATCCATTAAAATAACCTCCTAACTGGTCTCCTTCCTTTACTCTTCTCCTCTTCATATCTGTTTTCCACAGCTGCCAAAGTGAACTTGATATACCTGAAAGGAATCATGTCACTCCCTTGCTTAAAACTCTTCAATAGCCTTCCATTGTCCTGGCAAAACAATTCAAACTCCATATCCTCCAAGACCATGAAATAATCTGACTTCTCCTTAAACTCTTCAGTCTCACATTATGTTATAGCTAGCCTGGTTTTCTTTCCGTTCTCTTAGAAACCAAGATCATTCCTGTATGAGAGCTTTTGAGCTTTGGTATTAGTCCTCTTTTTGCTTGGCTGGATTCTTCATTTTCTTCAGATCATAGTTGAGATATTACTGCCTCAGAAAATCTCCTCTGACCTCTAATCTAAAGTAGACAACCATGCATTATTCATTTTCACCTACAGCACTTATCACAATTTGTAATTATATATTCATATGTTAATTTGCTTGTTTGTCTTCTCTCTGCCCATTTCTTCTGTTGTAATTTATTTTGTCTATCTATCTATCTATCTGTCTATCTATCTATAGTGCTCGCAACTGCCTAGCATGTTATGGGTGTTCGAAATATATATAGTTAATGTATGAATGAATCCAACAAATAGTAGATGTGATTTTCTTGTCACACCACACACAGTGTGAGAGCAGAGTGGTAAAATGGAAAGAATCCAAACCTGTATTCTAATTCTGACTTCACCACTTTCAAACCGTATCACTATTTTAAAATACAGTGCATTAATAGAAATTTTGAGGTATCGTCAAGCAAACTGATCAGGAGATAACTGCCATTGAAAAGATATCTAGTTACTTATTGTTTTCAAGAGGAGGGGCATGACATGTCACAGGGAGCCACCCTGGGAAGCGTCGGGTTGGTTAGGAGGCAGAGAGAGAGGGAGAAACTGTGGGCAAGAGCCTTTATTGTGGTTTCTTCAGGAAGGAATGGGCTAGGCAGGGTAAGCAGGTTTAGGATTGGCTAGTTTCAATAATTTCAGCAGGCTCTGGAGCCTAGTTGTCTAGAACCTGGCCCTGGGGTGATTAGGGTAGATGATAGTGGCTCAGAGTGTGAAAGCCTGATAGAGGTAGAGGTTGGTGTGTGGGTTCTGGATGGGTTGGTTTACATTTGAAAAGCACACTCCCAGGTCAGTTGTTTACCAACTCTAGGAAGTGGCGATCCCTGGGAGGGGCGCTCCAGGGTCAGTATGGCCCCAGACGTTAAAGTATGAGAAATACAGAAAATAAAGGACATGGTTAATACAACTACTTTGGTGGGTGAGCCCCCATCACTGAATCTCAGATTTCACATCTGAAAAATGGAGATAATAATGTTATTTTCTCAATGTCAAAAAACTGACAGATAACAGATATCAAGGTACTTTGAAAACACTAAATCCACTTGTAAGTATATTTTATTTTTTTATAAAGAACAGCCCATCAAGAAAGTATGAGAGCTTCATTTTCTTTCCATACAATTGATGTATTTGTAATCACATTTACTCCACTCTCCCGCATCCACCTTATGAGATTAATGATCTGTTTGTGTGAAACACTTGGCTAAACCAGGAGGAGAGAGGTCAGTCTGAAGCCCTGGAGGAGAGTGACACTAAACAGACCTGGCCTCCTTAGCATCATCCTTTAAACATCTGAGCTAAGCAACCACTGTCATGACTAGGACATGAGAGTGGGGGTCCAAACCATATATGCATAGTAGCTATTTGAAAGCAATTCTTTATTCACCATGTAAACTCATTAAAAGAGTGAAAACTCAGAGAAAGATCAAATAAAACAAGTAGAAATATTAGTAAAGAAATTTTCTAATTATTTCAAACAATAGAATATTTATATTAAGAAGAATTCATAGAAACTTGATGAGGTTATGAATATTTACATAAAAATTAAGTGGAGAAAGACCTCCAATCCATCAGCCCCTCTCAGTCCTTCAATCTCCTCTTAATGGAGCTCAGATTCTAAGCTAATCACTAGTTTGAATGTTTGGTCTCAGGAAAATGGGTAAATTTCTTTCAGACCACTTTTTTTCCTACAAAGTAGGAGGTGCTTTCGTCTTCTGAGAGGGTAGTGGAAGGAAGACAAGGATTAGAACTTTGAAAGGAGAGGAAAAGCCAGAAATGGGCATTGTGTCTCTCCCCAGAAATGGGGAGAGAAAGTTGTTAAGTTGGTTTTATAGGGGATATAATTGGTTGTGCTGTGTGTTACTAATTTTCTTGTAGACTCCTAACTTCCTTTTCCCCTCCAACCCTGGCTGGATTCAACTCTCTGCCCTGAACTTTGATGAAATTACACAATACAAGATTAGAACTTCTAAAAAGACAACCTTAACCGAGGCTTCCACTATACCTAAAAGTCCTGTTATGTTTGTCTGGTCAACTCTGTCTCTCTCTCCAAACTCTCCACATGCCCACTGCAAATCTTACTCTCTCCTCAAAATTCTGACTCTTCTCCTTCTACTACCCACTCAATAGATAAATTTGTAAAGAAAATAGAACTTCTCAGATAAGAACATGTCCATTTCCCTGAGACCAAGCACACAAACCTACTTCACCTGCATCCATCCTCTTCTGTCTCCTGTTTTGGGCAAGGAAAACTTGCTCCTTATCCAAGGCTGATCTAGTTTCTTCTCAGGAACACACATTATTACTCTTATAATTCAACTTCTCCCTCTCTTATAGTTTCTTCTCACTGTTATTAAACACTCTCAATCTGTCCCATTAAAACAAACAAACAAAAAATAAAGCAAAAATCTTTCAATGTTTCAACCCCATTTGGTAATGCTCTCTCTTCTTCTTCACAACCGTATTTCTCAAAAAACTCATCTACATCCTATGTTTCAATTTCTCATTTTCCATGCACTGTTCAATAATTTTCAATCTGTCTTTCTACTTATTTGTCTGTCTCCCCAGTACTGTGCTTCCAAGGATCCCCAATGATCTCCATGCCATTAAAGCCTGTGGCTGTTTCCTAGTCTTCATCTTTCCTCACTTATAATCAACATTCAAATTTCTTGAGTTCTCCCTTGTAAGTAAAATTATCTTTGGGGAGATTCTTTGATAAATACTCTCCAGAATTTTTTCCTACCTCTCTGGTAGTCTTTGCCAAATTTTCGAGTCTGTCCTCTTCTGCATAGGCCGGTAAATACCAGAGTTCTTCAAGACTCAGCCTTGAGTTCTCATATCTCCTCACCCAATGTTCTGTCCCTGGGAAATCTCACTTACAGCTGCAACTTTAATTACTGCTAGTATTCAGATGACTCAAAAATACCTATCTTCATCCTAAGTTTCCTTTTTTAGCTACAAACCTGCATATCCAAATGCCAACTTATGATTCCTCTTAAATAACTCATAGAAATGTCAGTGCAAACAAGGTCAAAGCCAAATCTCCTGATCTCCTGCCCTGAGCTAGATTCTCTTCTAGAGTTTCCCATCACAGTAAATGGCTCACCATTCATCCAGTTGTACACACCAGAAATGTAGGAGTCATGATTGGTTTCCCTCAGATCCTTCCTCACCAAGCCCTGTGAGTTTTATCTCCTATGTATTTCTTTAATCTACCCATTCCTCTCCATCTTTTCATTATCACCCTAGTCTAAGCTGCCACTACCTTTTACCTGACTAATCCAACAGCACACTCACTCACTAGTTTGCATCTACTCTGGCCCCTCTCCGAGTCCCAGGGTAACGTTACCACTCTCAATTCCTGACTATCCCTGATTAAAACTCTTAGGTGGCTTCCATTGTGTTCAGGGTGAAGGCAGGATTCCTTAACGTGGTTTATGAGTTTTGCATGAACTGCATCCCCTAATTATTGCTACCTGCCCAGTCTGGTCTCGCCCCACATGTCACTTGCCCCGCGTGTCACTGCACTGTCTCCACTGGTCCCCGGCTTACCTCCAGGTCGTGTGCTCACAATGCTCTCTCTCTCTGGGTTTTGCATATGCTCATCCCTTTTCCCAGAGTGTTTTTTCTTCCTCACATTGCTTAAATAACTCCTGCTTATCCTTCAGATATCAGTTCAAATATCACTTCTTTAGAGGAGCTTTTCATGACCTTTTTGACTGAGTAAAAACGCTACCAATACCATTATAGAGTTTTATAACACTATTTCTCTTCAGTATCACATCTTTGGGAGACTTTATTTGATTAATGTCTCTTTTCCCCAATATAGTATAAGTTGCACATGGGCAGCAATCGTGTCCAATTTCCTCTTTATTTTATCTCTATAGTTTAACATAGTGTTACAACATTTAGCATAGTTCCTGACATTCAGGCATTCATTTAACAAATATTATTTACATTTATATTATAAATTGATATGCATACATAATAAGTATACTATAAATGAATATATGTATACATATACACATACATATCTATATTAATTTACTATTTACTATAAACCCAGGCACTTAGAATGTCTTGTCTGAGGGCTATAGCTAGTAAATATCGGAGACAAGATTCAACTTCAGGTTTCAAAGCCACTGGTTTCCATTATACAACACAGTCCCATAAACCAAGCGTGATTTGTATCCCTTTATTGCAGTAGATTTTAACCTTGGCTTCACAAAACAATCACCTGAGAAGCTTTTAAAAATGCTGATGCCTCGTCCCCAGTCCCAGAGATTCTATTTGGATTGGTTGGAGGTTGTGCCTGAGTATTTATGGGTTTGTAAAGCTGCTCAGCTGACTCTTATGCATAGCCAGGGTGGAGAACATTTGCTAGAACAATGCAACTAAATTAAGTGGAAAGCGTGGCTTGAAATAGTGATGATGATGAAAAGAAAATTTTAGAAAATAGGAAATTAGGATAAGATGTGGAAGTTGAGGTTGTTGGCCTATGATCTTCCCTTTTATTTCTTTTTAGTTGATTGTTGCTATTGTCTTTTCTTACCTGGTTAATAGCCACCCAAAATTTTCAGGTCCTCTTCCTTGGAACCTATAAATGTTACCCAACAAGGAAAAAGAATCTTGGCAGATGTGATTAAACTAAGGATTTTGATGTGCGGAGATTCTCCTGGATTATCCAGATGGGCCCTAAATCCAATCACAAGTGTCCCTAAAAGCGAGAGACAGAGGGAGATTTGACACAGACTGAAAAGGAGGAGGCAACGTGAACTTGGAGCAGAGATTGGTGTGATGTGACTACAAGCCAAGGAATGCCAGCAGCCACCAGAAGCCAGAAGAGCTAAACAGATTCTCCACTGGAGCCTATAAAGCAAGTGAGACCCTGGCGACACATGAAACTGATTTCAGACTCTGGTCTCCAGAACTGTAAGAGAATAAATTTCTGTTGTTTTAACCCACCAAGTTTGAGGTACTTTGTTACAGCAGGCACAGAAAACTAATACACCTGGATTTTGATAATATGACTATAATGTACTTTCTACCTACAACAAATTTTTCTCAAGTCCTATATTCTAAGATAGCAAGAATAAAGGGACAGTAAGGGTATTTCTCGTCTCAGCCCTCTTCTGCTCTTGTCAAACTCCAGCTTCTCCAAAAAGTCTTCCCAAATACTCCTGGGTGTCCCATGGGGCCTCTCACAAATATCCTGAGAATTGGCTGCCTCGTTCTTAGATGATGTTTGTCATTTCCCACCTTTCATGCTCCATATCACTGTGGCAATTCCTCTGGCCATTGGTAATTCCAGCAGTCACCTCCCAAGGATGCCATGATTATTGCTGATATTTAGCTGTATGAATGAAAACTGGACTAAAACTGGACCCATGATCTGGGCTAGTGGGGAGTTCATTGGATTGTTGCTTTCTAACAATTTCCTCGATTACACTTAAGAAATTATAACTTAAAAATAGTAGTTTAAAAAGGCAGTGTAAATTTGAGATAAGACAACTTAACTGGTTTCAGAAATACTATCCACACATTATGAAAATATTAGAGATTTCTCCGAGAACATAAAATCTTACTCTAATTGTTAAATGCTCCATTGCCCCACAACTCCAACGTCACTGTCATCACAATTCTGTATCTTCAGCGGGATTAGAAATATCTACAACTTCTTATCCATGATTATTTACTGGATTTTTTATTTTACAGCTCTCTATGGCCACTTGCAATCCCAAAACAAAGGATTATTTAGGTTTTACCTGTAATCACAACTGAAGATCCATATATTGAGATGCCATCCATGACAGATAAGGCTTTTTTTTAATCTTAAGGACTAAGTGTGTCTATTTGCTTCCTATTATAAAATAGTTCCTATTTTTCATTGATCACTTATCGAGTGAGTGATCACACAAAGAACTAAATTTATAGAATAAATCTGCCACTTGTCAGAGTCTTTCAATCTTTTTCCATTTTGAAATGATTGATCCCCCTGGCTTACTGTATACACACACGCCCACCCGAGAATCAGATCATTAATAACACCATCGTTAACATTTGTATACTTAATTTCAGTGGTAGACGCAAGGCATTTTTTTCCTTAATCACATTAATTACCTTTTATTAATTTATTATTCATTCTTATAATTAATCAAGTAAATATTTATCAGACTCCATTCCCTGCCAAGTTCTGTAATATCTGGCAATATAAATAATTCTTAATAGTCTATAAAAACATAACAATATTTTTAAAATATTGACAAACATACTGCTTCTATGTACCTTAATAATTAGAATATATCATAGATACTAGAAATTCCAATAGTTGAGGGAAGTGCTTATTAAGAAAAAAATCTACAAGTACAAAGTAAATAATCAAATATAAAACCAAGCCGTTATTGTCCCAACAAAAGTTTATTTTCTTTGTCAACTCACATTTCCTAATAAAAGATGTATTCTGAGACGATGAGAGTGAGGTGATCAATGGGAAAGTTTCACAAAGTTCTGAGGAGAAAGTAAGTTCTAGAAATATAGGGCAACATGAGCAGGATTCATAAGATAGATGAGAATCCTATATCTGGTCCAAGAAGTATTGAAATTGATCCTTAATGAGAAGATATCTAGTCCCAGAGTAAACGAGAAAGTGTTCTATCTTAAGGGGAATCTTAAGAAACTGAGAATTAGAAAAGAGGGAAAAAAAACTAATTCTCATCGTTTTACTGAAGAAGGCTTAATGTTGTCAATAAAAATATAATAATCGTAATGTCTGGTTTGGCTGATCTGATTGTTGATTGTGACGATAGGTGCATTTACTCTCTTAATGAAGTCAGGGTTTGTAGGAACTTTTATAAATATAACATTAATTAGGGCTGTAAATTGTTAGTACCAAATTCACTAAGCATCTAGGAAGAATTCACCCAATTGCAAAGGGGATTAATTAAAAGATTAGGTATTGGAATGAGCTGGCTCAAGATTGCCAAGATAGAAGAAAAAGACGGGTTATATCGTTTCCATTTTGGATGTGGAAATGTTGAGCCCAAGGAAAGTTAATTATTTTTTCTGGAGGACACCACAGAATAGAAATAGACCACATATTTGACTTATACCCTTTGCTATTTTAAGACATTTAAGGCAACCTTGACATATTGAGAAAATCTTTCCTGTTTTGTTTCGTTCTAGGTTTCCTGATTTTTTAACTGAACTAAAGACCTAATCACTCTTAAATTTGATTCTCCAACTCTCCCTTAACTTCAGTTTCATTTATTCAGTCAACTGTCTAATTGACATCTCGACCTGAACGTCCTGCAGGGAAGTGTACCTCAATATAATGAAAATGGCACTATCCCCTAAACAGCACAAGTGCACAAATATTCACGTACACACTCATACACACGCCCTACAATACCTTCTTTACTTCTACTTTATCAGTAGTTTTCTCTACGTCTATCCAGTCCCTCAAGCTGGAAATCTGAGAGTCACTTTTGTCTCCTTTTCCCAAACATCCAATTATTCCTCTAGGCTTCCTAATTTTCCACTTTGAAACCATAGAAGTTCAAGTGCAAGTGCATGGAAAGCACCCCAGCACCTACATCCTCCTGCTAAGCCTGTGCAGACAGGATTAAACAATCACAATACCCTTTCTTGATAATCCTAAATTCACCACCATATAATTTCTCGAAACAGCAGTCCTTTCAGACACCACCAAGTGACTAGAGTTGATACTCAAGAGGAAACCCATTTGCTTCCCTAGTCCACGATATTTCTATTTCTTCCTCTCAGTCATGACTTTCTTTCTTCTGGATCTCATTATTTCCTTTCTGAACTACTGAAACCTTGGCTGGTCTCCTTGCCTCCAGTCTTGGCCGTGTACAATTTATCCTCAGTCCTGCTGCCAGAAGGATCTCTCTAAAAATGCAAATATGGCTGTGCCAGTTCCCTCCTAAAACCCATCCCTTTCCCCCATTTCTCCATTGTGGAAATTTAAAGTCTTTAGTACAGTATACAAGTTCTCCATATCATGAATATGCCAACCTCTCCATTCTCATTTTCACCACTTTCTGAACCTATTTTTTGCTTTAGTGAAACCAAACTATTTGCAATACTCTAAATTTTTCATGCTCCTTCCCATTCCATGCCTTTGCTCATGCTCTCTCCATTGCCAGAAACATTCTTTTTACCCCTCACGTCACCTAATTTATTCTTTCTTAACCTTTGTGTGTTAGCTAGAGCACTGATTTCTCACAAAGTCATTCTCTGATCTCTGCACCGCACCCACCCCTCTACACACAGACACAGACACACACACACACACACACACACACACATACACACACTGCTTAGATCGGGAGCTTCTATCTATGCTCCTGTTGGACCCATTCATGCCTCTATCATGGCACTGGAATACCCTCCTATGGTTATTTATTTTAATGACAATATCTCCTTGTAAACCCTATAAGAATAAGCCTAGTGTGTGTGGACTCTTGAGTCCCTAAGTTTCCAGGAGTCTATTTAAGAAGGACCCAATAAATGTTTGTTAAATGAACTAAATGGAAACTACAGTAAGTATTCCAATATCAAACTCCACATGTAGAAGTTGCCAATCTATTCGTACTTGCTAAGATTATTGTATAGCCGCAGAGGTAATTTTTATTTTTATATTTCTTTCTAAGCAGAGTTATTATAGCAGAAGCTCAGGCTATCGTTTTTGAATCCCTATCAGGAAGTGGAGACTGTACCACACGGTGACAAGGTGCATGACTTTGCTGGGACTGCCATAACAAAATACCACAGACTGGGTGGCTTAAACAATAGGACTTTATTTTCTCACAGTTCTGGAGGCTAGAAGTCTAAGATCAAGATGTATGTAGGTGTGGTTTCTTCTGAAGCCTCCCTCTTTGGCTTGCAGATGGCCAGTTCTCGCTGTGTCCTCACATGATCACCTCTTTGCCTGTGTGTGTATCCTAACCACCTCTGTTCACATAGACACAAGTCTTATTGCATTAGGGCTTGTCATATGACCTAGTTTAACCATAAATACCTCTTTAAAGGTTCTGCCTTTAAATACAGTCACATTAGAGAAACGGGGGTTTAAAGCTTCAACATATGACTTTTGGGGGACCACAATTCAGCCATAACACAAGGAAATATATCATTATCTTTAACAAGGACCCCCAATTCCTAAAAGTAAAAATATGATGAGAATATGTATGGTACATGTCTCAAATTAATGTCATTACTATAATATTATCTATAAATCAAAGAGGCCAGATGCCTTGAGATGCCCACAAGTATATTCATGGGAGCAGCAATCTGACAGAGGGCTAGGTGCCAAGAAACTTTATAAACTTCAACTTAAGTTCCTTGAATTTACACTTCTGTCTGTGCTCATTATTATTTTTGTTTCTTGGGAAAACTACACAATGGCCATTTACACAATGCTTAAACATCTAACCGGTTATTTCCTGTTATTAGTTCATATAACCAATTTTTTCACTGAATTAAATGCTTTCAAATTGCTGTAAGCAGTCAAGTCAGTGACATTGACCAAGCTTCTTTATAAATGAATTCTTTGAATATCAACATGGGATGGTAGCATTAACAAATTCTTTAATAAACAAAATGCTCCAATAGGTTAGGCAGCCTGTGTTCATAAACTCAAACACACTTGAGAAACTGGGGCTTGAATTTATTTATAAATTCTTAAAATATTTGAAAAAATTACGCCAGCCAGTTAAATTTAGAATCACTTCTTTAAAAACGCTTTCAAAAATTGAACCCAATCGGGGTTTGTTGTTGTTATTTCCTTGTTAGATGGACAATACATACTTGTTCATTTTAGAAAATTATAGCAAAGAAGAGAAATTAAATTCACACATCTCTTAACACCATGGGATATTTCTAGATAATGATAGAGGGGCTAGAGTCTGAATTACATCCTCTCTAGAGAAGCAGGTTAGTGAGGTGTGTGTGATGCTAATATTAAATAGCATTCAAAATATATTAAGTTAAAAGCAATATGCATCCACTCCTAGGTGTTTGCCCAAGTGAAATAAAAACCTACGTTCCCACGAAAACCTATTCACAAAAAGTTTATAACATCTTTATTCTTAATTCCCCAAATGGAAAAAACCTAGACGTCCCTCAACTGGGAAATGGATAAACAAACTGTGGTACATCCATATAATGGAATACTATTTAGCAATAAAAAGAAACAAATTATCAATACATACAACACAGATGAACCTCAAATACAAGCTACTAAGTGAAAGAAGTCAGACTGAAAAGGTTACACACTGTATGACTCCATTTATATGACATTCTGGAAAAGGCCAAACCATAGGGAGGAAAACAGATTAGTGATGGCTACAAGTTAACGTTTGAGAGAGCATATGATCACAAGAGATAGCATGGGGGAATATCTTTGGGGAGAGGAGTGATAGAATTGTTCTGTATTTTGATTATGCTGTTTACACGACCCTATGCATTTGTCAAAACTCATAGAACAGTACATCAAAAAGAGTGAATATCACCGTATGTAACTTAAAAACGAATTTCAAACGTGTTATACAGAAGAGTGTATATTATATGTTTCGCTTTATGTTATGTTTATATATATACGGTATTTGTAATGTATATTATAAAATTCACACAATTATGCTTATACATGTACATAAACCATTTCTGGCAGGCAGTATACCAGCAACTGTTCAGAGTGGTTGCCCCTAGGGAAGAAGATGAGAGATCTCAAAGTGGGAGGAAGTCTGGGTTTTCATTGTACATATTCTTATATTGTTTGAATTGTTTACCATATCAGTAGAGTACTTTTCAATTAAAGAAACACTAAACTAAAAGAATATATAGACATCCTGGTATTGCAATTTTGGAGACTTTTAGGTAAATTTTTCTCTCTAATCAGACAAACTAAATGTCCTCTTTCCTTGAATATGGGTACAATTAGGTTGTGGAAAGGTCTGAAATTTACTTGGCGGTAGAAACTGTCTGAACACTGGGACTGCACGCATTCCCTGTTCTACAAGCAATTCTAACAATTACTCCCTGGTGAGCAGCACAAGCCAAAAATCAATGAAAGTAGAAGCAGCAGGTTGTTCCATGGTGGAAATGGCCTCAGTTTCATCAATAGCAGTCAGCACAACCTTTGGAAGTAAAAAAAGACTCAGTAAAAAATAGGGGATTAGTGCACAGGATGCGCAATATGGTTGCCAGCCAAAATTTTAAATATACAAGGATGTCTTAAATTTTCCATTTAAACAGCAGTGAAACAAATTAGAGATGTAGACTTAACTTGTCATCAAGAAACTTTTAAGCAGCATGCCTTGCAATGGGGCTTTGCTAAGTCTCAAATGACAAGTGACTGGACCCAGTAATGGCCTTCTTCTCCAGGGTTATGCAGGAGGCAAGAAATTGACTGCCTTACCAATGATGCATCTCAGATGCCCAGCAGGCATTATCATGTTCTGAAAAGGAGGTACCAGAACAGTATCTTAATAAAAAGTAACATAAAGACTGGATTTTAAAAAAACTGTATGTCCGTTTGTATGTATATATGAAAGAATACACCTTTCTAGGTTGCTCTGTGCTCCCTCGATTGATGGTCTATGAAATATTTCACTGGGAAATTTGTTTCATTCTGCCTACCTTCTCGTAAAGGGAGACTGTGTTCATACAGCAGGTGGGTAGGAAAACAGCTGATTAATCCAGTGTGAAAAGGGTGCTATTTTTGTGCAAAAAGACACTTGTGTATCATTGCAGAAGCTCTCTTTAAGAATTTTGCTAGTTGAAACATGATGCTGGAAACTTGGCATTTCTTTTGCTATTTTTGTTTGTTTTAACCTTTAATTGAGAACTTTAATTCTCACACAGAAGAATGCATGGAATACAAATGAAAAGCTTAGTATTATTATGACTTTTGAGGATATAAATGCTTTATCAGATAGATGTGCTGCAAATATTTCTCCCAGTTCCTTGTTTGCCTTTCATGTTTTAGATGATGTCTTTCAAAGAGCACATGTTGATCTCCATTAAAAACAATAAATCCACTTTTTATGTTTAATACATTTTAAATCAAATCTATTAAATATTTGCCTATTTCAAGTTTGCAAAGATGTTCTCCTATGTTTACTTCTAGAACCATTATAGTTTTAGATTTTATATTGAAGGTTATCAAATTTGTGGGCATAGAGTTGTTCATAGTATTTTGTTATTACCATTTTAATGTACATGAGATCTGTAATGACAGTCCTTCTTCCATTTCTGATATTAATAATTTATGTCCTCTCTCTTTTTTTATTAGTTAGTCTGGCTAGAGGCTTATCAATTTTATTGATTTTTTCAAAGAATCAGCTTTTGGTTTTATCGATTTTTCTCAATTTTCTCTAATTGATTTCCTATTTTCAATTTTGTTGATTTCTGCTCCAATTCTTATTTCTTTTTTTGTTTACTTTAAATTTAATTTGCTCTTTTATCCTAGTTCCTAAGGTAGAAGCTTAGATTACTGATTTTAGCTTTTTCTTCTTTTTCATATATGCAGTCAATGCTATAAATTTCCCTCTTAGCACTCCTTTAGTTGCATGCCACAAATGTTGATGTTCTATTTTCATTTTTATTTAGTTCAAAATAGTTTTTTAAGTCTCTGGAGATTTCTTTTTTGACTCATGTATTATTTAAAAGTGTGTTATTTAATCTCCAAGTATTTTTGTATTTTCCAGCTATCTTTCTATGATTGGTTTCTATTTTAATTCCAGTGTTGTCTGAGAGCAGAGATTTATGATTTCTATTCTTTAAATTTGTTAGGGTGTGTTTTATGGCCCAGAATGTGGTCATTTTGGTGAGTGTTCAATGATCTTGAGAAGAATGTGTATTCTACTATTGTTGGATGAAGTGGTCTGTAAATGTCCGTTATGTCCAGTTCATTGATGGTGTTGTTGAGTCAAATTATGTCCTTACTGATTTTCTAACTGTTGGATCTGTCCGTTTCTGAAACAAAGGTGTTGATATCTCTAGCAATAACAGTGAATTCATCTATTTCTCCTTGCGGTTCTATTAGTTTTTTATTCACATACTTTGATGCTTTTAGGCACCTACACACTAAGAATTGTTATATCTTCTTGGAGAATTGACCACTTTAACATTATGTCATGCCCCTCTTTATCCCTAATAACTTTCCTTGCTCTGAAGTCAGCTTTGTCTGAAATTCATATAGCTGCTCCCTCTGTCTATAACTATATGTATATATGAATTCATCTATGTGATCAGAGAACATACTCTTCTGTATGATTCTAATTCTTGGAAATTTGTTGAGTTTACTTTACAATGATTTTGTGGTCAATTTTTATAAATATTCTGTGTGGGAGGGCGGAGTACATTCTGCAGTTGTCGAGTGGAGTATTCTATTAGATTAATTTTGGTAATCTTGCTTTTTGAATAATACATATCTTTTATCTATTGAGAGTAGGGTGTTTAAAATATCTCATTACAATTAATTTGCTACTATTTTTGCTTTATATATATATAATATATATATATAAATTTTTTTCTTGCTGAGGAAGATTAGCCCACTGAGCTAACATCTGTGCCAATCCTCCTCTATTTTTTGTCTGTGGGATGCTTCCACAGCATGGCTGATGAGTGGAGTAGGTCCACACCCGGGATCTGAACCTGTGAACCCAGGCTGCCAAAGTAGAGCTCACGGAACTTTAACCACTCAGCCACAAGGCCTACTCCTTTATATATGGATTTTTAAGGGCGTGTTATTAAGTACATACAAATATACAGTTGTATATTTCTGATAATCCATTCAATAAAGGAATGATATTTTCATCAGATTCATTTCCTTAAGTTTGGTGTATAGCTTTCTCCTCGATTTGATATGTGACCACTTATTTCAAAATCATTAATATAACCAAGAAAATACTGAGGGGAGAGTGTGAAACCACATACTTATTATGATAATATATGGCTAACAAGTAACTCAATTACATGCTTCATCCCTTTATTATTTAGTTGTTATTGTATAACAAACCACTGCAAAATGCAGTATCATAAAATAATAAACATTTGTTGTTAATTATGGATTCATAAATCATCTGTGCAATTATTCTGATTTTAGCCAGGCTCAATCACACATCCGCTGTCTGCTGGCTGATCATTCGTGGGCTAGTCTTGAAGGTCCTCTCTCCATGTGGTCTCTCATTCCCCAGCAGGCTTATTCTTATGTCAGTGGCAGAGATTCAAAGAGAAGTTTTACATAGTGCCAGGTCTCTTGAAGCTTAGGCTTGAAATTAGCACACCATCATTTCCATTGAATTTATTGGCCAAAGCTAATACCAAGGCCAGACTAAACAAGAGTTGGGGAAATAGACCACCTTTTGATTGAAGGAACTGCAAAATCACATTGCAAAGGGGTGACTAGAGGGCGGAATAAAGAACTTGGAATATTTTTGCAGTTAGTTTATCACATCTTTTGGCACCTGCAGTGTAACAGAAATGGAAAGGGTCAAAATCATTCATTTTCAGTCTTGTTACATGCTTTCTTCCCCTTTATTCTTACTTGTACCATATAATTACCTGAATTATCTCTATAATTAAGTATAACATTAATGGAAGAAATTATGGAGAAGAGATTAGGTAAAGGGGGGTTGGAGAGGTCATCGCAAACCCAAATTTCTTACAAAATGAACTCTAGAAATGATTTTCTATCTTTCCTCTACATAATATTTAATTTGGAATTCATCAGTTAGGATGAGATTATCTAGTGCTACTTGAAGTTTAGCCTGGTCAGCTACTGTGTTTCCAGGGGACCATGCCAACAATTCAAATATATATAAAGTCACAGAGTATGAAAGTACCCAGAACTTCTGTTTAAGGAAGTAGCGATCTTCTCAAGATCAAAAGAACGGGTAATAGAATTAGGCAGAATCCTCACTCTTAAAGTGCCCAAAAGGGACCCTTGCCTTTGCTGTGACATAATCCTCACAAAACCTCTACCTCCTAATCTTCAATTGCCTTTAAATGACTGATTATGGCTCAGCCATCCAAGGATTTATCTAAACCCTTCATTAATCCATTTAAACTTTCAGCCCATACAATCTCGTGGGAGTATCAAGTTTCATATGTGTTTTGAGAGTTCCCAACCCTTCAGATGTAATTATGTTCCCTTAAGTGCAATAGACTGGTATTTGGTACGTGTGGTTTTCAAATCCATTTACAGAAAAGAATGCAGTCCTATAGATTCTGTTAGATTCAAAAAAGAAAAGGATTGTGTGTATGTGTCTGTCTGTCTACCAGCTTTTGTATTTTGTAATATGAATTAAGATTAAAATAATTTCCTCCTTAAAATTCTTTACTAATTTTACTTGTTTACCCATCTTCTAACAAAGTTGGTAAAATTTTCTTTTCTCCGGCTATCAAAAAGCAAAATTGCTCATCACTTGGGTTTTCCCCATGTTCCCTCAGCTCTGGTACATGAAAATAATACAGCAAATTACGATTTTATAATTGTATTTTTATTCCTCTTTTAGAGCCATTTTTCATTTTTCTCCTATTGGAAACATGCAAGGAAAAAAAACCTCATAACTTCCTCACTTCCTGTGGGAGTTAATGGTTGCTAAGGATAATAACCAGCAGAATACTGCAAGGCATATTAATGTTTCTAGAGTTTCTAGAATGAAACAATTTGATAGTCAAGAAGTTGAATATAGAGTTTAAATGGTAAAAATTAAATAAAAATAAAAGCTTGAACAGCTGACTAAAGTTGTTAGAGTGGAGATATATATATCTCCAAAAAATACAAAAAAGTAGTATCTGTGCTATTTTTTTGTATTTGTAAATAATTATCTTTAGGGATTAGTCCATTTTCAGGATTTTCTTTTATTTCTGTGTTTTATTCCAAGTATTGGTTATATTATCAACCACCAGAACTTTAGGTCATAGTCACAGACTCACAGGCACAATTTACTCATGACTCTAAGACTTTGAAGAAAAGAACCATGATCCCATCTATCTCCCCTGTTATTCTCCTGTATTATAAATTATGTTGGGATGAGAAAAGAAGAAGCGAGTTATGATAAATTTGAGCTGGATTATCTCAGAGCGCAGTATTTTGCCAAGTGTGTTTGATAAAACAGTGTTGGAAGATTCCTGTCCTGGAAATAAATCTTGTAGTCTTGCAAGTGGTAAACCTGGCAGGAATTGAGACTCCAAGTGTGAGTCAGGAGAACCCTCCCCATTCCCACCCCACATTAGAACTCTCTCAAACTCACAAAACATGTGCATTACAAACCACTGAAAATTTGCACAACTCTTTATGACATTTCCTATTCATCATGCGAGGTAAACACATCTGCAGTGTTTTATAGAGCTCATGAGGGAAACAACGTCAATCAAGAAAAGAGGGTAATTTTACGCTAAATTATTGCATTGATATTTCACACTGCCAAGACTCACCTAATAAACTGCCAACTCTCTGCATTCTTCTAGACATCTAAGTAACCTCTGTTCATACAAGGAAGATTTGATGTTGAAAGTCCAAACGTTCTTATGTATCAGCTTGATGTAACTTTTACTAGTATACTGTAACTATTAAGGCTGGGCTGTTCCCATTTCAAAATGGAAATAGGGAGAGAATACATTGAGTTGGAAATCTAGAGAAAAACCAACTAGGAAAATAATAAACCCTTCTTTGATTATTAATTCCAAATCCAAACTAGAATAATTGGTAAATAATCATGTCATCCCTTAAAAATGTGCCTTTGAAGAACAAAGAAAATGCACATCCTTAAATTATTCAGAGCTGTTTCTTGTACTGATGATGTTATAAGGATAGGTACTAAAATTTTGATTTCCCTTTTTGCATAGTCATAGCCATAAGGTTAACAGTGACTAAGAATGTCAAGATTATTTTCACAATTTGTAGCCCTAGGCCAAAGCTGAGGATGTTGATGATGGAGACAAGTCTACAGTGTAATGAAGTCACATATTTGCAATGTTCCCTTGAGTGCAGTAGTTGATTCTTGTGGCTTTCAAAGCTTCTCATAGAAGAGAGCCCACCCTTTACAACCTAAATGCAAAATTTGTATACACGACATTTCTAACATTTCTTCTTCCCTGAAATACACAGGGATAAGGAGAATGTACTCAAGCATGGCAATATTTGGCATTCCATTTGGTGTAAATATAAAACATGGCCCACTGACAGAAAGAAGCCTTGCTAAGGCAACACTATTTGAAAGATGCTGCTTATCTGGACTGTGGATTTGGTAAGAGGTTTTCTTATCTCAATATTACATGATTAAAACAAACAAACAAATGAGCTAACAGAAAATTCATTGAAAAGCAGTTAACCTATTGTAGAATAAGCCACATTCTATTTACCACCCAAATTAAGTATGTGCAATATATATACTATACACATATACACATGTAAGAAGGTACAGATACATACTTATGTATATGTGTGTGTTTTTGTGTGTGTGCGTGTATCTATATACAGAGAGAGAGACAGACAGACAGACATAGAGAGAGATAAATATCTGAAACTACAAAAAGAAAAAATTAAACCAGTAGTGAGAGTATTAATTTAAATCCATTTCCAGATATGGTTAAAGGAAATATCTTTATCCTGGATTTTCCAAAGATTTTACTTTTTATTTTTTTGTTAAAATCATTCACCTTTTGTATTAAGTATGTCAACTTCCCTATCCCTTACCTTTCTGCATCTAAATGTTCACTTTGGTGCATTAGAGCATGTGGATGAATTACAAAGCTTTCAATCCTAAATCTTTTTTGTCTGAAACTGTTTAAAGTTCGTACTTTATTTGCAGTGTCTTTCTAATATTTTTCTGAAGTTCTAGTTATTGATTTCCTAACTTGCCTCCCAAGATAGAAATTCCTGTAATGAAAAAATGTAAAGATATTCACTCTCCTCTAAAACGTACTCTAATTCTAAAAATGCCTCTCAAATATGTCTACTCTTACATTATCCAGTTGGTACCTCTCACGATCTTATGGTCAAATCTCCTTGTAATATTTTAATTTATTACTTAAGCCCATACCTGGCCAACTTAGCTATCTAACGGCAATCTTTCTCTCTCTCTGACTCTCTCTCTCTCTTGTCCCCTCCTCCATCCTCTCTGTCTATTTCTTTCTTTCTTTTGGCTACTGAAACTATCTAAGAACCAAAGAAACTTACTTAGAACAAAGAACTCATCCCTATTTCCAAATGCCAAGCAAACGCAAGTGAAGAGTCTGATCTGTCAACATTGGGTCCCATTTTAGACTACCATTGTTGCCATTGAAAACTAGTCTCACAAAGCTCTGAAGATGTTCTGTCTGAATCTGGTGTATGTGTTTGCTTTGTTTTGAGGGAAAATGACTGCATTGCTTTTAAAATTACATTCAACTAAGAAAGTATTCTACTTGTGCTCTCAAGTACTCAACTCCTAAGTAAGGATTCATACTTAATTTGTAGTCACAAATTTATTTATAATTCTCAAATACCGGCCTTGATGTCAGAAAGAGATGTCTTGTCTTTGAAAAATGTTATGCCTAAATAATTCTCCCCTTCACAATGTAAGTGATCATAAACCCAAGTCATCAATCAGAATTTCCATTTCTTATAAGTTGAATTCCTCTTTGGGGGTGCATGGATGCCTTAGTTGGAATGATCTTAATCAGAGGTTTATTATGATAACAGTGAATCCCAAAGAAAACCGGTTGGGGTCTTGATCATTTTCTTCCCAAGAGGATCCTTATCCTTTGTGCAAATTTATCTACTTCTTCCCCATACCCACTTCTATACACCAACAAAAATTGAAGGAAATAGTCTTTGTCAAATCACAAAAAGATGCTGCTACATATTTCCCCTAAAGCGATGAGTACCTACTTCCCTTAAAATTATTTTTAGAGGGATAATGCAATTGATTCTTTCCATAATAGCACAAATCTGCTCTAATGTGGTTTGCTGTCTACAGCTCTAGATGTGGAAGTGGGTAGCATAATTTTAAATTCTGCCTTGTTAATCAGCATTCAGTAGGGACCATGGCAGTACAACCCAACCATTTTCAGGTTACAGTACACATAAAAAATGATTATATCTGTATGACACAGGGATAAAGTGGAATGGATTGGGGAGTGTTTATATAGGGCTTGGTGAAAAAAGTATCATTCCTAACATAATATAACAATGTTAGAAAAATAGAATAAAAGTGATAGAAAGAGTATTAACTATTGAATTTATATAAAACTTCAAAATAAAAGACTTTCTATCTTTTTCTTCAGTGAGAAACTTGAGCTTGCTTTCATGAAAATGGATTTTTATGTTTGATTTTATGATTGAACTGGCTACAGGCAATTCCTAATCATGATTTTGAATGAAGATTTTTCTGCAAATCCTTGAAAGTCACATCAAAAAGACTTTGTTTACATATAGATAACAAAAATATTTTAAACTATTTTTCCATTTTTACAGCCGCTTACAAACTAGCAAATTGAAATTAAATGTTAAAAATCTAAAACCACTTCCTTTTCTCTCATTTACTAATGTAGTGTTGAAATTTCTCATGATAATGCAAATGGATTTCAAACCCAAATATACTTTTGTAAATGAGATATTTCAGAATAATGGAGAACATCTAATTTGCAGAATTTGCTTCCATTTTTAGAACAGTCATACTGCAGCTAGTTTGTATGCACTAATAAAACTTATGCCAGAAACAGACAAATTCAGGAGCCCACTCTTGAAATAACACCCTCAGGAGCTCTCTCATGGTCTCTCTGACCCTCACCACTGCATGATTCATCTTGAGCCATGTTCTATGTTCTGAACGTAAACTGCTCCAGCAGTAACCTGGGCTGCTTTAGCTGGATGCTCAAGTAGATTTCTATAAGGTAAAGCATCTCCTTAGTGCTCAGCAGGCATATTGTAGCAAGGACTGCCAGATGTGGCTCCTTGAGCTCCCACTTGATGACCCAACCTAGATGCCCCAAAGGCTAAAGAAGTAGTTCTCAAAGTATAGTCCCAAAACCAACAGCAGCAGCAGCATCACCTAAAAACTTACTAGAAATGCAAATTCTCAAGCCCTGCTTGAGACATACGGAATCAGAAACTCTGGACATGTGGTCCAGCACTGTGTGTAGTAACAAGCTTCCAGGCTTTCTGATTCAGCTCAAGTTTGAAAAATCACTGGGATAAAGGAATCAATATTTTAGGGAACATCTGTAATCCGTTCACAACACAAAATTTGGGAAGCCCTGTGTAGGTTTTATTGTTGCTGAAATTATATAGATTTCTCCAACCTTTTGTACGAAAAATCTTCAAGGTTGAAGGCCATAAAAAAAAGTCTATGCACTGTGTAAAAGTCACTATCTGTATTACTTCCCGTATAGCTGTACTTTCAAACTTGGCTCAGTAGCCCAGAGTTTTATAGCTACACATTCCATGTTCATTTATATACAGGCAACATAAGCAGAGTAAGTCACTGCCCAGGTAATGTTAACCAAGAAGGACCATGAAAACCTTTTTCCAACTAAAAAACATCTCTCCACTTCACCTTCCACAGTTCTGAATATTTCAGAATTGAAGATGCTAATTTGAGATAGGACATTCTACCTCCAGAATTATTCCTTCAAGATGCAAATATCTTTGTAATGGGGAAAATATAGCAATTATCCTTCAACACCTTAATTTGGAAGATTAATTTTGGACACCTGGAAACACTCTGAGAGAAGGGGATATAGGACAAGAATGGTTGATATTGGATGAAGTGGGAAGAAATATTAAGAAGAAGGCAAAAAAGGATAATCACAGCAAAAGACAGTCTAAAAATGAGAGACTGCTCAGCACGGCATCCTAATGTGCTAAGAGGCAGTGTGATAGTCATGGTTGTCCAAATGTATGTTGAAGCGATGAGGAGTTAAAAAATAATAAATAAAAGCCTTTTGCTTGTGAGTTTTCTGTAATACCAGCTGATTAGATCCTTCATTTTTTCCCACCATTCACAATGGCAAATGTTAACTTGCCCACATGCATACCACGAACTAGAAATTTGTTTTCACCTCAGAGAGCCTTTACTTAAGAGATAGGAAGAAATTGATCAACCAGCTTATTCCATGCAACTATTAGCTATTATCAGCCAGTTGATTCCACACAACTATTAGCTATTACTATTAACTACTATTCCTAGAATATCAGGAGCTGAAGCATTCTTACATACTGTGGAGTCTAGAGTTCAGAGCACTAATGCCTATTTGCATGTCATCGAAGCCATGAACTTCTCTCTGGAATTCTCAAAAAAAATGGGAGAAATTTGAGAGTCAACAGGTGGAATGAAAACTAAACTAGAAGGTGAGACATTCTACTAGAGAACACACTGAGATATTTTGCTTTTATTTTATTGGTTTACCAGAAAGCATTAGTAGGATTTATTTGCATTTACAGTATATTTGATGCCAGGGATATTTCTTTCGGCCTCAGGCACCCTAAAAACAGAAATATATTTCTATTATTTTTAAAAATAAAATGTCTCTCAATAATACATTTCTAGCCTTCCATTTCTATTCTCCACAAGAAACATACATCTACCAACAACATTATCATCACTACCACCAAACCGTGGTGGCCAAAGCCAGTGTACTGTACCATCAGAAGAAAAAAGTTAGCGAAGCAGGTCTGAACAGGACAAGGTTTAGGTCCACACTGGCTTGGACACAGCTTTCATTAAACAAAACAGATAAGAAAGTGTGGATAAGATCAAAGTGGAACCACAAAGTGACCCACTGAATGAACCTTTATTCTCTGAAACAGATGAAGTTCGTGGGTTACTGGAGACATACCTACTTTATTTAAATGCATGCCCTAGGTCATTCTTCCTGTTTCCCCTTTCCTTCAAGTCTGCAGATACATTGGGCAAATGATATTTGAGAAGGATCAAGAAAAGGGAGCTGGGAATGATAGAAAACATTTCTCAGTTCTACTTCCCCTGGGCTGGCTGAATTACCACATTCATTTTATCTGCAGGCTCACAGGATCTCAACACCACCAGCAAAAGACAGCAATTTCTTCTGAAAGGTCTCTCACAACTCCTAATATTCACTTTGTTTCACTGGCCCATATTGAGTCACAAGCACTCTGACCTGTGGGGTAGAATACATGAATAGGCTTAGTCCCACGTTAGGTCCTCCACTCTTGGGGTTGAGGATGCAATTCCCACCTTAAAAAATACTTTGTGAATGGAGGCAGGATGGTTACATAAATGCAAAATTGAAGATTGTCCACAGAAAAAGTAGAAATAAGTGTTGGGTACCATAAAGTAACAACTGTCAAGCACGGTATGAATGATTCTTAAATATGAGCTGGAAAGCAATAATGTTAAAAGTAGCCTGCACTGGAACTGAGAGGACTAGCCTAGCAGTTGGGAAAATGGTTGGTCTCCATCTCATTCGCTGTGTGGGCTTCCCAAGTCCTGCTAAATAGATTGGTCAGACTTTGTTCTGTGGGAGGATCTGCAATTCCCTGAAGTTGTCCTCAATCTGTTCAGGTGTGTGGAGGAGAAAAGCCCAGCAAAGCCAACACTCATAGATAACCCTTGTCACCATATGAACATATATGGCCTTTTTTTCTAAGCTTATTGATTATACTTTACGAACTTTGGGCACAAAATAAGATCACAACTCTTTCATGTTCAATTTTAGGTGACTCTAAGTGTCCTTCTCACAATGAGGAAAATTTCTTGCTTTTTCCTTTTTACCCTGAGATTCCCCTCCTGGGCAAAATATAATTCCTTGGGTTTATTCAGTCCAAGGATCAACATTTAGTTATCTTTTCCTCATTAATGGGAACAGAACTCAAGCCCTTGGAGGCTTGAGGATGCCAAAATCATAAGATGTTCCAGAATGTCCAACTGATGTGGTAAAGCATGATGTCACTAAGTCCCGAAACCCCGGCTATGCAAACAGAGACAATTAGAACTGCGCTCTTTTCCCATTACTGCTAAACCTATCAGTACAGATTCAAACCCAGGACACAGTCATTCCTCAAAGGTGAGAGAAAGAAAGATTCTTAGAGTCCTACAAACGTTTTAATGACATTTCCCTTAGTTTATACCAAAACAAGTGATCATTTTCCCAGATGTTGCTCAAAGTTCCGGGGTTGAGTGGGCGGAGGACATTTCTCCCTCCATTTCTCATCACGTTCAAGACTAGCTCGCTCTTAGGATAACCTAAGCTGTTATTTACACACAAGCTTTCATGGTTTGTTTCTCTTTGGATGTTGGTCAGTTTTTTGCCATCATTTCCCATCTGCTGATCTCTGAGGGTTTACCCTGTTCAGAACATTCTAACATTCAGTCTCTCCCGCAGGAAAAAAAAATTGTGTCGAGGTCTTAGTCCTTGTTTTCCCACGAGGCATCTTGGCTCCTCATAAAAACTTATCTATCCTCTTCTCCAGTAGCCTTTGAGTGCCACACATCAACGTGCGAGGAAGAATGGTCCTTTGTCACAGGAAAAAACAATCATCTCGTACCTTTTTCTCCGAAAGAATTGGCACACATTTGCTGTCAAATATTGAAATGGTCTACTTGAAAGCTTTTTCCCTGTGAAAATAGTAACAGAACATTTACTCCAAAGTGTTGATGCCGCCAACATAGAAATACATGGTGGCCTGGCAACTTTTCAATGGAAACTCTGTAGCTAAATCCTAGTTAAATCCTAATTGAAATAGACTTAGCTTCTAAATACCCAATAGCTAAGTAGCTAAATCGCTCTCTCTCTCTCTTTCCTTCTCCCTCACACACACACACACACACACACACACACACACACACACGATAAAATGAAAAATGGGAGACAAAGCTGATTAGGGAAAGAAAAATATTTTGAGCACTGTTGAATGGCTGGTTGAGTTAAAATACTCAAGGCAAACCCCTTCTGTTTTCAGCTTTTGTCTTATGTGGTCTCAGCTCTCTGCTTGTGGTTTGAATATTTTTTTTCACATGTAGAATCCAAACTGGATTCTCTACCGATTTGTGAGGCAGACCTCAAACAGTTCTTGCCTTCTGTCAGGCACTCTGTTTCCGAGGGTGTAGCTTTCAGATTCTTCTTATGACCCATCCTAGGGCAGCAATGACTGTGATGATGACTTCCTGTCATAACGCCATTACCTCCTTGGAAGAGGACTTAATGGTCAGTCGTTCTTCAGCCACAACATTAAACACTAGTCTGGCACAGATTTTGCACGTAGATTTCTCATTGGAACTTGGCAAACATTTTACAACTCCACTTGTTTCAACACCGTCAAAGTCATCTTTTTCAGAAGCATTCACACGGATCTCTGTCTGATCTGCTTGAGAACAAGAATTTATCACCATTATTCTTATTGCTATCTTCTTCCCAGGAGAGAGAAATGAACTAAATGTGCTATGAATATTAGGGAGCTTCAGATCATAAAGGGAAATTTAAACATTTACTGAAAATTTCACATCAATATTTTTCTTATTGCTTGAGAATCGATAATCAAGATATTTTCATAGAGATAACACTTTCTTTATTCTGACGGTTTTTTCTACCTAAAACACTTTTTCACCAGATGTAGCTTATCTACCCTGTCCTCCTCTTTAAGTTTCTTGCTTAAATGTCACGTTTTAATAAGATCTAACCTGACTATCCCATGAAAATTTGCAACCTGTTCCACGGTATTTCCAATCTGTCTTTACCTTACCTTGCTGTATTTTCCCCAAAGCACTTATCATCTTTTAATATAACGAATAATACAATTATTTACTAGGTTTTCTGTTTACTGTCTATCTCAACCTTCTACAGGGAATGTTCTATGAGGGCAGGGGTTTTTGCGAGCTTTGTTCAGTAATGTATCCCCGGTTAATGTACTGTGCTTGGCATGTGGCAGTCACTCAATAAGAATTTGTTGTGTGAATGAATGAATGCATGATCAAATGAATAAAAAAATAAACTAAAAACAAAAAGAATGGTGACAAATTATTTTTTGAAACAATTTGGCTTGATGGTAAATAATCTGCTGAAACAGTAAGATTTAATAAGAAAAAGAAATCGTTGTCAAAGGAAGCTACCTTTTACTTTTACAGCTTGTAGATCACCATTGAAAAGTAAAATGGACCATCAATTGTGCAATATATATTTGCCTTATTGACAGCTTTTTTAACATATAAACATTCTATATATTTGAGGTGCACAACTTGATGCTTTGATGTATGTATCCATTGTGAAAAGATCACTACAATCAAGTTAAATAACACATCCATCACCTCTACCTGGTTATCATCTTGTGTGTATGTGTGTGTGTGTATGTGTGTGTGTATAGAGAATATTCAATTTGAGATCTATTGATTGGGAATTGATAAGGTATTTCCATAAGGATTTCAAGTATACAATAACATATTGTTAATTACCCTCATCATGCTGTACT
Organism: Ceratotherium simum simum; assembly: GCF_057802395.1. Taxonomy (NCBI): domain Eukaryota; kingdom Metazoa; phylum Chordata; class Mammalia; order Perissodactyla; family Rhinocerotidae; genus Ceratotherium; species Ceratotherium simum. Next base: position 42,144,733 of record NC_141913.1, read on the forward strand.
AGATCTCTATAACTTATTCACCTTGCATAACTGAAACTTTTTAACCTTTGACCAATATCACCCCATTTCCCCCTCCTCCAGCCCCTGGCAACCGCTAGGGTATTTTTTAATTTATAATTTTGGGTCTTTCCCTTTTTGTGTTCACATTTTAATATAAAGTCAAACATTTTAAACTTTTCAGTTTGCTAGGTCCAGGAATTATATTATTGGCCTCCATGATTCTTGCCTCGTAAAAGGAGATACATCATCTTTTGGGGTTTTTTTTAAGGAATAAGTGTTACCACTAATTAGGATCTTTGCATCCTTGTGTGCTTAGGCTCCCAGAGGTTCTAACAATCACAGATATTGATTAATTTAAATAAACATACATGATTATTTAACTCTGTTATATTTTTTAATTTTCTAGATTTGCCAGGATAATTGTAAGTTATTTTGTTGATTATTTTTATTCAATTTACCAGCTTAGATATTGGGCATGGGTATCATGTAGGACAGCCTGACCCACTAAACAATCAGGTTTTCAGCAGTTTGAGTAGCATAAGTCAAAGCTACAACTTTGCATGTGGTCCACACAGCCACACTACCTCTAGTCAGAAGTGGCTATTTGATCTCAAGTTGTTGTTTTAATCAACCATTACATCTGGGCTATCCTGCAATAATTTTACACAACTCTATTTTTTATAAAATGGGGAGCAATTTGGAGGGTCAAATAGTTAACGTTTATATATGAAGAATAGCCTTCATACTCACTGGATAAAAGTTATTAGGGCTGGCCCTGTGGCGTAGTGGTTAAGTTTGGCACGCTCAGCTTTGGTGGTCCAGGTTCGCGGGTTCAGATCCTGGGCATGGACCTACACCACTCATCAGCCATGCTGTGGCAGCGACCCATGTACAAAATAGAGGAAGATTGGCACGGGTGATAGCTCACAGCAATCTTCCACAGCAAAAAAAAAAAAAAAAACTTACCTTCATATCTTGTCTGACTCACCAGTTTTACAAATCTGATGATTTTACCTTAGTTTTACATGGTTCCATTTCTGGGTGGTCAACATATTTTAAATACATTATTACACAAAGCTAACGTAGTACTTTTAGTATAAAATTAACAAAATTAAGTCAGCATAGCATTTTTAAAAGACACTTTGTATGCTTTACATTTTTATATGTTTTCTCTCAGTGTTAGCCTAGGTGTTGCACAAATTCTAGTGTATGACTTATGGACCAACATATAACATTTTAGTAAACAATATTGGAAACTCATATATGCATTTCTTTTAGAAACTCTTTATAATACTTGCCCTTTTAGAGTATCATAGAGCACAAACGGCCTTTACAGGTTCAACTTGTTCCCTTCATCTGCAAATCCAATTATTACTACGTGGTCAGTTGAAATCTCTTCAAGAGAGTGAAGTTCATTTCTTTGTGCTTTTTATATTACCCTCAGATATTTTCAAAAGCATTTAAACAGGAAAAAAAAATTCTTTTTGAATTGAACTATACTCTAAAGAACCCTGGTTTTCATTAGTGGAAAATAATATTAAAAATCAAAATATAAGTGCTAGGGGTTCACATTGTGTTATTTCACATGAGTGTAGGCAGGAAATCAATTGCTATGTTCTCATCCAACTATTGTACCTTTTGGTAAGAAAAAAGAAATCCTCCTTTCTCAGGAATACATCAGAAAATACAAAGACATGGCATTTTAGATGGCATCTGCATTCTATTAACAGAGAATAGAAATAAAAGGGAGGATAGACATATTCAATTCTTTGAAATATCATCTACATCTTCCATTAAGTTTTTACTTTGCAACAAAACATAGACTAGGATGTGTGTGTGTGTGTGTGATGAATACAAATCAGTTGTAAAACCGTTCCATCTTACATACACCCACACAATACTGCAAACAATTGAGGAAGTGGTCAACTTTAGAATTTTGGTATAAAGGCTAGTTTAGGGAAATTATAAAATGACAACTATAGCAGCTTTAGTAATTTTAATTTTTATGTAAAAGGCTGAGTCATCATGGATTAAAATATGTCACGTTTGTACTCCTGTTGTTGCATTCAGTGACAAATGCTCTTTTACCTCAGTAATGAAACAAAGACAATCTGAAAAATTAAGATTCTCCAAAAAAATTATATTACCAATAGAAATGTTATTGTTTTATTCTAGAAGTTTTATTCTAGAAGCATTAGCTAAGGAAATCTTCAAATCAAGAAGTCATAAATTTCTCAAATTTGTTACACATATATTTTTATTTTCATTTAATGTAAAATTCTCTAAGTCTAAAATAAGAAACTTTCAAAATAAATTTCTATTATATTTACCAAAGAACTGATGTGTGATATGGCAGTTGAGTCGCTGATTTGGGGCTCAAATATAATTTAAAAGTGACACCCATATTTTTTTTCTGCCTAAGATTTTAGCCTTGGAGATGGGTACAAATGGCTTTAACATCCAGGTTCATCTACATCCTAAGCTCGTTGTCATAGTGTGTATGTTATCCAATTCAAAGTGTGCTGTCAACTTCCAAAAAAGTCATTCGGAAATTAAATTTCATTTTGAGTGTAAGACTATAGTGAAAAACAAAATTATTGGTTTAAAACATAGTTTAATTTCTTGACTGTATTTAAGTTGATTGGTTGGAATCCATTTAAGAATAGATAAAAGTAACCATCCTTAAAATATTGCCTTAGTCACCTTTACACATTTATTCTTTCCAGAACGATAATAGATTGACATTTAAAAAAAAAATTTAAAGAAGGTTTTACACTTTTGCTGGAAGAAGTTTTGTGATTAAGCTCATTTTTAAAAAAATTTTACACTTAAAAAGAGTCACCTTTCCCAATATACATGATCTTTCTCAGCTAAAAACAAAAGGAGAGAAAAAAGAAGAGAGAAAATCTACCAAGGATTTTCGCTGCCTTGCTTTGTCAGCTACTGCACACAAGAGCTCCACAAACCACAGAAGATGTAGGGAAGAAGTGAGGCTTAGATTTAATACTATTCCAGGTTTCCTGCATCTCCAGCAAGTTTCTGAACTACCAGCCTCACAGCTCAATGCCATAAAATCCGCTGAGGTCCCCAAATCAGGCTCTGCTGTCCTGCCTTGTTATCACATTGTAATTGTAATCAGCTGACTACTTTCTCTAGACTAGACCTGATTTCTAGGACACTTCGTATCCGCAACATGACAGAAATTTCAAGATACGAAGGAACCCAGAGACCAGTTAAATTGCTATTCTGCTGGCCCGATACTCTCTACAAATACATCACAGAACATTTATGTAATCCTCATATCACTCCACCTGTAGAATTTGACAAAGTTATTTCTTCCTTCTTGAAACCCTTTTCATAATTTTTATGATACCCACTCTCTCAGTTCTTCTTCAAGCACTGCTGGTTTTCCTCATCTTCTCAAACGATAAAATTTCAGGTGCCCTAGGCTCAGTCCTCAGATCTTTTCTCCTTATAAATTCATTCCTTAGGTAATTAATAAATCCATCGTTGCGAAGACACAAATATCGTTTGCAACCCAAATGCTTCCTTTGAACTTCAGGTGCCATATGATTAAAGAGTACCAACACTTCCATTTGGATGTGCAACAGGTATCTGGGCCTCAGTATGCTCAAACTTGAACCCTTGGTCTCAACCACCACCACAGCTTCCCATGACACCCCCCAAAACTTCTTCTTAGGAAGTGAGACTCCTTTCTTCTAGTTGCTCAAGCCAAAAGGCATTGCTTTCATCATTGACTCCTCTATTTTTCCCATGACCCAATCCATCAGCAAATCTTGTTGGCTCTACCTTCAAAGTACACTGAAGAGGCAATCATTTCTCACAACATCTACCCACTACCTTAGTCCAAATCACCATTATCTCAAAAGCCTCTCAGCTGGTCTACTTTCATCCACCCTTGCCTTCTACCAATTCCGTTCTCATTTTTCTTTCAAAACACAAGTCAAATGACAACACTCCTCTGATCAAAAGCCTCGGTGGTCCCGCATTTCACTCAGTATCAAATCCCAAGACTTTACAAGACCCTATATGATTTTCCTCCTCTACATCTGATTTCGTCTTCCGCAACTCTCCTGATTCACTCTACTCAGTCACACTGGTAAGGCAGGCACCTTCCCACGCCAGAGCCATTTACTTCCTTTTTGCTGCCAGGAAATGGGGTCCTCATATGTAGAACTGACTCTCTCCTACACTTCCTTCACATCTTAACTTCAATGTAATCCTTTCTGAGAAGTCCCCCAACCACTGTATATAATTCTCCCTAGCGCTCTCTCTCCCTTTACCTACTCTTTTTCCCCATAGCCCTAATCACTATCTGATATATTTGTGTTTATATTTGACTTACTTTCTCCATCCCATCTCATCACTAGACTGTAAACTCTATAAAAACAAGACCTTTACCCTGTGGCATAGTGGTTAAGTTCAGCATGCTCCACTTTGACTACCTGGGTTCGGGGGTTTAGATCCTGGGCATGGACCTGCACCACTCGTTAGCCAGGCTGAGGCAGCGACCCACACACAAACTAGAGGAAGACTGACACAGATGTTAGCTCAGGGTTAATCTTCCTCAAGCAAAAAAAAAGAGGAAGATTCACAAGAGATGTTAGCCCAAGGGGAATCTTCCTCACCAAAAAAAAAAAAAAAACCCAAAAAACAAGGCCTTTATTCAAGGCTGTATTCTTGCATTTACAGTAATGCCTGTCCAGTTGTGGACGTTTTTTCATATGTCTGAGCCAGAGGAAGATTTACTGCAAAGCTAATGGAGCTTAAATTTCAGTCCTGTCACTTTACACAGGCTTCTGCAAGTATTAGGAATTGTTGGAAGTTGTTCAGCATTGTAGGTGGTGAGAGGGTAACCAAGTTAGAATTAGGAAATAGGTAAGCATGAATGGAAGATTGCTTGAAGGAATATCAGAAGAGACTTGAATGACTGAGACTTCAGTAAGTTGTCATGATTTCTTTTCTCTCATTCTACGTAAATAATCGTTCTCATTCCAAATTTTGTTCATATAATTTTGTATTCTCTTTTTAAAGTGGATCCCCCCAAATTATACAAGACCCCACAAAACCAGCCTCTGCCAAGATAGATCACCCAGCTTTTCAGGAAGCAGACAGTAGAGGAGTTTGCTTGCAGTCAAGTATCCTCTCCAAAGTAGGACATCCAGACCCTGCATGACCACTCTTGAGTGAGAAATAATTGATCCTAGCAGCATTTCCATGTCTAAGGTAGGTTTAATTTTGGGAAGGTCTCCCTCTATTCTTTAGCATCAACATTAAAGAGTAATTAACATAAATCTTATACAAAGATTTCTATAGGAAATTTGTAAGTATTGCATGTATTTTTGGTTGCAATAATATAAAATTACATATGCAGATCATGGTAAAACTCATTTTAAAAAGAAGTTAACAGTTTTCTTATTTTTTTAAAAAAATTTTTAAAAAATTTTTTATTTTCATGTTTTCCTAAAAGATAAAGAAAACAAATGAAGTATATGATGAGTATTAAAAAAATATTCAGATCCGTAAAGGGAAATTTATCTAAATATATTTCCTTTAAATTATGGACTTGTCATAATTTCCTACATTTTATTGTTTGTATGTTCCTTTCAAACAGTTCTATTTTTTTGTTTTGTTTTCTAAGTCATAAATTCTGCTTTATTTTTTCTTTTGCTTTCCTTAGATCTTCTTTGTGATTATTGTTTATTATGTTTAATGTGAATGGTTAGTTCATTTATTTTATTTTATTATAATCAATTTCATTCATTTACTATTATTATTTTATAATGAAATCATATAAGGCTAGAAATTTGATTTCAAATAATACTTTGAGTTCCCTAAGTTTTGACGTGGTATTCTTAAGAATAGGATTTTTGGGTTTTTTTTATTTTGTCTTGAAGTTCAAGTAAATGGACTTTTGAGTTTTTGATTGAAGAGTTATATGGAAGTATTTTATTTTTTCCTATTCATGAGCATTGTGTGCAGAAAGTCTAAGAAGCAAAGACACTCCAATAGGAATGAATATACCCAATGTAGAGATATGAGTCTCTAATGAAGGGAACCAGAGACCCCTGGAGAAATGGCTGATTCCAGGGAGGGACAAGATGGGCCTGGGACATATGCCAGAAAGTGAGGAAGTGAGGAAAAAAGATAGAGACATATCCCAAGGAGATAAGAGCCAGTTTAAAGGGGATCCTATTGATCAAATCTGGGACACTGTGAGCAGCCAATTAAGGTGCAGTCATTAATTAAAGATCTTTTAAAAAATAGGAATCCTTGGGACCAGCCCTGTGGCTTAGCGGTTAAGTGCACGGGCTCCGCTGCTGGCGGCCCGGGTTCGGATCCCTGGCGCGCACCGATGCACCGCTTCTCTGGCCATGCTGAGGCCGCATCCCACATACAGCAACTAAACGCATGTGTAACTATGACATACAACTATCTACTGGGGCTTTGGGGGAAAAATAAATAAAATTAAAAAGAAAAATAGGAATCCTCGAGTCCATTATGATAATAAGTAGGTAAATAAATGAAAGGAAAGAAGGGAGGACCTTGCTTATAGTAGAATGCCAAGTACTGACTGGTAAATGTGAAGGGAATGCTGAGACTGGAAAAACGTTGTTTTGTAACCATCATAATAAAGATTGGTTATTAGAAGACAACAATTCACACTAAATTTAGGTGGAAATTCTGATGAGGTGCGGGATTTGTACATCATTTTAAAGTGTCTCCCCACAGACTGCTTTTAATCTACAATGGGGGAAAAAAAAGAGTAAACAGTGAAAAAATTGTAGACTTTAATTAGGTGATCAAAATTAACATAAGTAATGAGGGTCAAGCAGACGTAGTACACATCTGGATGGGAAACCCTCAGAAGGACACCATGTCATTAAGGTATTATTCTGTTCCGGAATGTGTAATCTGAATCTAACCATGAAGAAACATCAAGCAAGCCAACAGAAAGACCATTTAAGAACAAAGTGAGGAGAGAGACTCTATCCTTCAAAAGTACCAATGTCATAAAAGACAAAGAAGACTATGGGAATTTTCCAGATTGAAGGAGACTAAAGAGACATCACAAGCAAAAGCAATATTAGATCCTAGAATGTATCCTGTACTGAAGGAAAAAAAACATGCTGTAAAGGATAATATTAAGTTATTTGACAAAATCAAAATATGGATAGTAGATTAGATAAAAGCATTGTGTCAGTATTACATTTACTGAAGTTGCTAACCATACTGTGGATATGTCAGAGAACACCTTTATTCTTAGGAAATACTCACTGAGGTATTTAATGGTTATTTAGAGATAAAGAGCCTTGATGTAGGCAACTTACTCTCAAACGGTTCAGAAAAAATAGTATGTACACACACACACACATACACACAGAGCAAGTGCAAATGATAAATAATAAAGCAAATGCAAAAAATTTTAGCCATAGATGAATCTCAGTAAAGGAGTGTGTGAATGTTCTATGTATTCTTAGTCTTGCAGCTTTTCCATAAGTCTAGGATTGTTTTCAAATAAAATGTTAAAGTTCCAAAAATTTTTTCATGAGGTTGGGTTTCTCTTATTTTATATGATAGTTGCTGGTTTATTATTTGGCAGTCAGAAATTATGGCCTATAAAATATCTGCTTTTTGAAATGTGTTGGCATTTTCACTGTGAATCAATTTTTATAAACATCAGTGGGCTCTTGAAAAGCAGTTGTTCTTAGTCTATAGGAATAATTTTTTCTTTGTTTATGGAAACTTTATGAAAGTTATGCTATGTTATGTGAAGAATATTTGCTCTCAAACCTGATATTTTTAAGGTCAATTTAACTGTTATAAAGCACCATGCTTCGTCTTGCTTAATATTTTTTTGGCTTGACTACCTAGTCTAATATTAAGATCATAACCTCTGCTTTCTTTTGGTAATTACAGCTTTTGTTTAATTTTAGTTTACAGTTAAATATATTCAAGACTTGGGCCCAGCCCTGTGGTTGAGTGGTTAGAGTTCCATGTGCTCCACTTTGGTGGCCCGGGTTCACTGATTGAGATGCCAGGCGTGGATCTACTCCACTACCAGCCGTGCCGTGAAGGTGTCTCACATACAAAATAGAAGAAGATTGGCGCAGGTGTTAGCTCAGGGTAAATCTTCCTCAACAACAACAAAAAATAATAATAAAATAAAAAAGAAATACATATCTATATTCAAGACAGTCTTTTTGGTGAACTTTCACTAATTATTTCTTTTGTTTGTTTGTTTGTTTTTATTTTCCCCCCAAAGCCCCAGTAGATAGTTGTATGTCATAGCTGCACATCCTTCTAGTTGATGTATGTGGGACGCAGCCTCAGCATGGCCGGAGAAGCGGTGCGTCGGTGCGCGCCCGGGATAGGAACCCGGGCCGCCAGCAGCGGAGCGCGTGCACTTAACCTAACCGCTAAGCCGCTGGGCCAGCCCCTCACTAATTATTTCTTGACAACTTAAAGCTCACGTTAGTAGATTTCTTATGAAGGTTCACGGGAATACTTCCTCAGTTCTTACACGTTTAAAACTGTTTATCTATAGTCCTTTATTTAAGGGAGAGCTTGGTGGAATCTAAAATCCTTGTTTCACACCTTCTTTCATGAGTATCTTATTAGTGTTGTTCTATTGTCTTTTGGCATTGAATGTTGAAGTTATTCTGTTGGTTACGGTGTTTTCTAGCCATACTTATATAAAATTTGAGATTTATGAATTTTTCTTTTTCTCTTAGCTTCCATGGAGATGGATTCTGTGGGTTTCATTTCCCTTCTTTTTTTCACCTTTAGTAGGAAGTGGGAAGAAGTAGGAATTGAGTTGCTATCAAGCTCCTACCAGACCCAAAACTCTGGGCAGTTTTCTAACCTCTCATCATCAATTCCCCTGTCTGTAAAACAGAAGCTTACATGAGGATTGAATAAGCTACCTATGTTAGAAACTTAGTGCACAGCTTGACACACAGAAAATACTCAATGAATGTCGGCTCTGTCTAGGAAGCGTTAGTCACTGGTAAGAGATTTTGGTTTTGAGGCCAAATCTTTGTTCATCAAGACATGACTCATAGTTCAGGATCTTCATAAAATAATATTTTTTATAAATAAAATATAAATAATCAAATAATAAATAAAATAATATTTTTGAAAGAAAAGAATGAAAACACAATTTACTTCCTGACATCAAGAATCATATTTGGTCTTCTAGAGACCTACACTTAAATGCCAACCCAAACTATGTGACCGAGCCCTGGGGACCCAGTCTATGCCTTTGAATGAGCTTAGATTATAGCTGAGAAGGGAATCATTAGAAGCTGTGCTGTTTATGTACAGACTGTAATACTTAGTAAAATTCTAGGACTTTAAGTATTAAAGATTTCTTGGTGATGTTGCATGTTTTGTGATTGAGGCAGTGGGGAGGTTACTGAAACAAATAACATGAATAATAAAAATACCAGTTTCCTTTAGAAAATGAATACTTATACTTTGTTAAGTTGTTAAAAAAGCAAGATAAGTCAGTCTATTAGTTTTCTAAATTAAAATATATTGAAATCTGTGATTCAGAATTACTTTCATTGGCTTTGGCAGCTTAAATGCCGTTGGGGACAAAGATCTCTCCAAATAATAAAAGACAGGTTATAGGACACAACCCTAGATTGGCTGTGATCAACTGACAGAATATTAGTAACATATTTTTAAAAATTAATAACTTCTTCAAGGAGATGATTAAATGAACAATTTTCCATGTTTAACATTTTGTTTTGAAATAAATTTATTTTTCCCACAAGGTATTATGAATTGCTTTCTTCCCTCAGTTCCTCTCTCCTCTTTTCTTCTGAGTTCCCTATTGAGGTTGGTGTTCTCTTGAGGAGTAGGAAAGAGTATATACAATATTTTGTGAAATAGTATTAGCTCTTTCATCTGAGTTACACAAGATGGCTAGAAATCCTCATCCCAGTGAAGTTGCCATTACACAAATATTTTTAGAATTCCTCTTTTGGAAATTGCTTCAGTATAATTTTAAGAATCCAACATCCTAAAACCTGTTCTTTCAACCACATGGTGGCTGTATGCATTTTCTAGGGCTGCTGTATATCACAAACTGGGTGGCTTAAAACAACACAAATTTATGGTCTCACGGTTCTGATGGCTAAAAGTCTGAAATCAAGGTGTCAGCAAGGCCATGCTCTCTCTGAGGTCTAGGGAAAAATTCTCCCTAGTTTCTTCTAGCTTCTGTGTTTGCCGGCAACGCCTGGTGTTCCTTGTCTCGTAGATGCATCACTCTAGCCACATGACCATCCTCTCCCTCAGTGTCTTCTCATTGTCTTTCCTGTGTGCATGTCTGTCTCTGTGTTCAAATTTCCCATTTTTTATAAGGACCCTAGTCATATTGCATTAGGACCCAACATAATGAACCCATTTTAACTTGATTACCTCTCTAAAGATCCTATCTCCAAATAAGGTTATATTCAGAGCTACTGGGGATTAGGATTTCGACATATCTTTCTCGGGGAGATAAAATTCAACCCATAAGAGCTGCCTTCTAATAAACACGATTTTTCTTCTTTAAAATATTCAAAACAATATTTAAATGTGAAACACTGTCAGAAGTATCATTCAAAAATATAATATCCAGAAATACTTCCTTTTTAATAGCACTTAAGGTATACATACATATATATATATATAATCTAAGAATAAGAGCCCTTTAGCTATTTTAAGAAGGGAGAAGGGGAGGAGTGTTAACACAACATCTGAGTTGTCCTGATTATTAGCCTGGTCTTTCACATTCATTTAAGACTCCAGGAGCTGAGATCTGCATAGCCAGCATGTTTAGACCTTCAGAATGTTCCCTTCTCCTAAATTAAGTCTTGAGCTGGGACAGTTTTCTTATTAATAACCTTGCAAACATAATTATCTCAGTGCCTAAAATAGTTTGTGCCCGAATTTGAGGGGGGAAACTCATCAATGCCTTCCTCATTAAAGGAAGCTGATCCAACATGATTAATCCAAGTTTGCTTAATATTCTCTACTAAGGGGTAGATGAGGCATTATGAGAAACTCCTCACTACCAGGTAGGTTTTATTTATACCAAAGAGATGTTACTGCAATGTCTTGGCACTAGCAAAACAAAAAAGAAATCTTGCCTTCATGAAAAAATCTTCATTAGGTGACCTATTTGTGAGCCTTTTAGGTATGAGTTCAGAATATACTATTCTAAAGGTTTTTGGATTATACTTAGTATGCTGATGGAAAACCAAAAAATAAAGAGTTATAACAAAGTTGCGAGAGAAAAGATTGTCACATTTGGAAGCTTTCTGTGTTTATATTGTTCAAAAACACACAGGGACTTCAGAATACTATCTCATCCTGATTTTTCTTAAATAACAAGAAGTGATGCACAATCTTAAGAAGACCAAGTAGACTCTAAAAGTAGTTATTCTCCACTCCTAGAACAGTCGCACAATGAAAGAATTTACATTTCAAAGGAGAACTGCAACGTTTTATGGAAATACACACATTGACCAAATGTTAAGTTAAAATGATTCCCAAGACAGTACAATATGAAGGGAAAAATCCAAACACACAGTGTTTCTTCAGAGTGTTGGAAAACACTAACTCAGTGAGAAGTTAATGGGAATTAACAAGGTTGGGAAAAGGGACCTGGTCATCCCCACTGGGAGATTCACAAAACTTCTGGCACACTAAAGCTTTGAAAAACTCTGCAGTGAAAAAATTTATTTCTCTCTCTCCCTCCCTCCCTCCCTCTCTCCCTCTCTTTCTTTCTCACCCACCCTGGTCTCGAATATCCAGGTCCTGGCTTGAGCTTTTAACTCTGCTGCAACCGGGCTTCTCTCCTGCACCCTCCATAGTACAGACCCTCACCAGTTCACCTAGCTAACTTCCGCCTGCTCAGTGAAAACATCATTTCCTCTAGGGTGCCATCCTTAAACCCCAAGTCTGAGAGAGATCTCCTCCCCTCCCCTCATACTCATTCTCATAGCACAAAGGTAATTCTCCCTATTTTGACACTAATCACGTTTAATTATTGCCTGTTTACTTCTCTCTCTCCCCCATGACACCTGATTTAAGAATGTGACCTATATCTTATTCACTATTAATCTCAGATACCTATCTCAGTGCTCAACAATTGAAATGTGCACATAAAACACCTGTTGAATGTGATTGAAATTCCACTATAGCCCTAGCTGGCTCTAGAGTCAAATCTGGGAAATGGGTCAGAGTTTCCCACAGGAGTGGTTGGGGCAGGCCCGTTTCTCTCCTCCATTCACTCTCCCTTCACTCTAACATTTCTCTTCTCCTCTCTCTACTCCCCTGTCACAAGCAGTTATTACTCGCATCTCTTCTGGGCTGGATCCATTTTCCCTTCCTCCTCCAGCCACTTCCAGAGTTGTTGCCACTGCAAACAGGTTACTGTTCATCCCTTTGGTGTCCTGAACTCCAAGGGAGGAGGTGGGGGAAGGAGTCAGTTGCTTGAGAATACCTCAAGTAAGAAAGGGATTCATGAAATGAGAGCTACAAGGGCAGAACCAGACAAGTGCTGAGCAAGAAAGCTCCAGGGGGATAAAATTAAGGTGAGGTTCTTTATCTGGTAACATATGCGTATATTTTAAGGGTGGTAGGTGGCAAAGTTGACTATAAGTGGTCCATTGAGTCAGGGAGAACGGTCAATATTGGCAGAAATTACACAAGTTATAGGAATAACATAATAAGATGAGCGAAACTCAAAATTTAGTTTGTCCAAGTAAAAGTAATATTATACCATTTGCAATAATACTATGCTAATTGCAGTAATATATGTATTAATTACTATACATTAATCATCATTAAATATCCGAATAAATGTTACTTTTACTTGATTATATTTGTTCATGCAACCATAATTTATATGTATAAACATATAAATGCATACATATAAACTTATAAACTTATACAATTACATAATGATTATGCAATAATGTATACGTACACGTATATATTGTATACATGTATACATATACAACAATTATTATTTTCACAAACATTTGTGGGACATTCTCATGCACAGTGAATAGCGTATCTGAATTAGGAAGATACCAGTATAGCTGAAGAGCAAGAATTAGATTTTATAGATGTTTCAAAAAAAGAACCCTCAAAACTTATAGATAGTATTAGATACAGAGAGTGAAGGAAAGGCGAGAATCATAGATGGCTCCAAGATATCTATCCTGCAAGACTGAGTGTATGGGCTTAACTTTCGACATTGGGATGAGGTGGTAATAGCAGAAATGTCAGGCACAGTGCTGGGCAGAGGGAAATTATATCTGGATAACAGCACACTTTCAAGTACTCCCTTATCTCACGTACACTCAAAGGTAAGCCTTTTCTGGATGTCCCCTGGGCTTGTGAAAAATGGAGGAGCAAGAAAATAAAGAATCAAGTTCTCTGGGCCCATCCAAAGTAAGCTATAGAGTATTCAGAATATTATGATGTCTATTCATGTTATGACCTCCAATAAGGAAATTTTAATAACATTGATAGTCTGATGGAAAAGTTGAATTGACAAGAGATGGATGGATACATATAAGATTTTGATGACTACTAACTTTGAGATGGAGGGAAATAAGGCATGTTGAAATAAGCAATTTAGCAGTCCTGACCACATAGCATTGCTAGTTATTTTTCAGCCAAACACAGAAGGCACTTATAAAAGGGAAGGGAATGATAATTTAGATAGTTTACATGGATAAGGAGTTCATATAAGTGGAGAGTTTAGACAGCAAATTGAAAGAGAAGAAAAAAGAGAATAGATCAATGGATGATAGGTGAAAATTATATGTGTAATAGATAACTTTGATAATTGAGGATGGGTAGAGCGTTGATAGAAAAATTGTACAGAAATTTTTAAATGTGGATAGATGCACAGATAGATAAAAAGATGGGTAATATATTTATTGCATTAGATCTACTATAAATCATTTTTATTTCCTATTTAAGAGATAAAAAAGAAAATTGCACTGATGGAATCCAATTGCTAAGTGGCATAGGTTACAGCTTTTCTATATTATTATGAAAAATGGGGTTTCCTGAACTTTCTACTTCTTTGTTCAAAGAGAGCTGCAACTTCATGATGAATAATCCCTCCCTCTAACATTCGATATGTGCTCTGCTGGAGGCTGCTCCAAATCATGGAAGCAAATACATCCATTTGGAGAAATCTGCCTTAACACCCCAGAATCATTTCCACCTGTAAATTCTGAGGTCTTAAAATTAGAATCTGCCTCCAATTATGACTTTATAATACATACAAGTACTAGGATAGCCCCAGCAAAGCATACAATAACTACAAGGACATAAGCTATGAGTACTAATAAGTTTAAATTCTGGAATAGATATTAATAGCAAATTTTGTGTGTGTGTGTGTGAGGAAGATCAGCCCTGAGCTCACATCCATGATAATCCTCCTCTTTTTTTTTGCTGAGGAAGACAGGCTCTGAGCTAACATCTATTGCCAATCTTCCTCCTTTTTTTTTTTCCCCAAAGCCCCAGTAGATAGTTGTATGTCATAGTTGCACATCCTTCTAGTTGCTGTATGTGGGACGTGGCCTCATCATGGCCGGAGAAGCAGTGCGTCAGCGCGCGCCCAGGATCCGAACCCCGGGCCGCCAGTATTGGAGTGTGCGCACTTAACCGCTAAGCCACGGGGCCAGCCCAACAGCAAATTTTTTAAGCAGCCAATTTTGTTACTTTCTAGTAAAACTTTTATGACAAGAATAGGTGATCTTTTAAAAGTTTTTTTCTTGAATAGATAAATGAGAACACGAGGCAAAATAGTAAATGAGAAAGAAAAGTTTGAGAATGAGTCCTGTATTTTAGCAAGCAATTAATCAGAAAGGGAATATGTTTTATAAGAATATTAATTACCTTGCTTGATCTTTGACTATGCTAGAGTGGAGTTATTTTCTTTTTTTTTTTTTTTTTTTTAAATTTTTTGTTTATTGCAGTAACATTGGTTTATAACATTGTAAAAATTTCAGGTGTACATCATTGTACCTCTATTTCTGCATAGATTACATCATGTTCACCACCAAAATACTAATTACAACCCATCACCACACACATGTACCCAATTATCCCTTTCACCCTCCTCCCTCCCCCCTTCCCCTCTGGTAACCACCAATCCAATCTCTGTCCCTATGTGTTTGTTTATTGTTGTTATTATCTACTACTTACTGAAGGAAATCATACGGTATTTGACCTTCTCCCTCTGACTTATTTCACTTTGCATCATGCCCTCAATGTCCATCCATGTTGTCACAAATGGCTGGATTTCATCGTTTCTTATGGCTGAGTAGTATTCCATTGTGTATATATACCACAGCTTTTTTATCCATTCGTCCCTTGATGGGCACTTAGGTTGCTTCCAAGTCTTGGCTATTGTGAATAAGGCTGCAATGAACACAGGGGTGCATGTACCTTTGCAAATTGGTGTTTTCAAGTTCTTTGGATAAATACCCAACAGTGGAATAGCTGGATCATATGGTAGTTCTATGCTTGATTTTTTGAGGAATCTCCATACTGTTTTCCATAGTGGCTGCACCAGTTTGCACTCCCACCAGCAGTGTATGAGAGTTCCTTTCTCTCCACAACCTCTCCAACACATGTTGTTTCCTGTCTTGTTAATTATAGCCATTCTGACGGGCGTGAGGTGATATCTCATTGTAGTTTTGATTTGCATTTCCCTGATAGTTAGTGATTTTGAACATCTTTTCATGTGTCTGTTGGCCATCTGTATATCTTCTTTGGAGAAATGTCTGTTCAGGTCTTTTGCCCATTTTTAATTGGGTTGGTAGTTTTTGTTGTTGAGATGCATGAGTTCTTTATATATTTTGGAGATTAAGCCCTTATCAGATGTATGGTTTGCAAATATCTTCTCCCAATTGTTAGTTTGTCTTTTCGTTTTGTTGATGGTTTCCTTTGCTGTGCAGAGGCTTTTTAGTTTGATGTAGTCCCATTTGTTTATTTTTTCTATTGTTTCTCTTGCCCGGTCAGATGTGGTGTTTGAAAAGATGTTGCTAAGACTGATGTCGAAGAGCATACTGCCTATGTTTTCTTCTAGAACTTTCACAGTTTCAGGTCTTACATTCAAGTCTTTAATCCATTTGGAGTTAATTTTTGTGTATGGTGTAAGGTAAGAGTCTACTTTCATTTTTTTGCATATGGCTATCCAGTTTTCCCAACACCATTTGTTGAAGAGACTTTCTTTTCCCCATTGTATGTTCTTGGCTCCTTTGTCAAAGATTAGCTGTCCATAGATGTGTGGGTTTATTTCTGGGCTTTCGATTCTATTCCATTGATCTGTGTGTCTGTTTTTGTGCCAGTACCATGCTGTTTTGGTTACTATAGCTTTGTAGAATATTTTGAAATCAGGGAGTGTGATACCTCCAGCTTTGTTCTTTTTTCTCAGGATTCCTTTAGCTATTCGGGGTCTTTTGTTGTTCCATATAAATTTTAGGATTCTTTGTTCTATTTCTGTGAAAAATGTTGTTGGAACTTTGATAGGGATTGCATTGAATCTATAGATGGCTTTAGGAAGTATGGACATCTTAACTATGTTAATGCTTCCAATCCAAGAGCACGGAATATCTTTCCATTTCTTTGTGTCTTCTTCAATTTCTTTCAGAAATGTTTTATAGTTTTCGGTGTACAGATCTTTCACCTCTTTGGTTAAGTTTATTCCTAGGTATTTTATTCTTTTTGTTGCAATTGTAAATGGGATGGTATTCTTAATTTCTCTTTCTGCTACTTCGTTGTTAGTGTACAGAAATGCAACTGATTTTTGTATGTTGATTTTGTATCCTGCAACTTTCCCATATTCCTTTATTACTTCTAAAAGTTTTCTGGTGGATTCTTTAGGGTTTTCTATATATAAAATCATGTCATCTGCAAATAGTGACAGTTTCACTTCTTCCTTTCCAATTTGGATCCCTTTTATTTCTTTCTCTTGCCTGATTGCTCTGGCTAGGACTTCCAATACTATGTTAAATAGGAGTGGTGAGAGTGGGCATCCTTGTCTGGTTCCTGTTCTTAGAGGGATAGCTTTCAGTTTTTCACCATTGAGGATGATATTAGCTGTGGGTTTCTCATATATGGTCTTTATTATGTTGAGGTACTTTCCTTCTATACCCATTTTATTCAGAGTTTTTATCATAAATGGATGCTGTATCTTGTCAAATGCTTTCTCTGCATCTATTGAGATGATCATGTGATTTTTGTTCTTCATTTTATTAATGTGGTGTATTACGTTGATTGATTTGCGAATGTTAAACCATCCCTGCATACCTGGAATAAATCCCACTTGATCATGGTGTATAATCTTTTAACGTATTGTTGTATGCGATTTGCTAGTATTTTGTTGAGGATTTTCGCATCAATGTTCATCAGTGATATTGGCCTGTAATTTTCTTTTTTGTGTTGTCCTTGTCTGGTTTTGGTATCAGGGTAATGTCAGCTTCGTAGAATGAGTTAGGAGCTTCCCCCTCCTCAATTTTTGGAAGAGTTTGAGAAGGATAGGTATTAAGTCTTCTTTGAATGTTTGGTAGAATTCACCAGGGAAGCCGTCTGGTCCTGGACTTTTATTTTTGGGGAGGTTTTTGATTACTGTTTCGATCTCCTTACTGGTGATTGGTCTATTCAAATTCTCTACTTCTTCTTGATCCAGTTTTGGAAGATTGTATGATTCTAAGAATTTATCCATTTCTTCCAGATTGTCGAATTGGTTGGCATATAGTTTTTCATAGTATTCTCTTATAATCTTTTGTATTTCTGAGGTGTCTGTTGTAACCTCTCCTCTTTCATTTCTGATTTTACTTATTTGTGCCTTCTCTCTTTTTTTCTTGGTGAGTCTAGCTAAAGGTTTGTCTATTTTGTTGATCTTTTCAAAGAACCAGCTCTTGGTTTTATTAATTTTTTCTATTGTTTTTGGTCTCTATTTCATTTATTTCTGCTCTGATTTTTATTATTTCCCTTCTTCTACTGATTTTGGGCTTTGTTTGTTCTTCTTTTTCCAGTTCCTTTAGGTGCATTGTTAGATTGTTTATTTGAGATTTTTCTTGTTTGTTGAGATAGGCCTGTATCGCTATAAACTTCCCTCTTAGAACCGCTTTTGCTGTATCCCATAAATTCTGGTATGTCGTATTTTCATTTTCATTTGTCTCCAGGTAGTTTTGATTTCTTCTTTGATTTCTTCATTAACCCAGTCGTTGTTCAGTAGCATTTTGTTTAATCTCCATGTATTTGTGGCTTTTCTGATTTTCTTCCTATAGTTGATTTCTAGTTTCATGCCTTTGTGGTCAGAAAAGATGCTTGGTATTATTTCAATCTTCTTAAATTTATGGAGACTTGTTTTGTGGCCTAATATGTGATCAATCCTGGAGAACGTTCCATGTGCATTTGAAAAGAACGTGTATTCTTCGGTTTTTGGATGGAATGCTCTGTATATATCTACTAGGTCCATCTGTTCTAGTGTGTCGTTTAAGGCCAATGTTTCCTTATTGATCTTCTGTTTGGATGATCTATCCGTTGGTGTAAGTGGAGTGTTAAAGTCCCCTACTATTATTGTGTTACTGTCTATTTCTGTTTTTATGTCTGTTAATAATTGCTTTATATATTTAGGTGCACCTACATTGGAGTGCGTAGATATTTACAAGTGTTATATCCTCTTGTTGGATTGTTCCCTTGATCATTATGTAATGCCCTTCTTTGTCTCGTTTTACAGTTTTTGTTTTAAAGTCTATTTTGTCTGATATGAGTACTGCTACCCCAGCTTTCTTTTCATTGCCATTTGCGTGGAGTATCTTTTTCCATCCCTTCACTTTCAGTTTGTGAGTGTCTTTAGGTCTGAAGTGTGTCTCTTGTATGCAGCATATATATGGGTCTTGTTTTTTTATCCAGTCAGCCACCCTATGCCTTTTAATTGGAGCATTTAGTCCATTGACGTTTAAAGTAGCTATTGATAAGTATGTACTTACTGCCATTTTTTAACTTTTTTTTTTTTTTTTTTTTTCCTCAGTGTTTTAGTAGTCCTTCTCTGTTCCTTTCTTCTTCTATACAGGATTGATGGTCACTTTAGTTTGACCTCTGTCTGAAAGCTGTACTCTTTAACTACCCTCCTCCCTCCTTTTATGTTTTTGATATCATATCCAACCTCTTTTTTGTGCATTTGTATCCATTACGTTCTAATCGTGGAAATAGATAATTTTTCCTATTTGTGGTCTTCTCTTTTCCCCTTAAATCAGTCCCTTTAACATTTCTTGTAACACTGGTTTCTTGGTGACAAACTCCTTTAATTTTTGCTTATCTGGGAAAATTTTGATCTCTCCTTCCATTTTGAATGATAACCTTGCTGGGTAGAGTATTCTTGGCTGTAAGTTTTTTCCTTTTAGCACTTTAAATATATCATGCCATTCTCTTCTAGCCTGTAAGGTTTCTGCTGAGAAGTCAGCTGATAGCCTTATGGGGTTTCTTGTATGTAACTTGACATTCTCTTGCGGCTTTTAGGATTCTCTCTTTATCTTTAATTCTGGACATTCTGATTATGATGTGTCTTGGTGTGGGCCTCTTTGGGTTTATCTTGTTTGGGGCTCTCTGTGCCTCCTGTACCTGGATGTCTGTTTCCTTCCTTAGGTTAGGGAAGTTTTCATCTATTATTTTTTGAAATAGATTCTCTGCCCCCTTGTCTCGCTCTTCTCCTTCCGGGACACCTATAACACGGATGTTAGTGCGCTTGATGTTGTCCCAGAGGTCCCTTAGACTGTCCTCACTCTTTTTAATTCTTTTCTCTTTTACCTGTTCACCTTGGGTAATTTCTTCTAGTCTTTCTTCCAGCTCACAGATCCGTTCTTCTGTATCCTCTACTCTGCTTTTGAGTCCCTCTAATGAGTTTTTCATTTCCAGTATTGTATTCTTCATTTCTGCTTGGTTCTTTTTTATATCTTCCATTTCTTTGTTGACATTCTCACTGAGTCCATCTATTCTTCTCCCCAGATCAGTGAGCATCCTTAACACTCTTAGTTTGAACTCTCTGTCGGGTAGGTTGCTCATTTCTGTTTCACTAAGTTCCTTTTCTGGGGTTTTGTCCTGTTCCCTTACTTGGAATGTATTCTTTTGCCTCCTCATTTTGCCTCTTTCCCTGTGCTTGTGTCTACGTATTAGGTAGGTCAGCTACGTCTCCCGCTCTTGGATAGGTGACCTTATGTAAGTGATGGCTTAGGAGGCTTCCAGTGTGCTTCCCTCAGTTCTCAATGTTCCAGGGGTGACCCCTAAGTGGGCTACGTGTGTCCTTCTGCTGTGGCCTGTTTGCTCTCCCTGTAGGCGCCCAGGGAGGCTGAGTTATGCTCCTGGCCAGCTGTTGTAATGCTCAGCTGCTTGTAGTTGTTGTGGGCCCTTCAGTCTCTTTATCAGCTGTGGGGAGCCCCAGCACAGTTGGCTGTAAGTTCTAATACCACATTTGTGTTGCAGTATTTCTTTTAAGTGAGTAGGCCCCCACCGTGGCAGGTTGCTAGGCTCAGGGCCTTACAATTGCTGTAAGCCTCTAGCCTATTAGGTCTCTTGTCAGCTCTCTGAGGATTGCAGCTGGGTGGGGCTGCCCTCAGGCACAGGAGCACCCAATTGTTTCAGGTTTTGGAAGGTGGAGCAAACCTCCTATGTGGGTCTTTGAGAAGCACAAGTCTTCTGTGGCTGAGAAGCCCTGCCGCCCACAGGTCCACACACACAGTCAACACAGTCCTGCCCCGTGTGAGCGCCCCGACCTCCCCAAGTGGACCCAGTCTCTCCATGGCGGGAGCCCCACACACTCTGCCACCGCCCCATACTCTCCACCCGCTCCTTGTGCACACCCTGCCCCGCTCAAGTCAGCTCAGTTGCCAGGCTGCAGAGAATCCAGTCACCAATCTATGCAGGCCCACACGTTGCCTGAGGGCTTGTTGTTGGGTGGGGCTAGTCTCTAGGGTGGGCTGCCTGCCCTGCCTGAGCTGGATTAAATCGGTGCTCTAGCGGGTGGGGCAGACCCTGGGCTAGCAGGTCTCAGGGAGAACTCCAATGGCGTCTGTGTCAGCACGCTCACACCAGGCCACAACAATGGCCGCCGCCAATGTCCCAGTCCCTGGAGAGGTCTCACCCCTCACCGAGATGCACTCAGGGCCTATTAGGTGAGTCTCTTGTCACCGAAGCACCGTGCACCTTTCTTTCTGGTGATTTTAGGATGCTTTCTGGAACGGGTGAGTTTGTGCGCGGGCCCTTTAAGAGCCAGTTTTAGTTTCTTTGTGAACCGGGTTTTCTGGGGGTGCTACCCAATGCTTTAGTAGCAGGCAAAGTCAGATATTATGCTGCTGGTCTCAATTGTGCTGGGTCCACAAAATGCCCACAGCGGGGGCGCTCCCCGGCTCAGGGCCCCGCGCCTCCAGGGAGGCTGCGTACCTGTGAGCTGCTCCCGGAGGCCGTGAAGCTGGCGGCTTGTGAAGGTGGCGTTCTTCCTCTCCAGAAGGGAGTCTCTGCCTCTTCTACCCCAGTTAGGATTGTCCGTTGTTGCAGGAGTTCCTCTTATCCAGTTTTCAGTTCTGTCTCAGGGGTAATTTTTCCACGAGTAGTTGTAAATTGGCTGTGTCCACGGGAGGAGGTGAGTTCAGAGTCTGCCTACGCCGCCATCTTGACTCCCAAGACCTGGAGTTATTTTCTAACTTTCAAATCCCTGGAAATGAGAAGCAAAAAATATTTTTGTAAAATGGTCTTAATTATGTTTGTGGATTATGGCTATTTTAAGTATTTTTTGTAAGTTTTACAAATAGCTGAGACAATTATTTTTCCTTTCCTGTTTTATAATTTGCTTTTTCTTCTTTTGAAGACAGGAAATCCAAACCATCAGATGAGACTTTTGGTTTTGTTAATTTTCATTTTCTTCTCTACAAAATTTAGAAAGCTGAAATAATTCTTGCCAGTTGCATTTCAAAATGAAAAAGTGAATTTCCCCAACTAGGTCCTAGAACAGGGGTTCTCAATGATAGCTTTTGCGCATTAGAATAACCTGGGAATTTTTTTTTAAATCTATGGGTGCCAGCGGCCCTTCCTCAGAGAGTCTGATCCGGTTGGTCTGGTGTGGAGCCTGAGTATTGGCATATTTTTAAGTAGCTAGGATTGATAATCACCACCTTACACCAGTGGTTTTCAAATTCAGGAAGGAAGAAGCTAAAGGCAAGTATTGAGAGTTTTCCAAGAATCATCTTCCATCTTCCAGATGCACAGTGTCCAAAGGTACTCTCTTTTAAAACTGACAAGCCTGAGGATGTAATTGGGATTGAGGCATCAGGGTGGGTTTTCTTTCCTATTTCTTCTTTCACAATCACTCTTCAGAAAGGCTCCCCTCACACCCATCCAGAATCTTCTAGCTATGATTCATTGCCCTGAGGAGTATAACCTGTTTGGTGCAGCAAACAAACAGAACATTTGAAATACTGGTAATAGGAGAAGACTTCTTTAATTCAAAAACATTTCATCATCCCCATCCAGCTTATTAAGAGAGTTGTTTACTTATTAAATTTAGATAATTATTTATCAAAATGTAAGATATATTTATACTGATTTGATCAATCATGTACTAATTATAATTAGAAAGATAACTCAATTGAAAAGGAAAAATAGTAACACAGAGGCTTATGTAGCAGTAATGTTAATAGATAAGAAATCTATGTCTCTATGTATATTCATATTTGAGTTGCCAAGAAATATGTTAGGGTGAATAGCAAAAGACCTCCAAGCACAAATATATTTTATATTAGGATAAAGTTCTTTGGGGGTAGCGGGATGAACATACAATTTCAAGAGAAATGGGAACAAAACATATTTTATGTTGTTAAAGAACTGTTTAGTTTTTTTTTTAGCTTTAGTGTTATTGAGTTTTAACTTACATATAATGAAACACATTCATTTAAAGAATACTGTTTGAGACTTTGGTAACTGTGTACAGCCAGGTATCCTCCACTCGAATTAAGATATAGAACAATCCCATCACCTGTGATGTCTCCTACTACACTTTCCAGTCAATCTCCCTCACCACGGCCTGGGGTCGGGCAACCACTGGTCTGCTTTAGCTCACTCTAGTTTTGCGTTCTCTTGGATTTAATGTAAATGAGTCTTAAACGGAATCTACACCTTGTGTTTGGCTTTTTACCTTAGCATGATGTTTTTAGATTCATCCATGTTGATCGCTCTTTTTTAATTCCTAGTAGAATACCACTATGTGTTTGTCTATTCCCCAACTGAAGAATGTTTGAATTGTTTCAGGTTCAAGATATAATGAATAATGCTACTATGAATATTCATATTCAAGTCTTTGTGTGAATATATGTTTTCATTTCTCTTAGGTAGATACCTAGGAGTAGGGTTGCTAGGTCATATATTAAATGTATGTTTAACTTTGTTAGATACCACCACATTATTTTCCAAAATGGCTCTGCCATTTTACATTCCCACTACTAATCAATGAGAGTTCCAGTTGCTTCACATTCTCAGTAATATTTTGTATTGACAGCCTTTTACCCTTAGCCATTCTAGTAGGCATGTGGTAGTATCTCATTTTGGTTTTAATTTGCATTTCCTTGATGGCTAGTGATGCTGACCATCTTTCTTGTGCTTATTGATGATTCTTGTATTATATTTTATGAAGAGCCTGTTCAGATCTTTTCGCCTTTTTTACATTGGTTTGTCTTCGTATTATTGAGTAGTTAGAGTCCTTTATGTACTCTGAATACAAGCTCATTATCAGATATGTTTTGAAAATATTTTTCCAAGTTATGGCTTGACTTTTTATGTTCTTAACCATGAATTTTGAAGAGCAAAATTTTTCATTTTAATGAAGTCCATTTTACCAATTATTCCTTTATAATTTATGCTTTTTGCATCCTATTTAAGGAATCTTTGCCTAACCGAACATCACAGAGATGTTCTCCTATGGTTTCTTCTAGATTTAGTACTTTTAGCTCTTATGTAAGGCCTATGATCAATTTCCAGAGACCTAAAATGATTGTTTTTAACAATTTTATTGAGTTTTATCACTATTTTGGGGGGACAAAATTTTCTGTGTTCCTTATTCCACTATTCTGAAAATCCTGCCCCAAAATAGTTTAATTTTAAAATGTTGAAATTTTCTATTCACCTAACTTGTATCCTTTGCAACTATTTAAACTTATGATGAAAAATTTTAGATATCATTCATGTATATAGAGTTTTTCAAAATTGTTTTAGGAGGTACCTGAGCAAAAATCTTTGAAGACCTACTCTAGACCATCATTTATCTCTGATCCCTCTAAGAAACACGGGTGCTATGTGGCAGTGCAGAGCCTTCATTCTTTTGTTTTTTCTCTTTTTCTGGGCCATTCTGATCCGCTGAAACTCTCCTAACAGGGAATTTGTATTAAACACAAACACAGAAAAATCTAAATTGGAAAGTTGTGATATGAAAACTTATTTGCAATATAACGTGAGAACTATATAAGTCTGGGCTCATAATTGATTGTGAAAACCTCCACGAAACAATAGCATGAAACAATATGTAAGTAGGCTAGAATAACAAAATCTTGTGGCTTAAGGTCATCCAGACTAATTCTCAGTTTGTGGCTGTATTGTTTTTATAAGTAAATTAGAGGTCATCTGGATTCTCTTATTTCCAAATTCAGAGAATTATTGCCCATTAGAAGAATTTTTCTTATCTTAGGATAAAACGCGTCTTCTTCTAAATTTCTATCCATGAGTTCTAGTATTAATCTCCATAGACAAAAAAATAAGTCCAGTATCTCCTTTGTTTAGCATCCTTCTAGTATTTTAAGACAGTTGTCATATTTCCTTTTCTCCAGGCTGACACTTCCCCTTGTCCTTCAACTGCTCCCTGTACAAAATGGTTTCAAGGAATATTATCATTAATTGATCTCTTCTGGGAGCCTCTAATTTGCATCTGATTCAATCTTCGTGTTGGTTCCCCACATTCCAGCTCTATCAGGTACTGCTGCTCCCTTTTGATCTCAGCGCCCTGACTCCCTGATGTGCATTTGGCACATCTGAGCTATGTCGTGAAGTAGATAAAGAAGCCCTGTGCAGATCTCTATTTCATTACCTATGATAATAGCCACTGTTTCATATACACCTTGAATATCTATAAAATTGAACAGATATCAACTCAACATCCTGCTTCAGGGTTTAAAAATCTAACTGTATAAGTACAAAATGGGGAAAATTGGACTTAACAAAAGCATATGATTAAGAAGCCACAAGGATTTTGGTTCATTTACATGCAATATGATGGTGTTCAAAAATTAACAATCATCTAGAAACAACTACATGCAATACATGTTTTCCTTTCAATAAACCATGAAGAAAATTATTACTTCTTCCATTTTGCATACGAAAAGTCCTGGAGTCATTCTGGTTTCAGCTGTGACAGGTAAAGAGCTTGGAAGTTATCACTCCCATCTTTACAACAAAAATAGCTGAACGAACTGAAAATCAATGACTTTTCTTGGACCCCCCAGAGAACTGAGGTCACAGGGCAAACCACCGTCTTGAAATCTGGAGAGAGAGGTGAATACACAGAATCACTGCTGAGATCAGCTTACCTGTAGCCATAAACTGACAGAAACACTTAAATGATAGCTTTGAAGAATTTTTAGAGACAGTGCGGACTGGCTTGACAGTAAGAAACTCACGGGGGCCTCAGTTTTAGTGGGTTTTACCTCCAGAAACCCCACTAAGTTCTCATATATTGGATGCTATGTTTTCAAGATGTTTTATGTGATAAGCAATTAGATAAATCAGAGCTAACCAATCTCTATGAATGTATAACTCTAAATTTATTTTGACAAACTGCCAAAACTTTATTGTTCTATCACGTGGATATTTAAAGACCATGATCCTTACAACTATGATCCCTTTAATTCCAGAGTTCTCAAAAAGGGTGAGAAAATCTCCTCTAGATCTGATCTGGGAGATACTGGTGAAGAGAGGGCTGATGAATTCTGTGGTGCAGGAGAATGGCACAGGCTTTGTGGGCACTTCTGGAGGCTAGGAAGAAGAAAACTGGTTATTTAGGGGATTTTAAGAGAATTTAAGGAAATTTAAGGGAAATTCATCTGGTTAAGTAAGATTGGTGTTGACTTTTCTTTTCCTTTTTTTCTTTGAGTTTTGCCTCTGTTTTGTATAGCTAACGTGTAATTCCTGTTAAGGATTAATTTGAGGGTAGTAATCTCATCTTCCCCTTATTTGCCAGAGCTTTGAGGTTGATGCTATGCTAAGGTTAAGCATCAATTTAACTATCTTTCCTATTTTCCCTTATCTTTTAAATAGCCCCTTTTAAACCTCCACTTTCTTAGTATCGCTTTTCCCCCAGTAGATAGGTAGGGTACATGTCATTCTGTCTACTTCATCTATTGCTGAAGGAGATGAGTAAGAACAGCAAAGCCAAGATATGCAGCTAAGTGTAGCTGATATTGAGAGTTTTCAAAGAGAAAATAAGAAGGGGAGATGCTGATCAAACATCTCCACGAAAAACGGAGATCCCAGTGACAAGCTGCTTTTTTCCATTTTTCCAGATGTGTCCTCTACGAAATGGATTGTTATTTAGGAAAGAGCAAAAATTAGAAAGTAATTGAAAAGTGGGGAAATGCGGGGGATTTTTTTTCTTTCTTATGAAAACTTTATTTATAACATTATCATATGACCACCATATAAATGATAGCAATATTGGATTTAGGTTGATGGAATGACCAGACCCAGATTCCAAATAAATTAAATAGGGCAAATTAAATAGAATTACATATATAAAAGTTGGAAGAAGATCAATGTAGTCAGGACACATGGAAGAGACACATAGGCATAATAGTTTCTAGGAATAGCAGGTATGCAGATCCCCAGATCTTCACTTGCATGCACATCTATAAAGGTTACTGTCTGTGTGGATAAGGTTCATGTCAGGTTTTCTGGTGCCCCACCATTTTCCATAAGTCCAGATCAAAAGTGCACATAGGCTGGTCTGGATTTGAGCCAAGAATCAGCCCATCTGAGTTGGCACACCTCATAGATCTTGGAGTTATGCAATCAACACACGAATGGATTATGAGGCAAGCAGAACAGTTCACTCAGCATAATCACAGTTCCCATTTATCACCCTCAGCCTTGTTAAGCCGCCACAGTCAACTGCAAGTACATTTCTCAGCACTGTACAGTAGAAGTAGAACAAGGGCCAGTTGCCCATACATTTTGAAAAGTCTTGCCACAAGTCCTGCCAATAGGCTCCAAGGCCTATTTTGAAGTTATTTTTTTATGAAGTTGCAAATGTTCATACTTTCATTTACATAATATTTCCACAAGCAGGATGCAACTAATAAATTCACCTAAGATTCTGAGTCAAACCAGATTTTGTCTTCCTTCATGTCACCCTAGAAGCCCACAGAAGCCTGCTAATGCAAAGTGGATCCTGGTCCTCCTAAAATGCCATTAATCACGGAAAACAGAGCTAATAGTCCTGGAAACCCTAGAAAAGATGACAAAATCTTGTTTGAGGCTACACGCAGTCATTGAAAATTTCTCCTTTTCACCAGAAAACTATGCCCAAAAAAACGTTGGCAAAGATTATCTGTCCTTCCTGTTCCTGCTCAGGGAGATATACCTACATCTACATCGACATCTACACCTATATATCTATGTTTATCTTACAGGGAATCACACACACAGACACTCACACATATATATGTAAACATATATAAAACATATACGTGTTACACTTATATGATACCTATAATGTGATACATTATACTTATGTGTGTTACACTTTTCATCATAATACCCAAGATTAATGAATGACCACAGTAATTAAAAAAAAAAAAAATGCTGGGGCCGGCCACATGGCGTAGTGGTTGAGTTTGGTGCGTTCCGCTTCGGGAGCCCAGGTTCCCAGTTTGGATCCCAGGCGTGGATGTACACCACTCATCAGCCATGCTGAGGCGGCGACCCACATATAAAATATAGGAAGATTGGCACAAATGTTAGCTCAGGGCGAATCTTCCTCAACAACAGCAAGAAAGATTTGGTGCTCTCACCACCACTGCTCGAGTTCATTCTCTGGTCAGGAAACATCACTTGACTGTCGGTCGTGATATTGTGGTGGCTGCATGTTGCTGTGATGCTGAAAGCTATGCCACCTGTATTTCAAATACCAGCAGGGTGACCCTGGTGGACAGGTTTCAGCAAAGTTTCCAGACTAAAACAGACTAGGAAGAAGGACCTGGCCACCTACTTCCAAAAATGTTGGCCATCTAAACCCTATGAATAGCAGTGGAGCATTGTCTCATATGGTGCCAGAAGCTGAGAGGACAGCACTAAAAGACTGGGCAGAGTTCTGCTCTGCTGTACACAGGGTCGTTAGGACTCTGAATCAACTTGGTGGCACTAACAACAAATAGTGATAAAAGTTTTACCTTATAAAGCAACAACTTACAAATCAGCTTATCAATATTATATAAGATAAAAAACTCCTAATGGATAATCTGTAACTATTGAGTGCATAGCAGTTTTGAGCAGTACCTAAGCCTCTCTATGGCATTTTTAGAAGCTTAACATTTTCTCATGCCCACAACAGATTCAAAGTAAAAATTTTGTAACTCCAAGTTCCAGGACCACATCAGGTTAGCACAGTTCCAGCCTTGTTACTGGCACAAGGTCACTTCCATTTTGTCTGACAAGAGCAACAAAGATCTCTATAGGTGGTCACTTTAGCGGGAGAGTAAGTTAGTAAACCTCATCAGGACCCCTCAAAGGACAAACCAGCCACTGAAATTGAAGTGGGGGTGGGAAGGGAGAGTGTGAGAATGTTATAAAGTCATTAGGTTGAGAACACTTTGAAAAGAATTGTGATGGTCAAGAGGTGTGTGTCCACATAAAGTGTGAGCTTCTGCGAGAACCTGAGTGTGCTCTATGGTGGCCCTGGGCTTCTAATCACCCACCAAAGAGACTCCTTTCCCTGGAACAGCCAGACAGATGGGCAAAATTAAAGGCTAGGAGTAACTCAACCATTTCTGAAAGTTCACTGTCCCCTTCTTTTCATTCTAGTCGCTAACTTCAGCTGATTAATTATCTAGTTACATTAACTCATGTTAAGATGCAAATGATTGCAAATATTGCTATTATAATGTCTTTAGAGATGGCTGTTTTGGGGTTTGGAAGTAGCCTGTTATCCCAAATAAACTTCTAATCAGCAAAATATGTGTGGAAGTTAATTGTGAGCAGGGAGACATTCCTAGAGATTCTTTCTATTTAGCAAACAAGCATACACTGCAGTCAAGATAGTAAAGGTTTGTAACTAGAGACTTGGTTTCCAAAAAATTATCAGTTGCCGGGTTTTATCTTTATTATATTAAGAGAGTAAAATCTCAACCAAAATATTTATTTTATATTTTTTAGTTAGTTAATAATTATGGACACTTACTGCATGCTAGACCTTATGCTAGGTGCTGAGGTAAAGGAACAAATAAGATGGAGTACCTGCCTGATGTTAACATCGAAAAATAATTCTTAAAATTAGCTTTAAGTGTATTTTTTCAAGGGGAATCTTAATTCAAAATTTTTAATTGTAAAAAATATTATACATAGAGAAGACTTTACAAAAGGTATTGGCTGTGGACTGAATGTTTGTGTTCCCACAAAATTCATGTGGTGAAACCCTATCCCCTAATGTGACAGTTTTAGGAAGTAAGGCCATTGGGAGGTAATTAGAGTTAGATGAGGTCATGAGGGTGGAGCCCCCATGATGGAATTAGCGCCCTTATAAGAAGAGACTGGAGAGCTTGCTCTCTCTCTCTCTCCACCATGTGTGTATACAGCAAGAAGGCAGCAGTCTGCAAATCAGGAAGAGAATCCTCACCAGGAACAAGTCTGATCTTGGACTTTCCAACCTCCAAAACAGTGAGAAATAAATGTTTGTTGTTTAAGGTACCTAATCTATGGTGTCTTGTTAGAGCAACCCAAGCGGACTAAGAAAGGTATATAAGGAAGACTTTTTACAAACTTTTAGAAAGGAACATAAAGCAAATACCCATTTAACTACCATGTTAAGAATAAGAAATCGAAGATTTCCCATAACTTGAAAGATCCTTGTGTACCCTCCTCAAACTAACCTCTCTGTTTCTGCGCCAGAAGTAATTGACCTCCCGACTTGTGTGTTAATTATCAGGGTTTTGCTTATAGTTTTCTCACTTAGGTTTCCCAAACAATAGTTTGGTTTTATAAATTTTTTGTGTGTGTGTGAGGAAGATTAGCCCTCAGCTAACATCTGTTGCCAATCCTCCTATTTTTGCTGAAGAAGATTGGCCCTGGGCTAAGATCCGTGCCCATCTTCCTCTACTTTATATGTGGGACGCCTGTCACAGCGTGGCTTTTTTTTTTTTTCTTTTTTTTTTTTTTTATTGCAGTAACATTGGTTTATAACATTGTAAAAATTTCAGGTGTACATCATTGTACTTCTATTTCTGCATGGACTACATCATGTTCACCACCAAAATACTAATTACAACCCATCACCACACACATGTACCGAATTATCCCTTTCACCCTCCTCCCTCCCCCCTTCCCCTCTGGTAACCACCAATCCAATCTCTGTCCCTATGTGTTTGTTTATTGTTGTTATTATCTACTACTTAATGAAGGAAATCATACGGTATTTGGTCTTCTCCCTCTGACTTATTTCACTTTGCATTATACCCTCAATGTCCATCCATGTTGTCACAAATGGCTGGATTTCGTCGTTTCTTATGGCTGAGTAGTATTCCATTGTGTATATATACCACAGCTTCTTTATCCATTCGTCCCTTGATGGGCACTTAGGTTGCTTCCAAGTCTTGGCTATTGTGAATAAGGCTGCAATGAACACAGGGGTGCATGTACCTTTGCAAATTGGTGTTTTCAAGTTCTTTGGATAAATACCCAACAGTGGAATAGCTGGATCATATGGTAGTTCTATCCTTGATTTTTTGAGGAATCTCCATACTGTTTTCCATAGTGGCTGCACCAGTTTGCACTCCCACCAGCAGTGTATGAGAGTTCCCTTCTCTCCACATCCTCTCCAACACATGTTGTTTCCTGTCTTGTTAATTATACCCATTCTGACGGGCGTGAGGTGATATCTCATTGTAGTTTTGATTTGCATTTCCCTGATAGTTAGTGATTTTGAACATCTTTTCATGTGTCTGTTGGCCATCTGTATATCTTCTTTGGAGAGATGTCTGTTCAGGTCTTTTGCCCATTTTTTAATTGGGTTGGTAGTTTTTTTGTTGTTGAGATGCATGAGTTCTTTATATATTTTGGAGATTAAGCCCTTATCAGATGTATGGTTTGCAAATATCTTCTCCCAATTGTTAGGTTGTCTTTTCGTTTTGTTGATGGTTTCCTTTGCTGTGCAGAAGCTTTTTAGTTTGATGTAGTCCCATTTGTTTATTTTTCTATTGTTTCTCTTGCCCGGTCAGACGTGGTGTTTGAAAAGATGTTGCTAAGACCGATGTCGAAGAGCGTACTGCCTATGTTTTCTTCTAGAACTTTCACAGTTTCAGGTCTTACATTCAAGTCTTTAATCCATTTGGAGTTAATTTTTGTGTATGGTGTAAGGTAAGGATCTACTTTCATTTTTGCATATGGCTATCCAGTTTTCCCAACACCATTTGTTGAAGAGACTTTCTTTTCCCCATTGTATGTTCTTGGCTCCTTTGTCAAAGATTAGCTGTCCATAGATGTGTGGGTTTATTTCTGGGCTTTCGATTCTATTCCATTGATCTGTGTGTCTGTTTTTGTGCCAGTACCATGCTGTTTTGGTTACTATAGCTTTGTAGAATATTTTGAAATCAGGGAGTGTGATACCTCCAGCTTTGTTCTTTTTTCTCAGGATTCCTTTAGCTATTCGGGGTCTTTTGTTGTTCCATATGAATTTTAGGATTCTTTGTTCTATTTCTGTGAAAAATGTTGTTGGAACTTTGATAGGGATTGCATTGAATCTATAGATGGCTTTAGGAAGTATGGACATCTTAACTATGTTAATGCTTCCAATCCAAGAGCACGGAATATCTTTCCATTTCTTTGTGTCTTCTTCAATTTCTTTCAGAAATGTTTTATAGTTTTCGGTGTACAGATCTTTCACCTCTTTGGTTAAATTTATTCCTAGGTATTTTATTCTTTTTGTTGCAATTGTAAATGGGATGGTATTCTTAATTTCTCTTTCTGCTACTTCGTTGTTAGTGTACAGAAATGCAACTGATTTTTGTATGTTGATTTTGTATCCTGCAACTTTCCCATATTCGTTTATTACTTCTAAAAGTTTTCTGGTGGATTCTTTAGGGTTTTCTATATATAAAATCATGTCATCTGCAAATAGTGACAGTTTCACTTCTTCCTTTCCAATTTGGATCCCTTTTATTTCTTTCTCTTGCCTGATCGCTCTGGCTAGGACTTCCAATACTATGTTAAATAGGAGTGGTGAGAGTGGGCATCCTTGTCTGGTTCCTGTTCTTAGAGGGATAGCTTTCAGTTTTTCACCATTGAGGATGATATTAGCTGTGGGTTTCTCATATATGGTCTTTATTATGTTGAGGTACTTTCCTTCTATACCCATTTTATTCAGAGTTTTTATCATAAATGGATGCTGTATCTTGTCAAATGCTTTCTCTGCATCTATTGAGATGATCATGTGATTTTTGTTCTTCATTTTATTAATGTGGTGTATTACGTTGATTGATTTGCGAATGTTAAACCATCCCTGCATCCCTTGATAAGCGATGTGTAGATCCACTCCCAGGATCTGAACCTGCAAACCCCAGGCCACTGAACTGGAGCGTGCAAGCAACCACTACGCCACCAGGCCGGCCCCTAGTTTTATAAGTTTTTGAATCTGTCTAAACAGAACCCTACTGTATATTGTATGACTTACCTCTTTTACTCCAAATTACGTTTGTGAGATCCAGATGATGCCCATAGCTGGAGTTTCTTTCTCATAGATACATAATATTTTGTTGTGTAAATATATCACATTGTATGTATCTAGTCTACTGTTAATGGACATTCAGATTATTTCCTCTTTTTTGATTAATTAAAAAATGGCTATAAACATTTCTGTGTATGTCTGCTTGTGCTCACATTCATGATGCCTTTAAGGAATACTCCTGAGGATGGAATGTCTGTATTGTTACATTATATACATGTTCAACTTTACCAGATATTACCAAACTTTCAGAGTGGTTGAAACCATACTCCCAGCATCAAGGCATGGATGTCTCCACTGCTCCAGGTACTAGCCAACACTTGGTATTGATGCTTTTTAATTTACCAATTTAGTGGTGTGTATCTATTTCTCTAATTACTAATGAAATTGAACATCATTTCATAAGTTTATCAACCTTTGGATTTATTCTTCTGTGAATTACTTATTTGAGTCTTCTGTCCATTGTTCTGTTGGGTTTTTTGCCATTTCTTATTGATTTATTGGCGTTCTTTATATATTCTGGATATTCATACTCCTCAGTTATATATCTTCTCCCAGTTTGTAGCTTTTTTTTCCCTTTTGATTGTTGTTTCTCCTCTATAGTATCTTCAGATAAACAGAAGTTTTGAAAATTATAATTTTAGTGTAATCTAACTTAGTAATCTTTTTTTTTATGGTTAATTGGTTTTGTGCCTTTAAAAAATGTCTCCCCGTCCTGTAAGATATTCTTGGATATTAACTTCTGAAATCTTTGTAGCTTTGGATTTTACATTTAGATCTCTAATTCTCTTGGACTTGACATTATTATTTATGTTTTATAAGGCAGATATTTATACAGATTTGCACACATATTTGCTATTTTCTGTATTCTTTATTCTGTCTTAAATCTCCGACTTTTCACCTCACATCACTTTTCTTCTGCCTCAAGTATATCCTTTAGAGTGTCTTTTACTAGAAGTCTGATGGTGAAAAATTATCTTCAGTTCCTTTTAGTTGGCAAATGTGTTTATTGCACTACCATACTTTAAAGACTTTTTTGCTGGTTATACAATTTTAGATAGATAGGAACTTTCTCTTAGCACATTACTTCCCTCTTTTGCCTTCTCTTGTTGCTAAGAAAAAGTTAGATGTATTTCTAACTGTTTCCTCAATGCCTGCTTTAAAAATCATCTCCTAATATTTGGTGTTTTGTCTAAACACCAATTTTTTTATTTATCTGCTTTAGATTTGGGGAGATTTTTGAAATTAAGAGTTGGTGACTTTCATTAGTTCTTGAAAAACATTATGCCATTTATTTTCAAATTCTCTCTCAGCCCTTTCTTTCTCTTTTTTCCTCTGGAACTCCATTTGGACATTCTGTAGAAATCCACACTCTATCCTCCATACCCCTTAACTTCTTTTTATATTTTCCGTAACTTTTTCCATAACACCTCTCTTTGCTAAATCATGCATGATTTTTTTTTATTTCATAATTTCTTTTCAGTTTACTTTGTGTCAGTTGTAGTATATTGTTCCCTTCTTCCACTGGATTTTTATTTATTTATTTTTTTTTTTAAAGATTTTATTTATTCAGTTTTTTCCCCCCAAAGCCCCAGTAGATAGTTGTACGTCATAGGTTCACATCCTTCTAGTTGCTGTACGCGGGACTCGGCCTCGCGTTGAATGGAGAAGTGGTGCCTCGGGTCGCTCCCGGGATCCGAACCCGGGCTGCCAGCATCAGAGCGCGCGCACTTAACCGCTAAGCCACGGGGCCGGCCCTGGATTTTTATTTTTAGTATTATTGTTTTTATTTCTAATTGTTATACTTGATTCTTTATCAAATATGTTTGATCATTCTTTATTATGTTCCATGCACATAATTTTCAGCGTATCTTTTATTTATTTAAGTGTAGTAAGCACAGGCATTTTATATTCTGCATCTGAAAATTACAATATCTGATGACTTCAACGTTCTTTTTCTGATGGTTCTTGCTCATAACATTTTGATTATTTGTGTGCTCAGCTATTATTGTGGGAAACAGTTGAGACTTAAGATGAAAATGAATTCCTTTAGGCTCTACATTTGCCTCTGCCAAGAGCCTGGGGAAATTATCGGTCAGCAATCATTTAAATTTAAATTTTTGGATCTCAAAGGTAACATAAATTTAAGCTTCAAGGCTGCATGCTGTCAATCTGGTGTTTCCAAACATTTACTAATGACATTTTTTTCCTTGTCTCATTTTCAGTATCATATTTTTTTTTCTTTTTTTGTTGACGATGATTCACCCTGAGCTAACATCTGTTGCCAATCTTCCTCTTTTTGCTTGAGGAAGATTTGCCCTGAGCTAATATCTGTGCCAATCTTCCTCTATTTTGTATGTGGGTTGCCGCCACAGCACGGCCTCTGGTGAGTGGTGTCGGTCCATGCCCGGGAATGCACCCGGGCTGCCGAAGCAGAGCATGCCGAATTTAACCACTAGACCACGTGGCTGGCTCCCCATTAGCATCGTATTTTAGATAACTAGTTTCTCATGTGGTCCCACTTGACAGTGGCAGAGAAGATGATTTCTGGATCACCATTATACATCTGTTAGGGTACCAGCTTTAAGAAGTAAGGATTTAATATCAGATCCTTCACCTTACGCAGGCCCTGGATTTTCTTTTTTTCCCAAACTCGGAGAGTCCTTCAAGACACAGTCCAAGTTCACAGGCCCAGCAAACACCTTCATGTGAAAGCCAGTTTCATTGTTTTCTTTACTTCTTTGAGTTCCTACCTTTGATTAGTTTTTTTTAACCTGGAGAGTCCTTGCTTTCCTGCAACTCATCAGTTCATTTAGTATTTAGCCACGATTGTTCTTTCTCAGATGGAGGTCTATCCAGGTGCCTAATCCACAATATTATTGAAAATTAAAACCCTGAATAAATTTTAAATTCTTTTAAATTCTGTATTCTATCATTCTATATTTTTATTTGGATTATTCTATTTTGTCATACTTAAATTAGGCAAGTGGAAAATTTAACTGAGTTTGACAAACAAAAGAGAATTTTTTTTATTAAGTTTTCAGTAGATCTTATATATCTAAACATTCTATTATTCCCAGTGAAATTTGATTTTTAACTTTCTGAGTTTGTATCACTTTCTCCTCTTGGGTGTTTTCTCAATATACATTTTATAAATTGTTTGAAACATCTCCTTTTTAATATTCTTTCACCGATTAATTAGACTAAATCTTTTGAGAGTATACTTATCTTCCTCTTAATGATTTCATGTGGTGAATACTCATGAAATAATCAGACCTGATCTCATTTTTAAGGGCATAAACCTTTGAATGGTCTACTTTTATATCTTTTGCAATCTTTCTTCTAATGTGTCCTAAAATCTGTTTGGAATAGACATATCCTTAAAATCTTCTTAACTTCTTCATCCATTGATTCATTGATTCACTCATTCACTGATTTATTCACTCAATTACTGTAGGCTGGAGAATTTAAAAGCATAAGTCTATGTTTGAGGAACCACTAAATTATGTGAGACAGGTATTCTCTGGGCTATTCAGATTGATTGATTCAGCTGTGTCCCAGATAACATTCTGCAAAAAAAGGCAAAAATTTGAAGTTTGACACATATTCCATTTAAATCCTGTAACTATACCCAATGCCAGCAATAGCAGAGTGACCAGCAAGTCAAATGTTTGGTTAACACAATTTGGTCCAGATGAAACACTCAAATTATGCCAAATTAAGGCAAAGTCCATCTCAAAGTCAAAGTAGAAAGCCAAAGAAGTGGTTTACAAGTAGACATTTTTATAAATACCACCTCCATGCCATTCTTGACTAAAATGCCAGAATCGTTCATTGAAAAGGGGAGTCCTTTTAGGTTGCCCTTTCCTGTTCTCTTTTCAGGCACCAGAAACATTATGCCTACCCTAGCCAAAGACACGTTCTTTCCATATCCAAGTCAATGATCTTCTATTCCTCAAGCGTTCAGAACTCTTCTATATCTTCCTGAAAGAATCAAAGTTCTGAAGAAGTAGAATCTCTAACCTCTTCAGGTCCTTGCAAACCACATCAAATTCTAGGTATGTATGTCCTCTTATAGGCAGTAAGGCAAGAAGAAACCAGAAAAGCCAAACATTTAGATATCTGGGACAAAAATTTTGACCTCTTCTGGTTAATTTTCTTTCTTTCTTTTACAACCCAGTAACATAACAACAGAATGAGAAGAAAAGAGAATTAGCTGGCCTTTAGATTTCTAAAAGTAAAAGCAAACAGCAGTTGGTGTGCAGGGCTATACCTGTCTGAAATGGTCTGTTGGTACAGAACTGGTTCATCTTGAAGGGCCAGGTCACTTACCCTCCATAAGGCAATGGCATTTAAAGAACGGTTTTAAATTGCAATCTGAGGTTAGGTTTAGAGGCTGGGCAGCAGAGAACTGTTAGCTTTGTCAGACCAAACAAACTGAGCACCCAAGGGCTCAAGGAGTGGAGCTAAGTAAATCTGTTTGACTTGGCTCATCATGAGGCACGGCAGGATTCAGAATCATACTTATCATGCCTATGAAGTCGATGCCCAGAAAACCAACCTAACTAAATACTTCATTTCTGCTTCCAAATTCCACATGGTTGACTAGATCTAGTCTTTGCCTGAAAACCATCTACTTTCTTCAGTTTGTTTTTTTTCTGGTGCCCAGAGATTAAATTCTTCCCCCTAAGTTCTAACCATTTCCCAGTCTTCTGCACCTTTGCAGTCTTCTGCACTAGTATTTCTGACACAGGATCCTTAAGTATAATTGTTAAAACCAAACATCAACTTACCAATTACAAAGTAGAAAACAAAAATGCTAATGTTTCCCATGCATCCACGTGTGAATGTATGCCAGAAAAGTGTCAGGACATTAATTTGAAGAATCAGTTGCTTATATTATATAACATATTAATTACCAATATGTTGGTAATTTTCTCCTCAGAATGGAAGTAAAGCTAAGAATTATACTGTGTTAAGATTTTTAATGTTTCTATCTCAATGTTAAGGAGTGCAAAGGAAATTTTCTAAATGTCTTTATCGTAAATTCTTAATTTCTTAGGTCAAAGGTCTACTTAGATCTTTTTTCTCTTTGCCATGCTTATTAACATCATCAGATAATTAAAATATTCTAAGACATTAATCCTCATGTAAAAGAGATACATGAGCATTGGATTTATCTTGATAAATTTCACAGGCTTACCTGCTGTGTCTTTGAGCTGGTTACTGCAAATATATTCATCTCTCCCAGTTTTTAGGATTCCCATTAAGGCTTGTGCTGAGTAGGAGATGCATCAGAGCCTCTTTGTGAAATTATACTTGCAAAGCATTGGGAAATCTTAATCGTTTTTGTTTTGGTTTTGCTGAGGAAGTTTCGCCCTGAGCTAACATCCACTTCCAGTCTTCCTCTTTTTGCATGTGAGCTGCCACCACAGCGTGGCCACTGACAGAGGAATAGTGTAAATCCACACTCAGGAACCAAACCCAGGCCGCCAAAGCAGAGCATGCCAAACTTAACCACTAAGCCACTGGGGCTGGCCCAGAACCTTAATCTTAGTGTAATGATTATACAAATTAAAAATGTATTCCTTCTTGTCTTCATTTCTTATTGTATCTCATTAGATAATACTTTTTATATAAAATATCTAATATGCTTATAACGGGCTTTCAAACCTCATTTAATTTTCTACTCTTTGTGTAAATTATGTGTATTTGTTTCCTAGGATTGCCGTTAAAAAAAATACCATAAGTTGGGTGCCTTAAAACAACAAATATTTATTGTCTCATAGTCTGGAGGCTAGATGTCTGAAATCAAGATGTTGGCAGGGTTAGTTCATTCTGGAGGCTCTGAGGGAGAATTGGTTCCACGTCTCCTGGCTTCCAGTGGTTGCTGGCAATCCTTGGCATTCCTTGGCTTGTAAGGAATCTCTGCCTTAAATTGAGATCTGAAACTATAAAATTCCTAGAAGAAAGTAAAGGGTGAAAACTCTTGACACTGGCCTTGGCAATAATTTCTTGGCTATAACACAAAAAGCACAGGCAACAAAAGCAAAAAGAGAAAGAGGAATCAAACTAAAAGGCTCTGCATGGTTAAGATAACAATCAACAAAATGAAAAGGCTACCTATAGAATTGGAGAAAATATTTGTGAACAATATATCTGATAAAGTGTTAATATCCAAAATATATAAGTAACTCAAATAACTCAATAGCAAAATAATAATAATAACCCAATTAAAAAATGAGCAAAGGAACTGAATGGACATTTTCCAAAGACGTACAAATGGCTAACGGGTGTATAAAAAGGTGCCCAGTGTCACTAATCATCAGGGAAGTACAAATCAAAATCACAATGAGATATCACCTCATGCTTGTTAGGATGGCTATTATCTGAAAATAATAACAATAAGTATTGGCGAGGATGTCGAGAAAGTATACAACGCTCTTGGTGGAAATGTAAGTTAGTGCAGCCACTATGGAAAACTATATGGAAATTTCTCAAAAAATTAAACATAGAGCTACCAAATGATTCAGCATTTCCACTTCCATGTATATATCCCAAGGAACTGAACTCAGAATCTCAAGAGATATCTGCATTCTCATGTTTATTGCAGTGTTATTTGTAATAACAAAGACATGGAGGCAACCTAAATGTCCATGATGGATGAATAAAGAAAATACGGTATATATATACAATGGAATATTATTCAGCCTTAAAAAAGAAAGAAATCCTGCCATTTGGGACAATATAGATGAACCTGGAGGATATTATGCTGAGTGAAATAAGCCAGGTACAGAAGGACAAATACTACATGATACCATCTACATGAGAAATCTAAAAGAGTCAAAATCACAGAAGCAGAAAGTAGAATAGTGATTTCCCAGGCTGAGGGGAGGGAGAATGAGGGCAGTACTAAAAAGTACACAAAATTTCATATATACAAGATAAATAAACCCTAGAGATCGATTGTGCAGCATAGCGCCTCCAGTTAACAATACTGTATCGTGCGCTTAAAAATTTTCTCAGGGAGTAGATCTTATGTTAAGTGTTCTTTTCGCAAATAATAATAATAATGAAAGCATGAGGAAACTAGAGGTGACAGATACGCTTATGGCATAGATTGTGGTGATGGTTTCAAGGTGTGTATTTATCTCTAAACTGATCAAGTTTGTATACATTAAACATGTACAGCTTTTTTGTATGTCTATTATACTTCAACAAAATGGTTGAAAAAAATAAAACCAAAATTTAGAAAAATGCAATTTGAAAAAATTACAGGAAACTCTGTGCTCTCATCATTTTTTCAAATATAAGAATCTTACAAGAAATGAAAACAAAGCCCACCCTTTTCCAATATGAGCTTATCTTAGCTTGATTTCGTCCGCAAAGAGGCTGTTTCTAAAGAAGTTCACATGCTGAGGTTCTGAGGGAACATCAATTTGGGGGGAACACTATTCAACCCAGTTCTAGGTAAAACCCAGTCTCACTTTCAGAAAGGCGGAAACAGAGGAAGAAAAGGGGCACTCAGCCGGAGAGGGCCATCCACAACTAAGCACAAATCCCTTGCCAGAGACCAGCACGCTCTGATTACAGCATGCTCAGAAGCTGCCATACTCCAAATGATTCTCAGCACTAGACACTGGCTCTGTTTCCAAATACACACACACGCCCAAAACACTCTCTTAAGTTTTTTCAGCTTTTTATTATTCCTTCATTTTTGAAACTTTTTGCCTTTGTTCCATAAGTTTCTGATTCCATAGCTTTCTCACTCAGTCTCCCAAAATGACAGCAGAGAAAACGGCTTTATAGCTCTCCGCTACAGCATGTGATAAAACCTAGAGGAACTTCAGGGCAAATGGGGGTGCTTGCCATTTTATGATATTGATTTTGATATGCATATATGTGTATTTGTTTGTTTTCCTCTTTCAGCACTCATTAAACTTATTTTATTCTTCTAATAGATTCTGGCTGCAAAAGGTTCAAGGATCATGCCTGTAAAAATATGACCAAATTTAAGATTCAGGGTGCATCAGGCTATATTTTAACGTGCCTGTGAATTGTCCAACTCACTTCCCAGAAGCATAAAACACTCTTCATCAGAAAAACAAGTTATTTTATTATACACGTGGTGCAACTAGCCATAGCCAAAGATTTTTCAACACACAATGAAATCAAAAAGCAATTTTAGTTTAGTTTTTCCCCATTCCAAGTCGGTTTTTTTCTTATCTGTGGTTCCTCTGTTCTTCTGTGGATATATTTTAACCCTGTAACTTCCATCCACAAAAGATATTCTGCAGCCTCCCACCCACTTAGATACCAGCAATACACCATTATATCCTCTTCCCTGTAGCAATTATTTTACAAATCACTTATTTAAAAGGGTTTGGATTAGAGAAACCAACTATCCCCATGGCTATTATATGACTCATAATTTAAAAGGTTCATTTTTTTGCTAAGCTATCAATATGGTTTAAAATAGGCAAATGGATTCTTTTTAAACAATTGATACTGATTTTGCTTTTTATGTCTCATTTCTAGACTATCCAATTTCTTTTCTCCTAGCATTGAAACTCTAGCACTCACATTTATATAATTTTACATACAACATAATTTGGTAATCAAGTATTGTAAGCAGCTATTTTTCTGAAGAATGAAATTGATGTATAAATACAGATCTGTGACCTGCAACATCTGATTTTAAATCTTTTATCCAGAAATAATGTCCTAACAGGTAACTCGAAATTGAATTGTATGCATTCAAAAACATTAAACATGTGAAGTGGATTTGCAAAGATTCATTCATCCTGCATAGTAAGGGAAAACAATAGCTTAAATGTATTTAAAAAAATCTTTATTCCTAAAGTTGGGCCTTTAAAAATAATCTCTTATATGAGAGGAAATAAAAGAATATTAAACAATAGGAACCAATAGGCATATATTCTGAAATTATTAATAAAATACTTTCTATGCCAAGTCATATAACCTTGCTTGGGGTCTAAATCAACACAGGGCTCCAATCAACTGAACATACAGTCCATACAAATATATGCAGGGCCAACTTATAGTTCAATCATTAAATTTATATTCTCTTGCCCTTTAGACCTATAGCAAGCACCAAGTATCCTCACACTGCTTCTCCTTACTTTCACATGCCCAGGATGCTAAGTATACTAGGCTTGAGCACATTTCTATTTCCCACCACCAAAATAAAAGTTTACCTGCCCATCCCCATGGATACCTATTTGCTTTAAAGAAATTGATAGCTTAATTTGTAATATAAAGTTTATAGGTTAAAGTTATTTAACATTTTAATGTCTTTCATGTAGCATGTAAGTATTTATAGAGGTCCCCAAAGAATTAATTGACTCAAATGAATGTGTCTTGTGACAATCTTAGATAACAGAGTATGGCTAGCAGTGAGACATCACAGACAGGGAGCTTCTTGCAGTCGTAGGAACTGCCTCTCTATAGGATGCACGAAGGGGCCCATGCACATTTGTCACACATATTTTATATCTGTATATGCTTGATCTGGTCAAAGGCAAACAATTCACCCATTCTTGAAATTTTCCTTCTTATATCTGTGATTGAAAGTATAGAATCCTCACCCTACCCCACCACCCTCAGAGACTGTGGAGGAGCATAAACCTTGCCTAAGAACTGAAACAAGCTCTGTCAAGAGCAATTTTGTCACTAAGTCTAGGGAATGATCATTATGTGGTCTACAGATCAGGATTGGGCATAGTATTTTTAAACATCAGCAATTCATGAACTGTATAATTCATAAAGTAGGAGGGAAGAATTGCAAATGAAAGGAACCGGTACTGCTCTGCATAATAAGATGAAACATTATCTCCATTGAGAGAGTTATTCACAGGGCTGGTGTGGGGATTAACAGAGCTAATGTGAGCAGAATGCACTCGGCCCAGAGGCACTCCGTAAGACAATAGCCATAGAAAAAAATTTTTTTAAGTTGCTGCTGAGTAATTGGAAAAACAAAGAAGTATGTCTCCAGCACATTCCAGAAGAGAAAACTCGAAGGGAACCAAACTAGGTCCACCCTGTGCAATTCTACAGGAATTGGAAAACAAAAGCAGGCTCATGGCCCCATTTTTTTCAGCAGTTGTTGATCTGCCAACGTAATCATGCTTTTCACTGATGAATAACTCAGACTTGGGAAAATATACTGGAGATAGGTGGATTCTGGTTTTTAGAATTAGGTTTTACTGGCAATAGCAGAGAGTTATCACAATTTAAGTACATGAGTTTATTTTTCCCTCAAATAAAATGAACTAGAAGTAGGTTGCCAGAGTGGATAGGTGGCCTCACGGTATCTAGTGTTTTCAATCTTTCTCCTTTACTATTCTCAATGTCAGCTTTCTTCCTCAAGTCCCCACAATGATCCAAGACGACTGCAAGAGTTCCAGCCATCACCACTGAGCACCAGGCAAGAGGTAGCTGGAGGCAAGAAAGGCAAAAATCACATGCCTCTTACCTAAGTCATCCTTAAAACTATTTCCCAGGAGTCCCGTCCAAGCACTTCCGTGTGCCTCTCCTCGGCCACTCTAGATGCAAGGAGGTGCAGGAAATATAAACTTTCAGGTGGACGTATTACCACATCA
The DNA here is from genome assembly GCF_057802395.1 of Ceratotherium simum simum. Taxonomy (NCBI): domain Eukaryota; kingdom Metazoa; phylum Chordata; class Mammalia; order Perissodactyla; family Rhinocerotidae; genus Ceratotherium; species Ceratotherium simum. The sequence continues at coordinate 42,188,428 of NC_141913.1, forward strand.
AATGAACTCAGAGTGTGTCACTAAGGAAGAAAGAGCAGATGATTTTTGTTTAATAACTAGTGATCTCGTGCACTCTGAGAAGAGAATGGGTTTTCCCAAGGGTTGGTAGAAACGGGCACTATGCATGAGAGGGAGGAGCAGGCAGAAGAGCCAGTTTTAGAACAGTATATGTTCACAAAGGATACCCAGGGAAGGGTGAAACTTCTTGGCTGCTTTTCCCATGGACTAGAAGAAAAGCCATATATGGCTTCCAGCTTTAAATATTTTCCCCATCCTGCCATCACGATTCCCTTTCATTATTCGCACCCTTCATCAAGACTGGATACATAGATGCTGTTTTGTGCAGTGCTGTTTAAAGAATAAAGGAAAATCCATAGCCACTCCTGGGCTGAGAGGCACAGATGTTACTTCACAAGCTCTGAGCTCCTCAAAAGGCCCATCCCCCCACACAAGGCACTGGTGCAGTGGACACAGCCTTAATTCAAGGGAACTGGAATGTTCTGGAGCTACTACAGTGACCAGTGGTGACAAGACAGGCAGGGGGCCTATTATTTTTGCCAATATAATAGGTGTGCCAATATAATAGGAACCAGGGACAACAGCTCAGACCTTGTAACAATGAAGAACAATGGCCAAATGAACAACAGGGGAGGGGGTCACAGAACAGGTTCCCCACCTCCTCCATAGCCCCTTCACTCAATGTGCTAAGTTTGATGACCTTTATAGGATCAAGAAAAACTGATCTTGAATTAACCTCCATTCTTTACGCTGGAATTATTTTAGTTTTCTACTATTTTAATGCCATTATAATAGTAGTACAAGCAAATGGTTAAAAAACATTTACACAGTAGAGAATATATAAATTGAGTAGTAAAAGCATCTCCACACCCAGCAATTCTCAGTGCCACTCACAGGGATAACCACTGTTTATATTTTCTTATACACACTGTCTGAAATTTACACACATATAAAAAATAAATATTTTTAATAAAAAGGATATATAGGGAAACATTTGTATATATTGTTTCTACTTACAAAAATGCCATCATACTGTGTATTATTCACTTCTGTGCCTTGGAATTGCTCATAACATATTCTCCGAGATCTTTTTATATCAGCATGTGTAGATTTACTTTGATCAGTTTAAACTCTATAGTATTTGTTATATGGATACTTTAGTCAATGAGTGCTCTATTGAGGGAATATATTATTTTAGGTCTTTTTTTCCCTATTACATCAATGCTACAATAAACACCCTTGGGTTTATGCAGCGTGTGTGAATGAAAATCTATGGTCAAAATATATATCTTTCTAAATTAATTTAAAAAGATAGTGCCAAAAGTTTCTCCAAAGAGATTAGACCAATTTTCACTGCCACAAGAGTACATACATGTGTCTGACACCCTACACTAAGTCATCTATGATTATTACAATTTTTGCCAATATAATAGGTGCAAAATAGTATCTCCTCGTTATGACTTGCATTTTTTTATCGTATTTGGGGAAAGCTCATTCCCCAAAGCTGCCTGTTCAAATTTAGAAGAACAATCATTGCAACATCCCCTTCCCTACCTCATATAGGGAGGCATAGAGAGGGGAAGAAGGGTTCAGTTTTGGGGGTACACAGATATTGTGACTAAGCAGCTATCTCTTTCCTCACTGGAGCAGGAGAGCCCAAGGGGAGGCCCCTCTTGTTATTTTGATTGTTTGTGGTAGAGCTAGAAGTGATGATTGGGATCCTCCTCCCTGGCTGGGTGTTCGCTGGACCCTGGCCTATAGCCTTCACTAAGAAAGGCAAAGACACCGCCTGACTGGCCCTTCACCTCTGTAGACAGCAACCAGGAACTGAGAAAAGCAAGCTTATTCTAATGGAGGAAAGAGTGAGAAAGAAAGTTTTCTCTACCAAAAATGACTAAAAAATTATAAAGTTGGACTGAAATATCGCTAAGATCTATCTGGTGGTGAAGAAATTTTGACAAGGCAAAGTTGGACATATTTATTTGCCAAAAATAAAAGAAATCTTTCTCACTCATTCTCATTTGAGACTCCTCCTAACTTTTTGCCTATGCATGAGTATATTTGCATATCTATATGCATATAAACATGAAACTCTGTGTGTGTGTGTGTCTGTGTCTGTGTGTTTGTTTCTATGCATGTATCAGTGATGTCCTATATGAACAAATCATCATTTTGTTCAATGCAATCCAATTTTTTGGTTCATTGGAAAATCGCCTTGGTTATCTTGTGCAGCTCTGTTTTCTCATTCTAAACAGCACCTACGGCCTTCCTAGCAACACCTAATTGCTATCTCAGTAGCCCAAATCAAAAGCTCAAAAGTCCTTTTGAAGTAGAGCTGGAAGCCAGACAGTACACACTGGATGCATATGTGTTAAATACTGAAATTCTATTATACTAGTTGGAAAATGTCAGCAGTTTGAATTTTCTGTCTCCCTCACCCATCCCCCTCACACCAACCATTCTGCTATCCACAGAATTTCCCCCAATCCACTAAAAATTGGGTTATGCCCAAGCACAAGGCCTGCGAAGCTATTACCAGTGTCCATTCAGATTAATCACATCGGTACATATTTTAAATATCACTCCTCTTTGAAGGATTATATACAGCCGCATCTAGATTATTAGAGAAAAATATTTGATTGAACAAAGATCACACTTAAGTTGCCAAAACCAAAAGCCATTTGCAAGTTAGGAGTTTTATCAAAATTTTGCATTTAAACAACTATCTACAATTAAATAACTTGTTAGTTTTTATAAAGTGCTATCATTCTGAAGGTAGAGTAAACTGAAAGGATCTTCAGCAAATTTTTGGTGTTCCTTGAAAATTGATTGCATTGTTCATTCATATACGGTAAATGAACCTTTAGGTTCCCATGGCAACTTGATGACATCAGTAGGAAAAATATTTTCTTAAAAGTATGTTATTGAAGTCACATTGGTTTATAACATTGTGTAAATTTCAGGTGTACATTATTTCAGCTTCTGTATAGACTTTATTGTATTCACCACCAATAGTCTAGTTTTTATCCATCACCATACATATGTGCCCTTTTACCCCTCCCCCCACTCCCTTCCCCTCTGATAACCACCAATCTCTTCTCCATTTCTATGTGTTTGTTTATCTTCTACATATGAGTGAAATCATACAGTATTTGTCTTTCTCTGTCTGACTTATTTTGCTTAGAATAATACCCTCAAAGTCCATCCATTTGTCTCAAATGGCACAATTTTGCCTTTTTTATGGCTGAGTAGTATTTCATTGTGTGTGTGTGTGTGTGTGTGTGTGTGTATGTATATATATATACATATGTGTATATGTATGTGTATATATATATATATATATACACCACACCTTCTTTATCCATTCATCTGCTGATGGGCACTTGGGTTGCTTCCAGGTCTTGGCTATTGTGAATAATGCTGTGATGAACCAAGAAGCACATATATCTTTTTGAATTAGTGTTTTCATGTTCTTTGGATAAATACCCAGAAACAGAATAGCTGGATCATATGGTATTTCTATTTTTAATTTTTTGAGAACTCTCCATGTTTTCCGTAGTGGCTGCACCAGCTTGCATTCCCATCGACAGTGTATGAGTGTTCTCTTTTCTTCATATCCTCTCCAACACTTGTTATTTATTGTCTTAAAAAAATTTTTTTTAAACATTACAGAATGTCTGTTCTTTATCAATTCCACTTGGTATATCATTTCAGTTATTCCCAACCTATATGTTCACCTTTGCAGATTCACATATTCTGGTAAATTCCCATGTTACTGTTGATAATAGGATAAGAAACTACATAATGCTAACCACATTGAGTCCTGAGAGAAATCAGTCTTGCATTGTGTTATCTAGGGAAGGACACAATCTTTCTCTCCATAGCATAACTTTTTGTTTTACGTACCTTGAGAAATTTCATATACTCTGCCTGTTATCCTCCATTAGCTTTATTGGTATACCTAAAAACACCTAAGTATTGATGGTGCAAATGTCCCACTGCTTCAAATGAGTAGACAAAAGAGTTCCTCCCTGTGATAATTCTGTCACCCCATCCTTGGTTCCCAACCTCAGGATCTATTTGATTGGTTACATCAAAGTCATCTGGGGCCCTTGTTAAAAATAGAGTCCCAGATCCCACTCCAAATTGACAGAATTAGAATATCCAAGAGTGAATGCAGGAAATTTTTAATTTTTTTAAAATTTTTAGCGAGTACTCTGATATCCACGCATAGCTAGTTTGGAAAATTAATGACCTATTAATTAATAAATCATTCACAAAACTGCCTTGATGTTTTTAATTAACTAATTGGTTGACTGAATTTATGAGTGATACAACTCAAGTAAAAAGGGAAAAACCAGAGTGTTGACAGGAAGGGCTAGCACATGACTACCATAATGCCTTATTGTTAGAGTACAACACACTCTACATATTTTCCACTCTGTTCTATTTCATATTTTTTAAATGTATTATTCACAAGTCACTTAATTAATTTCATTCCCTACCTAATAGACCCTGACCCACAATTTGAGAGACAACGATCTAAGGAAGTTTTTCAAATATATGTGCTCTGACTCAGCCTATCTGAAAGATTCTGCTATAGCAGGATTCGGGGGATGTATTTTTAAGTCTCCCCAAGTGAATCTGGTGTGCCTGAAAGATACACCCCAAATTAGGCTATGGTCAAACCGCAGGAGGTTAATCTATTGTAAAAAATATCAGTTAATGTAACATCAGAACAGAGTGAGGTGGTTCCATGATCAAGTAGAGATTTCCCTTTTACAAGGACCAGATTACATGAATCCACAGAGCTGGGAAGTCTTTCTCCTGCACAACTGGGGGATGCACACTGAGCACTTTTATTTCTTTGAACATCTCAATTCTATGCTTCCCATATTCAATCTTCAAAATGGATGCTATATAATCAATTAAGTTTCTGTTTATACTAACTTATTTGTTCACATCTTTACTATAGGTATATTTCATATACCTATAGTTATTGGTTCAGGAATAAACATATTCACTCAAAATTATATCCTGAGGGTTAGTTTTTATAACCTCATGCTTGATACCAATTATCTCAGCCTGATTTTTCTTGAAAGCGTAACCTAAAGCAAGAATTAAAGTGGTGACATTTTATTTGTAAGGTGCAAGCCCTCGGCAGGGGAATAAAAAGGAAAGTAATCATGAGAAGATCAAAGCAAAGTGATGTGATCCATTACACTAGCTACCACATCACAGCATCCAAGATGCACAGCAGGTGACTCAGCAGGCCTGCAGGACTACTCTACGATGAACTTCCTCTTTGCAATCCTTCAGGAGACATCTCTCTTGCTGAATGCCGTGTCTCTGCAGCTCTTCACAAAGCAGTAGCCAGTACAGCAATGCATTAGCCAACATTGCTCTGCATCTCTCCTTGCCTTAGGTCCCCGTTCCTCACTGTCCTAGACTTGCACCTACGAAAAAAATTAACATATTAATATTTACCTCAATTTCTCCTCTCAAGAGAGCTAGGACTAAGATCATTATAAAATTCCTTTTAATTTACCTTCTTTCCTCGGTACTGCTGTGCTGATGTGGTGATGATGGGGTTGGAAGCTGAGTTAGAATCAGCATCAAGGTTCCTATATTTTTATTTCTTTCCTCGGCTAACACCTTTTGAAATTTATTGCGCGGATAGCAGAGTTTCCTAGCCCTTGTTTGCTGATGGTTCATTGTTTCCTTTTTTCTGTTGTTCCTGCATTTTGTACCTGTGTTTTAGGAAAAGTAATGGCATTGCTCTGGCCTTGTTCTGCCTTTTTTACCCAGAAGAGCCACCTTGTAAGTTTTTAAGCAGGAGATGAAATAAATATCTTAAGCTTACTTCATATATCATCCCCCTAGCCAGAGTTATTGGCTCAGGAATAAACATATTAAATCAATATTATACCCTGAGGGGTGATTTTTGGTTTGCATATAGAAGAAGGATACACTAGAATGTGGGTAATCAAAGATCTCATTTTTCTATCAGGCTTCCTCTTGTCAATTACATGAGCTCACAATGTATTGAGAATATCAATTTTTTGTTTTATGGGGAATACATATACCATTTGTTGATTTAATTTCCTTATTTCATAATATTCAAAAATTTTGTAATCTTATGCATTAGATTTACTAAATTTTCTGGGAATTGTTTTATTGATTTTGACTTTCTCCTCATCTCAAGGTAAATGCATTAGGCAGAATTTTGATTCTTGTGACCTTCACCTTGGGGTTACACCTGTGGTTATTTTGTGTTCTGTGGTAAAAGAGATTTTGCAGATGTAATTAAGGTTACTAATCAGTGGACCTTAAAATAGGGAGATTATCCTGGATTACTCATCTGGGCCCAGTATAATCACATGAGCCCTTAAAAGCAGAGAGGTATTGCAGAGGGGGAAGTCAGAGATCTTCGAAACATGAAAAGGACTCAGCTCGCTATTGCTGGCTGTAAGAGGGTGGGCCAAGATGGGTGGCCAAGTGGAAAATGTGAGAAAGAACTGAATTCTGACAGCATCCTGAATAAGTTTTGAAGAGGATTCTTCCTCAGAGCCTTTAGCAGTGAACACAGCTCTGCCAACACCTTGATTTTAGCCTCCTGAGATGATAGCAGAGAAAGAGTTGAGCAACACTGTACCCAGACTCCTGATCCATGGAAACTGTAAGATAATAAACAGGTGCTTTAAGCCACCATTATGTTTGTGGTAATTTGTTATGATAGCAATAGAAAACTCATACGATGAGTCAAGGTTTTATAAGCCTGGGAAAACGGTGATGGTTTAAATCAAAATACAAAAGCCAAGAAGGAGACCAATTTTCTTAGCCTTTCTTGTGAAATAATAATTTTTCTTTCAATTTAAAATAAAATTTGATGAAAAATTTATACTAAATAATAACAGCTTATTGGCCAATTCTAGAAGAAAGTCGTTCAGAGATCAATGCAACATATCATTCTTAACTGGAGCATTTTTTCCCTCATCAGATAAAATCAAGCCAGTTTGGAGAGGGGAAGAATGCCATCACAAATATTTTTTCTGTGATAATTTGCAGTTATGCAATGGGCCTTGGAAAAGAATAAAACTTTTTTTATTATGCATAAGTTATTTGTTTCAGGTTTAGATTATTTGATTGCTACCAAAATTTGCCCATTATCTGTCAAGAGAAACATGAGTCTCCATTGCAATAGAAACCATTGCACAAAATTGCAAACAGACTCAGGTTTCAGCCATAAAAAAATATTTTTGAAACAACTTAAGTAGGATTACAATCACAATTCCTGTAAAAAAATAAAAAGAAAATATCTTTTTTCTTTTTATTTTGTGATTAACAAGTATTTTCTGCTTTTGTAACATAGCTTTATAAAACACGTTAGAAATAAATATATAATTAATAGTTTATATATCTCCTTGAAGACACAAGAACAATTCAATTAAAAGCCTACACTAAAAACAGCCCACACAGGTATTCTGAATCTCGCAGAGTATTACAAATTATAATTAAGTTCTCTAATTTGTTAAAGACTTTTTTTTCAGTTTTATTGAGATATAACTAATAGACGGCACTGTGTAAGTCTAAGGTGTACAATGTAATGCCTTGACATACATATGACATACATATGACATACATATGAAATGATTACCACCATAAGTTCAGTTAACATCTCTCACCTCATAGAGTTAAAAAAATTTTTTTTTTCCTTGTGATGAAAACTTTTAAGATCTACTCTCTTAGCAACTTTCAAATATACCACACAGGTGTGTTAATTATAGTCATCATGTTGTACATTATATCCCCAGTGTCTAACTTATCAAAGACTTTATCGAGTTAATACTGTTAATTATTCAGCTGGGAGTCTTCCTTTATTTTGCTTCAATTTTTTTAGTTCAGAAATGAAAGGCTATCCTCTTCCATTCCACCAAAGTTTTTACTGAAAAGGGAAAATTCTATCCCAATTTCTGACTTTCTTTCATTTAATGCTTAATAAATTAAGAGGAAAAGTTAATGTTCTAACGACATCAAACTCGTTAAGTGGTATAGTTGTAAAATATACATACTTCCTCATTCAACTATTCTTGCATCTAATATAGCAGGTTACCTATTTTAAGCAGAATTATTTCAAATGAAAATGTAATATGGATGGCCTCAAATTGACTAGCAGTAACCACCACAATGAATAATTTCCCTTCCTTGTTAACTCATATGATCATTAAAACGATGAACTTCCTTTTATTTCTCAAAAACTTGCCTCTGAGAAGCTGAAAACTCTGCAAAGATGTAAATGATACCGATTTTCAGCCTGAGGAGAAAATAGGTTCAGTTAACACCATTTTCATCAACAGAAAACCCAAATGGCTGGGGATATATGGGAAAATATGGGGACAGAGTTTCCACTATCAGAACATTTCAAACAAACAGCCCAATTTCACCTTAGGTTGTCAGGTAATTGAGAGAAAATGGGCCCCAACCCTAAACTATCTTTTCTGGCTAGTTCCACAGACTAAATTCCCTTGATAATTCCATTTCCTATGTACCTCAACCTGAAATCATTTCCTGCTCTGAGATCTTAGAGCACTTACCACCTGAACCATTCATTCAGCTGATATTGCTTTCTATTGCCAGCTGCATTTTATGTAGAGATATCTTTTCACTTCTACTTCATTGTAAATAGGAATAAAAGGAGATATGGAGAGGCAATTGATATAGTTTGCGTGGCTAATATGTTGCAGGCACTTTTAATGTATGGGAAATGGATTTCCTGAGGGCTGTCTAATCTCAGAAACTTCGAGGCAGTAACATCCTGCTCAAAGATGCCTGGACAGTTACTCTGCTTTCTCCCTCTAGAAAGATGAGGCCCATGTGACTGAGTTTAGTGCAAGTACCAGAAATTGTAATTTTTGTTAACATGCCCATAAAGGGAAGTGCAAAAATTGCTAATGCAATTTCATCCTTTATGTTTATAAAAATACTGATAGCTAGAATTTATTGAGTGCTTTTTGCAGGCAGGCACTGTTCTAAATTACTTTACATGATTGTTTTATCTAATTCTCACAACAACTATATAAGTAGGCACTATATTTGTTCCCATTTTTACAATTGAGGAAACTGAGATGCAGTCAGTTTAGGTCACTTTTCTAAAGTTTCCTGGCTGGAAAGTGCTGGAGCATTTAACCCTGATCAGCGTGGATCTAGAGTCCTTGCATCTAACCACCACCCTGGGTGCCCATGTAAGTCCCCAGTATAGAATGGCGGTAGTGTAGGGAGAAATTGAGCTTCTCAGATCTGACTTGACTAACTCACATGCACAGTGTCACCAGCAGCTGTGGGCCATCTTCTCACTCCTCCAAACTACCGGGATGTCCCACCCTCAGTCAGGAACTTGGGACCAAGGAACGCCATCTGGCAATGACATAGGCCCCTGCTTTGTACACTGCATGTCACAGAAGATTTTGCCACCCTTTTCTAATGAAATTGAAGTGAAATCTATAGTGTGTATGTTTTTTCTTGCCAACCCTTAGCTCACTATATATGCTGCAAATATCTAATATTGTGTGGTTGTCAGCCTCTAAGATGGCCCAAATGATAGCTGCCTCCTCGTATTCACACTTTTGTGTAATCCTCTTCCTTTGAGTGTGGGCTGGACCTTGTGACTCACTCCATATGGATAGAGAACCGCAGAAGTGATGGGCTGTCACTTCTGAGATTAGGTGATAAAAAGACTGTCTTCTGTCTTAGGTGCTCTCTCTCTCATTCTCTCTTGATTTTGTTGCTCCAAGGAAGGCCAGCTGCCATCCCACAAGGCAGCACTGAGAAGAATGTTTCCAACAGCCATGTGAGTGAGCGGGAAGCAGCTCCTCCCAGCTGAGACTTGAGATGACAGCAACCCTGGCTGACACCTTGACTGAAGCCTCTTGAAAGACCCTGAACAAGAACCACCTGGCTAAGCTGCTTCTGAAATCCTGAGCCACAGAAACTGTACAGTAGTAGATGTTGTTTTCAGCTTTTAGGTTTTGGAATAACTTTGGTACACAGCAATAGATAACTAAAACATATCATAACATGTTATGCATCAGAGACGGGGATAAGCCCTTTACATCTCATTTGCTTTTCACAACCCCATACAGTAAGTACTAATATTATCACCCTTTTACATACTAGGAAGCTGAAGTACAAGGAAGTAAAATAGCCAGGTGAGGCTCATCTGGCTTATGAATGGAGTACCTGGGGTTTTATCAAAGAATTTCTATATACAGGGTCTAGCATGTAGTATGTACCACTGAATCTGTGTTGATTGATTCATTGATTCAACATGATCATGTCCAAAAAACTACAATAAGATAGAACCAGAAACAAGTTCGATTATTTATATTCAACCATAGTAGACCTGGGTTCCCTATGAAGACTTAGTATGCCTCTTTTAATGTAGTGTTCATGTGATGTGCCTGGATTTCTTCTCTCTATGGGTAACGCCTCTGCGCAGCATCATGATCTCCCATGATATAAAGCTGGCCAGAGATCCAATAGTCTCTATCATTCACTACACCTGACTGTAGACATGGAGTCATGGCATAAGAGTAGGAGGCTGAAGGCATCATTGCTTCCTTGACTCCTTAACCCACTGGTCCCTGCTTGTTCTTTCAGTTTCTGCATCCTTTATCTTTCCACTGTTTGGGACACACAATCCCCCTTATAAGTCCAGTCCCTTATGAGTCCCCAATCATGACCTGAGCCAGGGTGCTTTGAGGAAGTTCTGACCCCATGTACTTGGGCTTACTACCACGGTTAGTTGCCAAAGCCCAATTAAACATGTGCTAGAGCCTTGTAACTAGCCTCTGCCCAAATTCCAAGGCTCTCTCTCCATCTGGTTACTTTCAATAATGGCTTGAACCTTTAAAAAAAAAAAATTTCTATATCCTCTCTATTTACACATTACTTGTTAAGCTGTGGCCCTATTTTGGCCATGCCAGTTTAATAAGAGACCTGTGTCCTGACCTTTTATGATATCCTGTGGCCAGCTTGGTGATAAGTACTTTTTCATGTTGACAGCCTACCTACCTTATCTACTAAGATGCCCAGTCGCTGCCTCCTCATTGTTGTGCTTTTCCTACAATCGTACTATGCTTTATTTACTTCATCTGGAATCTCCATCATCTTCTACTTGCCTGAGCATGCTAATATAGAACTCCTTGGACACTATATCGTGCCCAATACCTGAACATTCTTTCAACCCTGTCTGGAACAAGTGTGTAAGATGAATGATTATCCATATTAACGCTATCATTAGTGAAAAGAATATGAAAATATTTGGCTTATAAAACACCAGGAACTGTGCTCTTTATGTGCATATCTTATTTATTCCTTCTAACAACAAGGTAGTTTGTATTGAATCAATTTCAGAAATGAACAAACTCAGGTTCTTAAAGCTTAGCACGTTGCCCAATATCAAAGCCAATGAGTGAAAGAGACAAATCTCTATCCCAGATTTCTACTTCTGGGTATTATAGAGTACCTGGTATCATACAAAATCTTCTTCCCAAAACAATTTTAAAAGCTGAGTGAAATTCAAAACTGCTAAATGAAGACATGGAGAGCAATCAAGACGTCCAGACATTGAGATGAGTCCAAAATATGTTGTTATTTTAGAGAGTAGAATGTTGATTTTCAGGGGCTGGGGGTGAGGAAATGGGGAGATGTTGGTAAAGGGTACAAACTTTCAGTTCTAAGATGAATAAATTCTAGGTTCTAAGGTACAGAATGGTGACTGTATTTAATAATACTGTATCATATACTTGAAATGTGCTAACAATAAATCTTAAGTGTTCTCATCACATACATATACAAAAAAAAGGTAAAAAAAAAATCCATTATTTTTACCCCTCAGGACTCATGCCAATATTACAGCAGGGCATAGAAGCTAAGAGTTTCTGGTAGTGTCACTGGGCTGGGAAAGCAAAAACTGGAATTCAGGATTATCAAGGCAGTCAGGACTTGAGGGGCCAAACTCTGAAGAAAAGTGATCTCCAGGGAAGTAAGCTTGACATACTGTGCACAACTTCTCTTGAGGCATATGCCAACTCATGGCTGGTAATGTATCTGGCATGACATATAGAAACCAAACAAAACATAGCTGTTAAGAGGCTAGAGAGCTAAGTAGATATTTCTCAGTCTCACAGTGCCGGGGAAACAGAATTGGAATACAGAACTTGCCAAAAAGAAGGGACACTAAAAATAGCTCCAGCTTTCCATTGAACCGTTGAAGGGCCACCCTCAAGGAATAACGGAAAGCCTGAAATAGACACATCTTGACTGGATCAAGGTGATCTACCTAAACTCTACCTGCCAGAAAAAAAAACTAAATTCTTTCTGGAAGAAATAGTATCATCCAGATCTCCTACAAATTTTTATGCTCACTTCAGGCATTTGGTCAAAATGTCAGCTAGCTTGCCAGGAAATAACACCAAATGAGCAAAATATAAGAGAAAAAAAAACAGAGAAAAAATAAAGAAACTCACAGTGATTCAGTTATATATGGGCACTGAAATAACTATGGTTTACATGCTAAAGAAAATATGTGAAAGGATGGAAATTTCACTAGATAATTGGAATGTATTCAAAACATCAATGGAAATCTTAGAACTAAAAAATAAAATAGCTGAAATTAAGAATTCAATATATGTATTTAACAGCAGAATAGATGTGGAAGAAAAGAAGATTAATTAGCTGAAAAATAAGTCAGACTGAAGCACAGAGAAAAAAAGGATGAAATATAGAGAATAGAGGGAAAGAGAAATATGAGACAGTGTAAAGGTCTAACATAAGTAAAATTAGAGTTGCAAAAGAGCAGAGAGAGAATAGAGAATGAAAAATATTTGAGGAGATACTGGTAATGGTGAGGCTGTCCTTAAAAATACTGAGATCAGAAACAAGACAAGGATGTCAACTGTCACCAAGTCCATTCAACATTATAATAGATGACCCAGCCATTGCACTCAGAAAACAAAAAAGAAAGAACAGAGAGAGAGGAATGGAGAAAAGGAGGGTGGGAGGGAGGGAAGGAGGGAGGAAAATAGAAAGAACAAAAAAAAGTGAAGATTTAGAAGGAAAGATATAAAGCTCTCATTATTTGCAGATGAAATGATTATGTATGAGAAAATCCAAAAGATTTTACAGGTCAACTATTAGAATTAGTACATACCTTTATCAAGATCTCTGACTAAAAGATCAATACATGAAAATAAACTATATTTCTATATGCTAGCAACAAACACTTTAAATGTGACATTTAAAAATAATAGTATTTACAAGCACAATTTTAAAAAGCCTTACATATCTAGAAATATCTAATGAAAGATGTACAAGACACCTATTGAAAAAACTATAAACATTACTGAAAAGAAATTTAAAAGATGCAAATAAATGGAGGGCTATACCATATTCATGGATTGTAATATTCAATGCTGTAAAGATGTCAATTTTCTCCAAGTTGATTTATAGATAGATTGAAATCCAAATCAATATAGTAGCAAGGTCTTTGTGAATGTGCATTAGTTTAGGTACAGTAATTGACAAGCTATCTCTAAAAATATATGAAAATACCAAGGACCAAGAAGATCGAAAACAGTTTTGAAGAACAAAGTTGTGTAATAACATTACTATACTTCAATACTCATTATAAAGCTACAAACGTTATTTAGTGTATATTGTCACAAGTATAAATAAACCAACAGGACAAAATAGACCAGAAACAGAACTACTCAGATAACGTCACCTAATTTATGATGAAGACGCCACTGTAACAGAAAGAGGAAAATTATCTTTTCATTAAGTGGTGCTGGATCAAATCAATATCCATATGGGGAAAAAAAGGATTTTGATCTCTATGTCATCCCATACACATAACACAATTCCAGATGGACAAGGTAAAACAATTAAGTATCTATAAGAAAACACAAGGAAATACCTTTATGACGTTTAGGTAAGAAAAAATTTTATATAAAAGGCATAAAAAAGCACTAATCATATGGGAAAAAAATAGAAAATTAGACTTCTTTAAATTTAAGAACTTCTGTTTATCAAAAGACAACAGAGGGAGAGTAAAAAAGCAGACCATAGAGTGGGAAATGATACTTGGAAAGCATAAATCTTACAAATAATTCATATCTCCAATATATATAGGGAGATCTAACAGATCAATAAGATAAAATCAGACATCTCATTAAAACTGTGTCAAAGACTTGAGTAAGCACTTCACAAAAAAGAATATTCAAATGGTCAATTAGAATATTAAAAGTCTCAATATCATTAGTCATCACAGGAGTGCTAATTAAATCCATAATGAGATACCATTATGCAACCACCAGAACAGCTAAACATGAAAAAGTGAAAGAAAAATTAATAATATCAAATATCAACTCAGTTATGAACCAACTGGAACACTCATACGCTTCTGGTGGGAAACAGTTGGGCAGTCTCTTTAAAGTTGAAAATATAGAAACCCTACGACAAAAGTAATTCCTCTCCTAGGTATATATTCCTCAGAAATGAATACACATGGGCACCAAGAATGCTCCGAGCAGCATTACTTGTGATAATCAAAACTGGAAACAACTCAAACATCCATCAACAGAAAATAATAAAAGAAATGCAATGGAATCATACGATGGGATACAACACAGCAGTGAAAACATTGAACTACTGCTACATGCAACAAGATGAGTGAATCTCCGCTACAGCAAAAGAAGCCAGACGCAAAAGAATCCATAAAATACGATTCCATTTATATAATATTCAAAACCAGGCTAAACGATTCCATGACAATAAAAGTTAGGATAGTGGTTATTTTTGAGGGATGTTGAGTGACAGGCAACAAAAGGGAAGCTTCTGGGGTGCTGATAACGTTTAATATTTTGATCTGGATAGTGGATTCACAGACAGTAACAGTAAAAATTCATCAAGCAGTACCTTTAAAATTTGTACCTTTTATTTTATGTATGTGATATTCAATAATAATGTTTACCAAACAAAAAATTTAATCTCAGCTCCTGCTCTTTCACTTGACATGAAAAAATAAGAAAATTCTTATTAAACTGCATCTGTATGTGCCTGATATCCACCTACTGTCTCCTGCCTTATCGAACCTTCTTGAAGAGTACCTTGCCTTTCTATAATTAATTGTCTTCCAGTCTTTCCATCTGCTGCCAGACTCCTGATCCTGCCTCTCTTGTACTCTTGCTATAAACACAACCTTGGACCAAACAGAGGAACTGTAGAGCAAGTGCTGATCTAGACAAAATGAGAAAGAACACGTTTTCTCCCAATACTCCTGGCAGAATAACAGCCACAGTCTCCAAGGGGAAAGTTCGTTTCAAAGTGCTCGCAAACCAATGTAAATATTACTTTAGCTGGAAGCACATGTTTAGACAGCACTGAGCACATCACTAGCAATTTACAAACACTTATTGGCTAAGCCAGTGGATTTGTTGACTTAATAAAATCCTCTGAACATATTCTTTTTTTTTTTTTTGTCTTTGTATCTCTAATCCTGGGGAACTTTCCACTCCTCAGCTCCAGTTAGTTCAAGCCGCAATATTAACTGGGGACTTTACCACAGGGGAAAAAGTGTAGTAACTATCCCTGTATTCCTAACAGAAACAGCAGTCACTGCATGTTACATTTAGTTGGCTTAGTTTACTTTAAATTTGCCTCTATGTTTTAAATCATGCCTGTTTCTAATGCAACTGGGATAAAGGGAGATGATGGGAAGGAGAAGTTAACCGAAACACAGTATTATTCAACTAAATTAGAACTCTCTGGAAAAGTACTGCTGATTAGGGATGGTAAAGTCATTCCAGGTGAACTCATCGATTTAACCTAGAGAATTGTGTGCCTGGGCACTAATTTACTCTGATAAAATGTTACTAATAAAATAATGGATCTCAAATCTAATTCCCTAAGCCTGGCACATCATAGAGAGACCCTCAGTCAGTGAAATTGCAGACCGCCTATTGTCTCATTATGTCCTTGGAATCCAAAGGCCCCACTGAAGCAAAGCCTATAATGGAATTATCACAGCTTACTGCCTCTGAATTTCCCATTTATGCCTCCTTCTTCAGTGTCACGTCCACACACTAATTACCTGCAATCTCTATTTCATTTAATAATAATCCCATACAAAGAGGCCAATGCTAAAAGAAGCAAATGGGGTCGAGGAGAAGAGAAGAGGCTAGAAGGATGTAGATTGCTGTGTGTGATAAATCATGATTTAACCCAACTGGACTCCATGCCCAGAAAAACAGCAAAGGGGAAGACAACTGTTCACAAAGGCACATAAATGCATTGCTAAAATGAATGCTCATGAATTTAGACAAAATTGGCCTCTATTTCTATCATTGTAAACTTTTGTAGGAAATGCAAATATCACCCCAAGGGAAATGGCCAAGAGTTCTTTTTGTCTGTGCACCCCATGTTTTGTGATTGCAGGCTTTGTCCCTCCAGCAAGACTCTGGTCCAAGCCTAGGATGGGAACGTCGCCTGCTGCTCCCATATCTAGAGTCCGCTCTGCCTAGAGTAAGCTGAGTTTAAAGCATTGTGAACACTAGTCTGCATCCTCCTTAGCAAATCTCTACCACAGGTGTCCATTCAGTCTAGGTTGCTAGTATCTAGCTCTTATTTTAATTCCCCCACGGGCTGAAAACCAGTCCTGGGGTGCAGCATGCTTGTTTGTCTTTCAGCACGTTCTTGCCAATTGCTATTCCCAGAAACATGGCATCTTTGCTGTTTCCATTCTATCTGAGCAGGCTTTGAACCTATGATAGCTCCTTTATGGCCCTGGGCTCAGGTATAAATTCTCTACTTGTTACAAAGAGAGTTTCTCCACATTCCTCCTTCCACTACAAATTTGCAATTCCATTCTCAAATGTTTCCCAGGTTTCAGGTCTTTTGTCTCATTTATAGACTCTCTCTCACTGCCAAGTCCTTTCTAACTAATGTTTAGTTGGGTAGTCTTTTAGGTTTTCATCTTCACTTTCTTCCCAGGATACAGTCACATATGTAGCTACCTTCTCTGCCCCACTGAAGCTTATGGACATGTCTTGCCCTACTCTGTCCAAATTCCTTAGGTAGTGCAACCCAGCCTGGGACCAGAGCTTCAAAGTTCTCATTTGCTTGGGAGGACAGCTTGAATATGTGTCCCTTATATCTCCTTGAATTAGCCTCCTTATTAAATGACTCAAATACACTGAATACAAGAAACATGACTACTAAAATGTCTGATCCCTGCCAGTTATGGACTGAATGTTTTTGTCTCCCCGAAATTCGTATGTTGAAGCCTTACCCCCAACATGGTACAGATGGAGTTAGTGGCCTTATAGGAAGAGGGAGAGAGAAAGATCTCACTGTCTCTCTCCATGCACACACATGCACAGGGAGGAAAACCATGTGAGGACACAGCAAGAAAGTGGGCCATCTGCAAATCACGTAGAGAGCTCTCACCAGAATTCTACCCTGCTTAACCTTGATCTGGGTTCAGAACTGTGAAAAAACACATTTCTTTTATTTAAGCCTCCCAGCCTGTGGTACTTTGTTATGGTAGCCTGAGGTAATACACTGCCCTACCCCTTTGGATATTTAATGGAGTTTCCTGCATTGCTTGGTCTGCTTTCTTAGCCTTAATATCAGCTAAGGACATTTGGCAGGCTCTTTTTTGCTGCCTTCACCAGAGTATGTTGTATGATTGGGGCTGCATTGTCTATGAACTTCTAGGAGGCCTCTGAGGAATCGTAAGGCATCGTGACTGTGATTTTGCGTGGAATCCAGTGATGAGGAAGTGTGGGGTGACCTGATTCACTCGAATTGGGGAAAGTGGCCAGAAGGATAACAAAGTACTTGAAAGCTTCCTATATGCAGATAGATCATTTTGCCCTCTAACCTTGGTCAGTGATGAGGAATAGGCAGAGTTATATTCCAATCAAACCATCCATCAAAATGTGGCCAATTCTCTTTATTATCTGCTAAATTTTGAATGGTTGAGTAGAGGCTTTCTACTTTGTCTTTTTTTTTTTTTTTTTTTTTGCTGAGGAAGATTTGCCCTGAGCTAACATTCATGCCAATCTTCCTCTATTTTGTATGTGGGTCACTGCCACAGCATGGCCACTGACGAGTGGTGTATGTCCACGCCTGGGAACCGAACTCTGGCTGCTAAAGCAGAACACACCGAACTTAGCCACTTGGGCACAGGGCTGGCCCCTCTACTCTACTTTTGATCAACCTCCTCCACTACAACTGCACATTCCACTCTTAGTAAGTTAATATGTGTCCAGGTATGGAAAACTCACCCTCTAAAGTCACATGTCTATTGTAAGGTGATAAATCCCTCAAAATACCATATGCATCTTTAACTCATTGTTTGACAAAGCTTTTCCTAATTTAAGATCCTTGAGCAATGGGATTTTGTAACCCATGTTTTCTATAATACCACACTAAAAAAAGTGCTAATTACAGTCACAGATTCATTAGGCTTTTTAAAATTTTGGCATATCTAACCACTATTTATCCAAAATCAAAATCTCTTTATGTCTGCCCACTCTGAACAGTTTTATTTTCATGTTCTAATGGCTACAATTTGTAAGAATCGACTATGCCCTTAGCGTGGATTGGGTGCCCCCCATATGTTATTTACTTAAATGTTACAATTACCTCATGAGTTGGATTTCATTTATACTCATTTTATAGATAAGAAAACTGCGATTTAGGGAATTTGGTTAACCAGCACACAATCAAGAAGAACTATTAAACAACAAAGATAGTGTGTGAACCTAGACCTCGCTGACTTCCAAATCCATATTTCTTTTATGCCAGTTTTCAAGCCAATGGATCCTCTTGCAAGTTTGTCATTCACATTCCCATTACCCATCCCCTAGATATTCTGATTCAGTAGAATATTTGTTTGTTCCTTTGTTTGTTTGTTCAATACCCAACTAATTCTAATGCAGATTATCTGATAACCACATGCTGATAAATGCAATGAGTGCCTTTTTCTTCTCCTTCATCTCTCTATCCAATCAACTCATCAACTTTTCTCTCACATATATTTTGTTGTTTCTATTCCCACTAAAACTATTCAAGATCCTCCCCAAGAACTTAACATTTGACTATTGAAATCCTTTCTTAACCTTTAAGGTTAAGGGAGCCTGATGTCCCTTTACCTCCAGGATATCACTAATTCTACTGTTAGTAACTGCCAGATCAATTTGCTCACAGAGTAGATCTGATCTTTTTCCTCTCCTGGCTATAAAAACTTTCAGTACCCTAAAAGTTCAGTTCCATTTAAGGCTTTCCATGTTCTGATGCAAGCTTTCTGAGATTATCCTAGATGAGTTATCTATCCCATTTATCTTTTTTTCCTAATCTCATCTAGTGATTTCCTCACTCATGCTATTGAATCATCTTATATTTGTCTCTTCAAAGTCTCCCTGCTTCTAGCCTCTTCCGCAGGCAATTCATTTGCATACCACAGCCATATATGTCTTCCCCAAAGGTCTTTCTCTGCTTCAAAATCTGCAATATCTCTAACTGCCTTTAGAATAAAGTCTATACTTCCTAAGCTAATAATTAAGATCTTCCATAATCAGACTCCCATTCATATTCCCAACCTCATCCCCCACTAAAACTTTATAATCTCTGCTCACTGCCACCCAAACATGCCTTCAAAAAGCCTACTTTTGTTCTCATGTTCTATTTTCTTCTGTGGAACACTGGTCCCTCTTTTAGTCTGTTTACTCAAAGTCCCTTCTCCTTGAACTATAACTTCTAGTATAAGTTCTTTCCCATTTATTAAATATCCCAGACCACAGTGGCCTTCCTTCTTCTGAACTCACAGTTTTTACTGCCTTCCTTGAATATTAAACATGTATTGCTTTACCATATCTCTTGTGGTGCTATCTGTGTTGCTATTTAACTTTCCAGATTAAAGAAAGAAAGAAAGAAAATCCTTTGCTTCAATGATGTGGGAATTTTAGGTAAATAAATCTTTTGGTTCAGATTATCTGAATAACAATTTCAAATCACTACTTACCACAACTGGCATACATACATCACCTAAGCTTTAGTTGACAGTTCAATTTATCACATACTAGTTGTCAGGCAAGTGTTACCTTTGCAGATGCATTTATGTAACATAATATAAACAGCGTCACTCTCTATTCATTTGAGGATAATTATCTCCTTATTTGTAACCTTCTCATTAGAATATAAGATGTTAATTTCTATACACAGGCAGTACAGTAGGAGACAATGTCTCTGTAACTAAAGAGATAATAAGTACCTTTGTCTCAGAATGTATGGCTTTGTTGAACTTCTGTCATGTCTCTTTAAACTTATCTTTATCTTCAATATCACTCTCTACCTATGTATTTGCTTTTTACAACCAAGGAACAAAGTCATGTCCAATAGAAATGTAAATTTCAGACACTATAACACTTATTTCTGATATAGGTTGCAGTCAAATCTTCCAGAAGTTGAAGTTATGCTCCCAGTAACAATTATAATTTCTCTTTAGCAAGGTCAGTGGTGGGACTAAGGTTTTCTGGGATTCTCTAGAGAAGGACTAAGAAATGATAAGACATAATATAAGATCCAATGACTCCTGTGACATTAAGCTTAATTTAATCATTAAGACATCAGAGAATTCATAAAATCTAATTAATTATGGGAAAATTGACTTTTTAATCGCTAACAATATGACCCATT
The DNA here is from genome assembly GCF_057802395.1 of Ceratotherium simum simum. Taxonomy (NCBI): domain Eukaryota; kingdom Metazoa; phylum Chordata; class Mammalia; order Perissodactyla; family Rhinocerotidae; genus Ceratotherium; species Ceratotherium simum. The sequence goes on from NC_141913.1 coordinate 42,209,206, forward strand.
TCTTGGGACTATTAAGGCAGATAATCCATGGAGACATGATCACCATGTGTACCAACTCTCACAAAATGTTCTAAATCATAATTTATCCAAAGGCTTAAGTGAAGATTGTTTTCCCTCTTTGCCATGATCACATTTGAGCTCTTTATAGAATATTTCAGCAATTAAAGGGACTCGGATATTTATAGCTAACAGAATGTTTTACATATTGTTTTCTCAGTAGAAATTGAACTATATATTAAGGCTATCTGTCTGATTCCACCTCCTAAACCATCTAACTGTGGTAATTAAACCCCTTAAAACCCATCAGTATATTTATCCCACACCAATCTCTGGAACCAATCCTCCATTTAGTATAGAATTTTTTTAAAAGATTTTGTAAATTCTCTGTTTCAGCATTAGGAGAAAATTCTGATATGTATGAACTCAACTGCCTCTTTGGTCACGTCCTTGTTCTGTTTTCCCAGACCCTTGGGAACTAGCCCTTGACCTCTGGCGTCTCCTCCCCAGACATCCCTAATATCTCCTTCTGACCACTTGAAAAGGAACAAACTGGCTGTTATTTAGATATCTACCATTCACTTTCCCACATTTACTATATTATTTAGTATTATCAGCTACTGTGACACTATATATATATATATATATATATATATATATATATACACACATAAAAATTGAATCATGACAGAATTTTATTTCTTACTTATATAAATTCCAAAACAGATGTTCCTAATCAGTGTATAGTGCTCTCCAAAGAGAGATTTGGAGACCAGGCTTCTTCCATCTTGGGGATCCACCATTTTCAACACTTGCTTCCAAGTGTACAGTCTCCATCTACATCAATTCCACAGAAAGGAGAGAGTGGAGAAAGAGTGCTTTTAAAGCTTCTTGTCATGGAAGTGACATTTCTCACTTCTGGTTACATGCCATTGATGAAATCTAATCTTTTGGCCCTACCTAGATGCAAGAAAGCTGGGAAGGACAGTCCCTGGCTGGGTAACTATTTCTTAGCAATGATTCTTTACTAAGAAAAGGAATGCATAAATTTTGGTAGACATTTAGCTGTTTCAGCTCCATCCCATTTATCCTTCTTTTGGACTGACCCACTGATCTTATATCTGCTTTCCAGACCCATGAATTTGTTTTTCCATCCAAAAATAGCCTGCTGAATGTGAACCTATCTTTAGACACCTCCTTTTCCCAAGATTCTACCTGACTCTATTGGCTATCTTATATATCCAACCTTGCCTGTCCTTCCGTGGTCTGGTCTATCCTACCCTTTACCAGTCTTCTTATTTGAGTCTATTTTTTGTTGAAATATGTCATACTTTGAGGAATGAGCTCACTAAGAATCATGAGGAAAATAATAACCAAGAAAGTATTTTAAAAAATGAATTGCGTGATGTGTGTGTATTGGTGAATTTAATTTCATCAAAGCCAAAGAAATGTAGTAGGAAAGGAGAGTCAGAGCAAATACTTTCTAGTTCTACATTGCTCATAGTAACCCATGTACGAAAGGAGAATTGATACAAAGCACAACAGCAAAATAAAAGCAAGTACACAGGTTATTGAGTTATCTAAATAGTGAAGATAAAGACAGAAGAGGACGGTAAGTGGGTACTTTGAAGGATATCCAAATTAAATGAAATTAAGAGGATGTGAGTATATCAGTAATTTAGGGTTTCGTAATGTATGTGATTACCAATTTTATAGTCTATTGAAATCTAGAATAAAAGCACAATTACATTTGTTGTATATTTGTATTCAACTAGAAATATGTGTGTGTGTAAGAGAGAGAGAGATAGAGAGTGAGAGAGTTCTATATGGAACATACATATACATATAGGATATATGAAAGGACGGGAGCTCTCACTTAGGATTTAGACTCACCTTGTGGGAGACAATGATGAACAGTCCACCCCAAAGTCGAAGTGGAGTCATAAACCTTATTCATTCTACAGCCGTACATCACATAACATTTCAGTCAACGATGGACCACATATACAACAGTGGTCCCATAAGATTAGTACCATATAACCTAGGTGTGTCGTCAGCTATACCATCTAGGTTTGTGTAAGTATACTCTGTGATGTTCACACAACAACAAAATCACTTAATGCCTCATTTCTCAGAATATATCCCCATTGTTAAGTGATGCATGACTGTATATTACTCACTCAGTAGTTCTTTATAGAATAAAAAATAAGAAGAAGCGATTGGGGTGAGGCAGGTCCAACTCCCAGCCTACACTAGATCTCACACTTCTTTTTCAAAGAATTGCAAAGAAGTTACTTGAAATAAGCATCGGAAACTGGAAACATAAATTCCATGAGCAAATTTGCAATAGCTGTGTAGTAGATAGTACATACAAAGAGACAGAAATAGGAAGGGGGAAACAGTAAACTGTGGCCTGGCTTCAGCTCCCCAGGTTGCTGGGATAATGGGAGTGACTCCCTGAAGAGAATGCCAAGAGAACTCAGAAGGTAGAACATGCTCCTGGGCCAGCCTTAGAAAAGGCCAGAGAGGAGTAAGGGAAAACATGGGAAGTGGAGAAGAACCTAGAACTTTCCTTCCCCTAGAGGGCAAAAGTTACCATCATCATCCTTAACAACATTAAAGGATTTCCACCAGCTGACTAGAGTCATTGTTCCCATTCTTCTTACCCATGATTTATACAAGCATCTTAAACTTGTGTTGTTAAGCATTCTTAACTCAATTTTATAAAGAATTTAAATAACATAAAATTATTATATCAAACATGAAGTGAGCAAAGTACAAAGAACCCCTGAAAGTAGTTGTGCAATCCCAGTCTAAAAACCCATACCCTTCACCTGCCACCTTTCACGCCTTGTCCCTTTCTCTAGCTGGAATGTAAGTACTTTAAGGGAACAATTTTCCTGTTCAGAGAATACTTTTCTGGGATTGCTGTTTACATTAACTTTTACACTCAACAAAATCCATATGGAATACATTACCAAGCTACTAAGACAGAGGTCCCCTTACCTAGGATGAGCCCTCACACACAACACATACACAGCCAAGAAATCTCAGAACTAAGTGCCACTTTTCTTCTCTGCTACCTCTGCCCACAACTCCTGGATGTTCCTATATCTTTTCACTTTCTGCCTCCATAAGTTATGACCACAAAAACCACACAGTCTGCTTAACTAGTGTTACATACTTATGACCCCGGCTCCCTTGTCATTGAAACCCTCTCTAAATTGAGTGCAAGAACGTAATTCAATTCCATCTCATTTCTCTTTCTTTCTGTAGCTTTATCTTTCTTCCTCAAAATGGTTTACAATTCCCATCAACTTCTTCCATTGACTTCCAGGAATATCAAATGACTATTCCTCAGACCCAAGCCCACGATCTGAAAACCTAGAAGCTAGTACTGAAAGGTTCTAACAGCACATTTAAAAAGAATGAGTGCTTCTTTGAGCAAATTCCAATTAAGCTAAAATGCAGTATATTTACATGCACGTTGTACATGCAGTATATTTACAAGTGATGAGTAAGATTAATCAAAGAGATAATGCTAAGATAGTTCTTATTATTCAAGTGTTCACAAATAAATGGTACTCGTTTATTAAAATTCAAATTCAGATAAATAGCATCCTCCACTTATGACTGAAACTTAACTATGCAGGTCATAAAAGAAGCTGCCAGAATTCTGAAGTTATCCTCAATTTAAAGCTGCAAAGGAAAGTAATTAGACTGAAGAGAAGCTATGGCTTCAAAACAAGGATGGATAGTCACTTTAAATAAGAAAATGTCAATATTTGCAGAAAATTGAGACTTCACAAATAATAAACAGTGCTATTCTCTCGATGAATTGTGGGCCAGCTGTTATAAATATTGAAATTCAACAATTTATCACTAGAACTATCCTTTACTTTAGCTACTTTCATCTGGTAGCAAATAGAAATTATACTTGTGGAATAAACCTAGAAGAAAGAGAAATGTCTCTGCCCTTTATTTTTCTTGATGAATTTGGCCCAGGATAAGAATATCAAATTATATGTTGACAGAGAAAATAACTTGGCATCCTGAAACACCAAAAGATGTTACAAACATAATTATCTCAGTATCAGTACCACATGGTAATATTGTCAAGCTGAGAGGGGGAAAAAATTCCCTAAAATGGAAAATGCAAATAGGTAATCTTGCCAATAGAAAGATAGATCTGTGTGCATCTTTGAAATGGCCAAATTTTTTAAACTGTTTCTAATTTTTTGAGCTTTCATATTTATTTGTCTATCGTCTTTTATCTGACCTTGCAGATGGATTCAATTTTCCTCCAATAATCTTGGCAAAGCATCAGGTCATTAGTACATGCTGACTGATTTTAAAAGTTACATCGTTATAATATTTGCCAATAAAAAAGTGAAAAAAATAGCATGAGAAAATATGCAATTATTTTTACATCTACAGCAAGAAAGAGTTACTAGTGGTGTATAAATATTTTTTGTGCTTTATATGTTTGCTTTTAACAGGGCATACTGCTGTTATCGTGTGGGCTGAGTCATTAATGCAGAATCAAAGCTGTAGAATGGTCCATCTATTGCTGAAAGAGCTGTCAGCGAGTCCACAGGGAAGCTCAGTGGCCACCATTACCTGAACATCTTCCCAATGTACCGAAATTCAGGGTTAATAGTTTTAAGCCCTAAAAATATGAAGAGGCTTTTGTTTTTGTTTCTACTAATTCTGCAGTTCTCCATGTGGTCATCCAAGGTTCTGAAATACACAGAAATGTGTACAGACTAAGGCAAGGTGCCCCTCTCTCCTCAGTGACAGCAAGTCTTGGGAGAAAGGTGTTTACCACCTCTATGGAGGCACACTGGGCCCGCTGGACCAGGCGTAGGACAGCTATGAAATGAACTGCTCCCTCCAGGGAGTGAGAAGATGCACCTCCTGTCCAAGGTACCCTCCAAACTGCAGGAGAGAAATGCTGGCACCCACAGAGGGACAGGTGTGCTGCGAGCTCTTGGCTGGAAAGAAAAGAGAAGAAAGTTACAGAGGAATCATTTAAACAGCAGAATACAGATTCTCATTCAAAGGTTATTTATGATGCTGAGGTGGATCAAATGAAAAATACATGGCTAAAATGAAATAAGTAAAGTACTAAAATTCTTATGTTTTTTGATTACAATAAACAGTGCTTCACTGCTTAAAACTTTGATTTGTCTTCATTTCATAACTTTCTTCCCCAGTCAAGGAAAACTAGACTCAAGTTGACAAGGTCCCTCCACCATTAGTGCTCACAGCAATAATGAAGGACTCAGATTCAGCGATCTTTCCTTTTAAGCCACCTCCTGGACCTCAAAGGCAGGGCTCTCTCACTACTTACCTTCCTTGTTTTCTGCAAGGAGCAGCACTAATGACTCTCTGTGAAAAGACCAAACTCCTTTCATTGGAAGTTACAGTTGGATTATTGTGTAGGATCTTGTACATTTTTCACACCCCAAATCAGTCCATTTTAGGTAATATTTTGAGCCCTGGGTATCAGATATGATAGAATTAATAAGAAAAAAATGTAGCTGGAATTCAAAATTTTCCAAACTGGACTAATTGACTTCCCTGCTCCAACCCAGAGAATGATAATACCTTCCACTTAGTTGCACAAGTCAGAAACTTCTGCACCATCCAGTATTTCTCCCTCTTCCTTTACCTCTAAACCTAATCAATCACAAATTCCTGTAGGTGGCACTTCCCAATTATTTCTCATAATGCTCTATTCCAGTATTGTTGCCTTACTTCAGTCCTCCATATTTTCTCCATGAAGCATTTTAGTAGCATCCTTGCCAGACAACTATTTTATACTTTTTCTCTTTTTATGAACTTCTAACACTTACTTCCCCATTTTTTTCTCTTTCAGTGATCTTCACTTTGTCTCATACATTTTTTCCTCTCTATTGGGTTTTTCCGTTCAGCATACAAACTACTCCAAAACTTTGTAGCTTGAACTATTTGCTCAAATAGTTTACAAGTCACATTTTGCAGATGTTTCTGCAATTTGGGCTAGACTCAACTTTTGCATGCATTACCTGGAGTCACTCAAGCAGCTATTGGTCTCTAGAGGCTTGACTGCAGCTGGAAATCCGTGATGACTTCACACACATGCCTGACCTCTAGGCAGGAAGGCTGGAACAGTTGGAGTCTGGCTGGGCATATTTCTCTCTCTTTCTCTGTCTCCAACATGGTAGCCCAATCTCTTTACAAGGTAGTTCAGGGCTCCAAGAGGGAAGGAGAAGCTGACAACTTCTTAAGACCTGGGTTTTACTTTAGTTAATGGCATCCATAGGCACAGAGTTTTTACTTGTCTTTTTAGCATTTTCCTCTTAAATATGATCAGATTATAAAGGAGTACCAGGCATTTGAGGAATTATTTAATGTGAAAGTCAAGGACCAAAGCAAAACAACAGAAAAAAAATCAATTTGGAGGCGTCATAGATGGATGATACAGAGAGGAAAAAAAAAACATAAAAAAAAGTCATCACTATCCTCAGAGATAAAAGAACAGAGTTCCATTTTAAAAGATAAATATTCTGATAAATACTGTTTTAAGAAATAAGAAACTAAATAGGAGAGTTAGAAAGTAAAGTCAAGGAAATATCCCAGAAAGAAATCATATGATAAAAGAAAGGAAATAAATAAGAAAATTAGAGGACCAGTTCAAGAGGCCCAACATCCAAGTACTGGGGTCCCAGAAATAAATATTAAAGAAAAATAGAAAGAAAGAAATCATCAGAGAAATACTAGGTAAAAAAAAATCCAAAAAATGAAGGGCATGCATTTCCAGATTGAATGGACCTACAAAGTCCTCTGTGCAATGGATAAAATTGGAATACACAAAGGCACAGCACTGTGAAATTTCAAAATATTAGGGACAAAGAGATCACACATGCTTTGGGAGAGAGAAAAGAAAAACAGGTAGCACACAAGAATCAAGTTTCAAAATGTCATCAGACTTCTCCACCCTCTTCTCCTAGAAGTTGTGAAAATTGAGAAATGCCTTCAAAGTAATGAGAAAAAATAACTTCCAATCTATAATGTTTTGCCCAGATAAACTCTTAGTTATGATGAAAGATAAAATAACGTTACGGTGGAAGATAAAATAATGGTGTTTTTGCCCTTGAAAGATCTTTAAAAATGTATTTCCCATGCATGAATTTTCAGAAAGATATTGGAAGATGTCTTCTACCCAAATGAGGAAGTAAACCAAAAATGAAAAACATGGGATCCAGGAAACAGAAATTCTATTACCAAAGATAGGCCAAGGGAATCTCCAGACTGATAGAAAAAGGAGCTCTCAAGATGGCAGCCATACACCATGTCTAGAAATCAATTAATTCAAACAGGAGCTGATCTGAAAGCTCTAGGAGAGTTTTTTTCCCCCAATAAAATGAAATTGGTAGAATATCTACCGTGTTTTAATATATTGACAGGAAATTAAATTAGTGTTCATTATGTAGAGAATTAGTTAAACAATCATTAACTCTGGGAAACAGAGGATGTTGCACAGGAAAGAAAAAATAACCATAATACACTACCTGCTCAGCCAGGTATAGTGTTTACCAATATAACATTATTATATATGATATATTATTTTAATATACTATAATAGATATTATATTGAATATATATATTCCACTGAATATTATTGTAAATATTTACTAAAATCATGATATAAATATATTGGGAGCATAGCAGCCAGAACAGGAAGTATACATGTGTGGGGTAAAGATAGAAGTTAAATTCTCATCTTCCATAGTAAGAAGTAAATAGGTAATGCTTAAATCTGATAAATCAACAAGTAGCAATGTATGCATGTTAATCATAAATACAGAGGTAAATATCAAACAAATCAACCGAACGAATTGAAAGTAATTGCTTTGGGAAGTGGAAAATGGTGGGGGCAGGGAAATTATTTTCGTACCAAGCCTTCGAGAACTACACGATTATTTAAATGTATAACTATGAATAAAAAAAGTCAAACAAAAAAACAGTTCTCTTTGGAAATTCATGTTGTACATGTATTCCACTCTTAGTTTTTTTCTTGTTGCAGACATTGCTGCCAGTGTGGCAAATGAGGCTTTAAAATATCTCAATTCATTCTTTTGTGGCCATTAAATTCCTGAACATTTTCATTTAGTTTGCCAACTTCTCTCTATATATTTATTCCGGAACAATCAGTGCTCAAATGACGTATAAGGAGTCAAAGAATAAATGAATGTGAAGTGACAGATTGTATTTAAATAGGGAAGCTGGCTGATAACGGCAACAAGTGTACCAATAAAATTATATACCTTGGCAACTGCTCCGGACCTCAAGATCAAGCTAATGTACCACCCTGTCTTTGATTCTACCTCCCAGATAAAATTGCACGCAATGAATGGTCAGAGAGTTATAACTATCCTGGGGGAAATTACTGACAAAAGTAAATAAATTCCAGATGGCACGGGCCAAATTGTTTTATTAAACTGATTGGTAGCACGATGGTTCCTTCCATTTGTGGATATGAGGATCAGATTTCTCGAGTCCATGAAAATAATTTAATTTCTCAAACCTAGATGAAAGAGAGAAAACGGAAGAAGGTGATCCAGGTCCCAGGAGAAATTTATGTGTCTTTTTCTAACTCATTGTCAATGCTGTCCCACATCGAAGCAACACGTTTTTGACTCTTGTGTTTGGATAGCATTTCTGCTCAGGGAATCACTCACATTTTGATCTTTCATTCTTTTGGGACAGCCAGTGAAAAGTGATTTTATAAGTTACAGTTCTGACCTTTTTAGGATTCTGCTATTTGATTAAAAAGCATCAGAGGTCTTCTGTCTGGCAGTGTTTATTGCCTGTAAGAAAGCAATCAGAAATGCAACCGAAGAGTAATTTGTAAGGGGTTATAGATTCATTCACAACAAATATTTATTGTTACTGGTGCAATTCCACACTGAAATGAAATATACCAGAGATCTGTTTGTCTTCCTCTCTTGGGACCTACGACACTCAACTATACTATAGGTGAAAACAATTTATAAAAATGGCATTTGGCTTCTTGAGAGATTCAAAACCCTTGAATAAGATCCAAATGAAACCTTGCTTACAAAGCTCTCTCCAGGGAAAGTGTGGTATGGCATGACATGTGTTGCTCTATAGAACACCTTTATTCTCTTAAACTATGTGGTCTGTAGATGTCTGGGGAACCCTGAGATCTTTCCAAGTGTTCCATGAGGTCAAAACCATTTTCATAATAATATCAAATTATTTATTTTCACTGTGTTAACATTTGCACTGATCGTGCAAAAGTAATAGTCGGTAGAACTTCAGTGCCTGAGCATGAACCAAACTTCTCTAGTTTCTCTTTTTTTTTTCACAGCTTACAATTGAGATACAATCCACATATAATATAATTCACTCATTTAAACTATACAACGTCTCAAGTGTTTTGCAATACCATCAACCAGTTCTCAGGTCTCCAGACACCAACTGGGTGTCCAACAATTCAATTCAATTCTGACACTATCTATCTAGAGATAGGATCAGATCAACAATTTAAGGGCTGAGTCCCACAGGACTGCTCCCCAACTTCAGAAGCCAATGCAAGTCCAGGTTATCACCTACACTTCTGACTGACCAGCTGGTTAGTCCAAATAGGAGGTCCCCACAACTCCTCCTCAGGTTTGATAATTTGCTAGAATGGTTCACAAAATTCAGGGAGACATTTACTTATGTATACTGGTCTATAATAAAAGATATTATAAAGGATACAGATGAACAGCCAGATCAACAAGTACACAGGGCAAGGAGAGGAAAGGTGCTGAGTGCAGGAGCTTCTGTCCCCTGTGCAGTTGGAGCATGCCACCCTTCCAGCATGTGGATACATTCCCCAAGCTGGAATATCATCAAATCTCATTATTCAAGAGTTTTTATAGGGCTTTAATCTCTAACCTTTCCCTTACTTCTTGGCAGTCAGTGGGGGAGGCTTAAAGCTCTAACTCTCTAATTGCTTGATCTTTCTGGTGACCAGCCAGAGGCTATCCAGAAGCCCCATCCTAACTCACCTTATTAGCATAAACTTATGTGTAATAAAAAGGGGCTCCTTATAAATAACACTCCTATCATTCAGGAAATTCTGAGGGTTTTAGGAGCTCTGTGCCAGAAACCCGGGACAGACATCAAATATATTTTTTTTAATGCCACAAATGTAATGATTTTTTGCATAGTCCCAGATGTATGCAACCATCAGCACAGTCAGTTTTAGAATATTTTCATCACCTCTAAAAGAAACCCCATAACCTTTAGGTGCTGCCCTCCATAAGTATCCCCAACCACTCCAACCTTAAACACCACTAATCTTTTTATCTCTATAGAATTACCTTTCTAGGCATTTCATATCATTGGAATCATATAATATGTTGTCTTTTGTGACTGTTTTCTTTCACTTAGTGTAATGTTGTCAAGTATCTTCCATGTTTTAGCATGTATCAGTACTTCATTCCTTTTTATGGGCTGATAATATTCCATTGTATGGATATACCACATTGTGTTTATCCATTCATCCATTGATGGACATTTGGGTTGTTTTCACCTTTTGCCTATTATGAATGTTGCCATAAACAAGTGAGTAGAAATTTTTGTGTGGATATATGTTTTCATTTCTCTTAGGTACATGCCTAGGAGTGGATTTGCTAAGTCATATGGTAACTCTATGTTTAACCATTTGAAGAACTTCCAGACTATTTTCCAAAGTAGCTATACTATTTTATATTCCCACATTCTCCCCATATATTTGCATGGCTTACTGTCTTATTGCCTCTGTATCTCTGCTCAAATAGCCTTAAGGAGACTTTCCCTGACTGCCCTATCTATTTAGTACCTTCCTGCTACTATCAGTACCATTATCCTGCTTTCTATGTCTTCATAGCCCTTGTTACCACTTGACATATTATATATTTAAATATTGGTTTATTTTCTGTCTTCTATATTAGAATGTCATCTTGATAGAGTTGGAATGTTTACTGAGTTTTTTTTTAATTTTTTCCACTACTGTAATCTCAAATCCTATAAGACTATCTGGCATATAGTAAGTAATCAATAAATATTTATTAAATCAACAAGTTAATGAAACAATTGTAAATCTAGATTGACTTCCTCTTCCTTCACCTTTTCGTTTAGTAGAATGTAGAAATAGGTTTTAGAACAGCAATATACAAGCAAGTACTTTTTAAAGGAGGCAGGAGATGTGACTCACTACATATGGATTTTGCTAGAAATCATTGAGAAATAGAAGACTTCCTTAAGGAAACTGAAGAACTAAACTATGGCATGAGTTTAGATATTTCAGTTTTAGGGTCATGATTTTCTGGTTTTTGGTTTTAGGTTTGGCCTCTCAAAGGTCAATTGGGAAAGAAACTAAAGAAGTATGGTAGTGAGTTTAATTCAAATATAGATGTGATGAAGAACTTTCCCCAGTGAAGATTGCCGACCATTAAAATGCAATTGTAGTAAAATGGTGGAATGTGCTTTAAAGTAACATCATGTAGTAGTGGGAAGAGCTTTCAGAAGAGAATTTGTCTCAGCTCTACTGTTAATGGGCTGTGCAACTTTGAATAAAATATTTAATTTTAATAGTTTTCAGCAAGTCTTCTCCTGTCAAATGAGAGTGTTAGTCTAGATAGTCCATATGGTTTATTAATGTCTTTTCTCTGAAAACACTGGAAAATAACCTTAGCTGATAGTGATAATATTGAATGTGATCCTCTGTGGTTAAGGATATAGGTGATAAGGAATCAATCTCTTGTAATTTTAAAACAACATATAATCAACCAGTTCAATTGAGATAGACTTATTAAATTTATTGCAATTAGTAACAGCAATAAGAGAGTGGGTGATGTGATATTTCATGCAGTAATTTAGGTTTTCTCCTTAATTCTTCACTGCTCAATGCCTGTGTAGATATAGACCATGTAAAACTGGTTCCACTTAATCAATTAGGTTTAGAACAATTCAGTCTGTTGTGCAGATAACAGGTCCATCAATTAAATGTCAATTAATATAGTTGTCTCAAGATTAACTCTGTAATCAGCCCAAGTTGACCAAAATAAAGAAACTGAATAAATCCTGTATATAACAGGGTGTGAATATTTAGAAGCAAACAACCTCCAATTTGGAATTTCAAGACTTGTTTTCTAAAAATTTACCTCTTCAAATACAGAGAAAGAAATGCTTCCCTCAGGAATTCAGATGACAAATGAACCTTTCTCCAACCTGAACAACATTCCATTTTTGCAAACTGGTATTGTTGTATATACACTGTCATCACTGTAGACCAAAAATGCAACTAATTTTAAGCAAGACTAGCTCCTTCTCCTCCTCATAAATGATCACTCGGCCATTACCTTCCTTGTAAATATCTGTGCCAAGAAAATGTCTTTCCTCAAAACGACTTTTCTTTTTCCATTAATAATCATTTCTTGTGACACGCAAAAATCAATGGGTCTCATTAGGCATCTGATGTGTCACACTGACAAATGGAGGGTGGGCCACAAATGCATATCTTTTACTGTCTACCTGGAGCTTCAAACACTCCAGTTTTGAGCAATTTAAGTCAGTGTATTGTGCTGCTCCTTGGCCGTTGGCAGTTTTTATCTCCCCATCACTCCAGCAAAGCTAGGCTTCTCTTCATTTTGTTTTGTTTTTAGCTCAGAGAATGCTGATTATAGTTACTACAACAAAGCAACTCACACATTTGTGTCACCGCCTGTATTTCCATTTCTCACCATCAAAACAAATGAATATTCTAGTCCATTAAAAAATGGCACATTTCACAGATAATAGCCTGCATAAAAGCTGGCGTGTAAGTACACCTTTAACACTGAATATGTAAGATTCTATTTCCTCAAACACCAAAACCAGAGATGTTCTCTGAGGATTTGCTAATAGGTTGCGTTTTAGAAGAAAATTGATTAGAACACAGGCTTACCCTCAGTGTTTTTAAAATGATATTCCAGTAAAATATTCTTGAACTCATCAATCCAATACCTGGTACATGAATGCATTTACACCTTGAAATTGAAGTTACTAGGATGGTACTACAAGCTCAGAAAATAAGAAGGAGAACACAAGTTATTGTCGTTTCTTACCCACTTGACCTTCTGGCAATGAATTTAGGATCTTAAGTTATACTTGAGATGTGACTGTCTGCTCAGGAAACCTTCAGAAGATTATATTTCAGTTGTCAATAGCAAGGCAACAACTAGTAGCATGATGAGTGAACTAGCTTTCCTATGTCTTATGGAGAGTGATTTTGATATTGAAGACAAAAATAGAATCTTCAGTTCTGAAGCTACCAACAGTCTATCGTGTATTAACATCATGACCATCATCATCATCCACATCACCATCATCATCATTGCCATTTTCACTTCCTACTAAGATAAGTGTAAGCATTATGCTAAGTGCTTTTATATACATACTATGGTTTGTCTACAAAGATGGTCACAACGATTTTTCCCATATCTACGAGCAGGTCCCTTTGCAATGTGAGTTTTCCACTCTTCCCATCAAGAGGCGGTGTTTATTTTCCTCTCTTCTTGAACCTAGTCTGGTCCTGTACTGTCTTATCCAGTAGAATGTGGGATAACTGACTTTCTGTGATTCCTGAGCCTTGGTCACATGAGGTCTTGCAGCTTTTTCGGCTTCCACTCTTCCATCTTGCTGTCCTGAGACTACCACATAGGAAGCCAGGGATAGTTTCTTGACAGATAAGAGAGTAGTTGGAAGGCGTAGGGGAAGGAGAGAGAGAGAGAAAGAGAGATCCAGGTAACAACCACCAGACATAAAAAGGAGGCCCATCTTGGACCATCAGCCCCAGTTGAGCCACCAGTTGATAGCAGACAGCAGCTCCATGAGAGATCACAGGCAAGGCCACAAGACAACACACTCACCTGATCCCACCCCAAACTGCCAACCCACAAATCATAAACAGAGAAATAGTTCTTGTTTTAAGCTACTAAATTTGGGGGTGGGTTGTACACAGTCATAGATAACTGAAACACATCTATTTTCTGATTTAATCCTCAAAGAACATTGTATTCTTTCCAGTACGTCCACCACACTGCCTCCAGTATCAGTCTGCTAAGTGATTATTATAGACTTGAGTGTCCTGCATTGCACAATCTACCCGTTTGGTACAACAAAGTATAAGATACTAAACTCAAGAAAATAAATGGGAGGAATGATTACTTACATGAAACGAAAAGTTATTCTTAGCAGTTGTAATTGCTCTCCTGGCTCAGATGAGTGGAGATGAAAGAAGGATCTAGAGCTCATTCTCTCTCATCCCAATTTTCCCAGATATGTGGGTCAAGAAGTAGGGGGTGGAGGGGAGTGGGGCTCAGATGATCTGAGTTCTCATACCACTATTACAACTTTAGGTGTCCAAAGCCCATTCTCCTTTCCTGGATCTTCCAAGGACTCTGGTCAGTTGAAAGAGTGGTTGTCCATATGGGGAGATTTAAACAGTAGGCTGAGCAGTCCTGAGGCCAACAAGTGTGTGCTTCCTGCTGAATGATCACTGGACCTGCTGGCTGCAGTCTTCACTTGTCAGCAATGAGAAGGACAACATAGCCCGTTGACACACCTGATGTCACAATGTTTACTCAAGTAAAGACTGGTTGACCCAAGTACAGACTAGATGATCTCCAGGGCTGGACTAAGCTCTCTTACAAGGATACATAAATTTTCTGAAATCAACTTTAAAGCTCAAAGAATTTGACATTTCTGTTTTCAGTTTCTACTGTGACAGACTTTCCCTAACACAATGGGCGACTAATGTCTGTCTGTCTGGACAAGGAGAAGAAATGCAATGAGGAGCAGAGAGAAGAACACAGCTTTCAAAATCTTGTCCTGCCACATGGTACATGGTTTAGTGCAATGTGGAGGGGCGCAGGCTCAAGAAGAAATCAGAGATATTAGAGATCATCACTACTGGTCAAAGGAGTCAGGAAAAGCTTCATGGAGGAGGTGAGACATCAACCACTCCATCATGAGCTATTTAAATGACAAAAATAGAATCAGCATTATCAGGATTTTCATGAAGACCATATTATCAATATCTATTTGAATGTGGACATTTCTTAAGCTCATTCTAAGACATATACCAGGTTACATTTATTTCTAAACAAAACAATATTTATAATCTTAATATTTCACATTTTCAGCCCACTCTGTTTAACAAAGTAGTTTTATATATATTTCATTTGCTATCATAATAGAATTAGCTATAAGTTATTATTATGAGACAGTTATATTATTCCTGCATGCTATCACCAGCCAGATACACTATCTGATTCTTTTTGAACTAGTAGGTGGTTTGGTTTTGTTTGATTTTGTTTTCTGCTTCATGCCCATACATTCTAAGTCTGAGTTGTACAAGGATAGCAGTAGCTATTCACCTCCTGAGAATCTCTTATATCCCTCGTTTTTAGTCTCCTCACAATTGAAACATAATATTTCTCCCTTCACGGTGTCAATGAACCTAAACACATGGCTGTGTCATTTAAAAATATTTCTGAACTTTTCTCTCCCTATTCATCACTGCCGACTCACTTGGACAACAGGACATCTTACATAAAACCCTGTGCTTCCCCCTTCAGGTCCCCTGATACTTGTTTCTTATTACAGTAGCCCCCCCTTATTCACAGAGTATACATTCCAAGATCCCCAATGGATGCCTGAGACTGCGGATAGTATGGAACCTATATATACTATGTTTTTTTCTACACATACATACATACATATGATAAAGTTTAATTTATAAATTAGACAAAACAAGAGATTAACAACTCATAATAAAATAGAAAAATTATGATAATATGCTGTAATAAAAGTTACCGTAGATCTTAGCAACCTCAGCACACAATTTTTTTCTTTCCTTAAGTTGAGAACTTTCACATTTCCACTTAAAGGAAGCACTTTACACTTTTTGGCATATCTGAACTGCCAATACCACTGCTTTTGTGCTTTGGGGCCATTATGAAGTTAAATAAGGTTACCCCAACACAAGCACTGTGATACTGGGACAGTTGATCTGATAAACAAGATGGCTACTAAGTGACTAACCAGCAGGTAGTGTCAACAGTGTGGATGTACTAGGTACAAAGGGAGGATTCATGTCCCAAGCAGAACAGAGCAGGATGGTGCAAGATTTCATCACACTACTCAGAAGAGCCTGCAATTTAAAACTTGTAAATTGTTTATTTCTGGAATTTTCCATTTAATATTTTTGGGCCATAGTTGACTATGGGTTGACTGCAGGTAACTGAAACTGTGGAAAGTGAAACTGCAGATAACTGGGGACTACTGTATTTGGCTCATCTTCAGAGCATATAGCTTTATTCCTTGCCATTCGCCTAACAGATTTTGCAACTGAATTTAATTTACTCCAAATCTAAGATGTCTCTTTATCCCATAGAACTTATTAAACTGGCAACCTTCACTCAAGGCTGCATAATTTAATTTTTCTTTTAAGTGATGTCACATTCAACTTGGGATGAGAGAAAACTTAAAAGTGTATCAATATTATTCTAAAGAGAAGAAAAATATGGATAATCTACAAAATCTTAACTTTTCTTGAACCCAGCAAGTAGCTAAAGTCACACCTAAATCTAAGGAAAGAAAAGCATCTCCATGGAAAAATGGGACATAGCACTGACTCAGAGCATAGGAGGAAAACAAGACTTCTTTGTAAGTGGGTAAGACGGATCCTTTAACTAATGGCTAAATACTGAAAGTGAACTATTCTGAGATTATAAAATCTCTGGAAGGTGCAAACCCATTGGGAGGAGCTTCAGCGGTGATCACCAGAAAGATCAGGGGCATGGCAAAAGACAAGAGAAACCTCCATTATGGTGCAGCTCTGGGTCTGGGTAGTGGCTTTCTCTCTAGAAAATATCAAAGTCCCATCTGGATCCTTTCCAGTATGGAACAAAAGCCTTAAGTTGCTGGAGGAAGAGCAGTAAAGACTGTTGTTGCCAGGACACAAGTGAACACCCATCGTGGCTGTGGGAAGGGAAAATGGAAAAACTCTCTACCCTGGAGAAAGGTAGAAGTCTTCTACTTCTAGGAAAAGGACAGGATCACTGAAAAAGGCCCATGCCAGATACCAGGGACTCAAGGCCTGTCTAGTGCTGAGGCTAGACTCAGACAACAGAAACACCCCTGGATCTCCCTTATCAAGCAACAGTTGAGTAACAAGCAACAGCAGTCTGTTGCTGAGAGAAGGTCAAGGACATGGAGGAAGAACTCTGAGGTACAGGTATAAAGAGAAGGCCCAAAGCTGAGAATGAAACAGACTCTGAGAAAAAACCCTCCAGCAAACCATTCCCTAGCCTAAGCACAAGGCAATGATACAAGAATTTGAAGTTAGTGATGCACTGAAGGTAACTAGAGTAACACCAAAATTCAAACTCAGCCCAACTCCTGTTAAGATTAACTCAACCCTTCACTCTGTGGACCTAGCAGAAGAGGTGTTCTCATTTATAGGCCTAAATACTATTTAGCTCAGTCTCTAGTCACACACAGGTTGACCAAATTTCAAACAAAAATTGTGAGACACACACACAGAAAAAGAAAAAGAAATGACTTGTGGTCGAGGGACAAAATAACCAACAAAACTAGATTCAAAAATGAATCAGGTATTGAAACCAATGAACACGGAAAGAACGGAAAAGAAAATGAACAGAACATCCAACAGCTGCAAAATATCAAATGGCCTGATAAATGTGCAATTAGAATATCAGAAGTAGAAGAGAAAGAATAGGGCAGGAGAAAATTTAAAGAAATAACAGCTGAAATTTTCCAGAAATAATGAAATACATCAAATCTATATCTAAGAAATTCAGAGGACCCCAAGCAAGATAAGTAGAAAGCAATATACGTGCATAAACACAAACAAACACATACACCTAGACAAATCATATACAAACTACTGAAAAACAAAGACAAAAGTGAGAATTTTGAAAGTAGCCATGGGGATGTGGGGAAAAGAGTATATTACCTACATAAAAATAAAGATAAGAATTACAACACCTTTTCAGGTGTGCAATGCTAAAAGACAATGGTGTAGCATCTTTAAAGTGCTGAAAGAAAAAAAAACATTAAATTAGGATTCTATAGCAAGCAAAATATCTTTCAAAATGAAGGATAAATAAACTTTATAAAGTGTTTTTTATTTTTCAGACAAGCAAAAACTGAGAGAATTTATTTCCTGCAAACTTGCACTACAAAACAATGTTAAAAAAAGTTCTTCAAGCAGAAGAAATATGATACCAGACAGACTTGGATCTACACAAAGAAATGAAAAATCTGGAAATAACATAAATGAGAGTAAATATAAAATCTTTTTGTATTTTTAACTGATATAAAAGATAATTAAAGCAAAAATTGTAGCAATGTGTTTTGAGTTTATAACATTTGTAGAGTTAAAATACATGAACACTGTTGATGCAAAATAAGCAATAACCATTTTATAGATAAGAGAGATAAGTGAGTTTTACTTGAGCCAAGGTGAAGATTATAATCTGGGAAGGCCTTTTCCAGACAGGAAGAAAGCATTCCAGAGAAGCATAGTTTTCAGTACAATCTTATACCTTTTTAGAACAAAGAACATAATTAAACACCCTGAGGACACACATTCATCAAAGTTTCAAAGAGATATTCAGTTGCAAACTAGCAAATTGACATGACCCTGATGTTGGGAAAGGGACTAATAATGATGTTACCAACAAGGGCATAGGAGGGGAAGTATGCATTCTTATCTTTAATGGTTAAAGCAGATGTACAATGTATGTTTGATAGACCATAAGTCAGGCTTCTTTAGTTCAAGCCGAATCAGTTTTGAACCTGAATAGTTACCACATATACCTCAATATGTGAAAATCACTTGTCAACACAATAGCACAAAGATGGGAGGGAGGACTGGGAGTATACTTTTATAAGGTTCTTTCTCTAAACATGAGGCAGTTAATCTTAGCAGAAGATAGACTGTGATTAATTAAAGATATAAACACAAGGCAACCACCAAAATATTTAAGCACAGTTATAAATAGTTAACAATAGTGGAGATAAAATGAAATAAAATATTGAACCTAAATGCAGGGAGAAAAAGGGGGGATAAGAAACAAAGAACAGATGGAATAAAAAGAAAACAACTGTAAAGATGGTAGATTTTAATCTAACCATAACAAGAATTAAATTTAAATGGCCTAAACATTAATTAAACAACTGATTAGAAAATAACTATCTTCAAAAAAGCTACTTTAAGTGTAAAGACATATATAGGTTAAAAGTATAAGGATGGAAAAAGATATACCATATAAATACCAACTAAAATAAATCTGTGTTGGTCATATTAATATTAGACAAACTAAACTTCAAAACAAGGAATATTACCAGAGACGAAGAGAGACATTGCATAGTAATAAAGGGATGCATTCAGTAAGAAAGCATAGTAATATTAAATGTATATGCACTTAACAACAGAGCTTCAAAATACATGAGGCAAAGTCTGATAGCAATTGAAAAGAAAAATAAACAAATCCACAATTACAGCTGGAGATTTCAACACTCCTCTCTCAGCAATTGATAGAATGAGTACAGAAGAAATTAATAAATATGTAGAAAATCCAAACAACACTATCAACCACCTTCATCTTATTGACATTTATAGAACATTTTACCCTATGACAGTAGAATATATATTTTTCTCAATGGAATTTTCTTAGGGAATACTTACAATAATGGACCACATTCTGGGCCATAAAATAAATCTTAACAACTTTAAAAGAATGGAAATAATACATAGTATGTTCTTGGACATAAGGAAATTAAACTAGAAATCTATATCAGAAAGATTTCTAGAAAATCTACAAATATTAGAAATTCATTAAGTTGAGTTACATTTTTATTTTCTTTGTAGTTTCCTGAAAGAGAGTGAGGGGCACCTGAGAAACAATGATTTGTTTATCTGAACGTAATTGTTTAAAAATTTGTGGATAATTCAGACTAAGGCTGGGCTGACCCTTATATGATCATTTAAATAACAATTTAGTAATCTGGGAAACTTTGAAACTAGTGGGAAAAAAATACTTATAGTTGTAAGTTTCTTGAACATATTAGACAAAGTGTGTGCTCATTAAATGACTTCATATTAATAGAATACAAATTGAAAAATGACTTTATAGGATATTTTTGCATGCTGTATATTCAAAGTATATATGTGCTAAGAATAAATGGTTATTATTCATTAAATTTATGTCAAAGTATGTTCTCAAATTTTCACTCGTAATTAACCCAGTCCTTATCAAATACTTAGACTTTTTGAATGTCCTGTATTGTGTGATTAGTTTGTGTCCTTTTATATATCTTAGAATAATAAAACAATATGTCCTATAAAGATATCCTTTAATAAAAATTAGCTGCTAAAGGGGCTTTCCTGAGGATTATTTTGAATTTTTAGGTTTTTACTATATTCAACTACTCAGGAAAGATGTTTGCAGTGCTGTGTGTCAACCATTGTGCTGGCAGACAAAGGATAAAGGCTCCAAAGAAGAACATTAGCTACTATTTACTGAGTGCTAGACATGTCCAAGGCTCTGCGCTAAGGCTGGACATATATTATCCTGGTTAATCCTTAATCACCTCCCTGTGGGTATTATTTTGCCCATTTCACAAATAAGGAAACAGAAAGTCAGAGAAGTCAAATTTTCCTGGTCACACAGCCAGGGGATCAGGGGTTTAAACACAAGTCTGTCTGTTTCCAAAGCCTATGTTCCCAACTGTTTCCTAAGACATGGTCAGTTTCCTCATGGGCCTTGTGTTACAGTGCAGTTGAGGCGACCAGCTATGTATTACTAAGGGTTGTACAGAAGACATTTTGGATACTTTTAAATCATTCTCTGTAAGAGGTAGTCTTCTTATCAGTTCTTCCCTGCTCCTGTCTATTCAGAAAGAATTCCTGGGGATCTGAATTAGTTATATGTGCATATGTGCATATGAATTAGTTATAACACAAGACGATCAGCAAAGGTAAATATAAGGGTAAATTACCCAGAGGCCTGGAGAAATGTGCTCAATGGTTAAGACTGCCTGACCGGCACAAACTGCTCCAGCATTTGCGGGGCCTGGGGCAAGTTATTTAACCCTTTCAAGCCGCAATTTTACCAGCTCTTAAGTGGAAAAAATAACAGAGGCTATCTCATAAAATATAACACAAAATCCCATAAAGCTGTTGTAAGGATTAACCACAATCAATCAAGTGAAGATCTTGGAACATAGTAAACAATAAACTATTAGCTATAATTTGACAACGAGTTAATATCTTTCTACCCCACTAGATTGAAAGTTCCCTAAGGACAGAGAAAAGCTTGTCTGATTTGCTCACAATTTCTTCACTAGCGCCAGACCCAATGTCCAGTACAGTGTAAGACCTTGGTAAACACTATCTAAATGAAAGATCCCAGACGGCAGAGAAGAGGGGCTTTGTGGATTGTTAATTTCAGGAAACAGGGAGGACATTACACAGAAGATGGCATGAGAGCCAGCCCTTGGATGATTCAGTGATTTTAAATAACTGGAGAGGAAAGAGAAGTGCATTTCAGGCAAACAGAATAACATTTGGAAAGCTAATAAGGTGAGAACAGAAAATTCATACTTGAGGGACAACGAGTAGACAAACCTGGCTGAGCCAGAGAATTCATGTAGGAAGGCAATAAGTAGAAAGCAGTAAAAGGAGACTAGAATTGGAATATAGGGCCTTGGATACCAAACAAGACAAGAAATCCTCTTACTTTCCTTCTTTCAGCCTTTGCATCCCAGAAAGAGCTTATAGTTGCTTCCTCTTCATTCCCTTGGGGATAAGGCTCCAATAATTATATTGTGACACATATAAGCTACCCAGTGCTACTAGAACTAAGAAATATGGATAGTCTTATAACACAGGTTCATGTGTCGAAGCTAAAAAGCTCTGCTAAGGTCTTGCCCATGAGATCCCCATAGACCCACTATTGAGTACAGCATTAGAGCAATCATTTCTGCCTCCCTCTGAAAGAGGCAGGGCTTAGGCAGCTCTGCAGGAGTTCAAATAAATCTCTCACCTGTGACATTGAAAACGAATGAGAGGTTGGTGCCAATATTATAATGGTCCCATTATATGGTATTACTAATGATAATATCCAGCTCTGTCTCAAAATTGCACATGGAAGGGGCTGACTATAAGCTTTCAGCATCTGGAAATCAGTTTGGGCATGGAAATTTGAATAATTCGAACAAATCCTCCCTGAGACAATTAGAAAACTCAGAACATAATCCATGTCAAGGCTATCAGTTAAGAATGGGATTCGAAACATTTGGCTAGGTTTCACCGGAAAACCAAGGAGCACAGAACATGGGAAATTCTCAGCATCAGGATTGTGTTTTTCAAAGCATAATGTCCTCTACTCTATGGCTGGCTGATAGAAATAAAGACTAATATTTCTCTTCAAAGATAATTCTCCAGTGAAATCATTTGTACCCTTTTATCCTTCTAAGTAGTAATCGTTTCTTCTCAATCCATTTTCGCGTTCTCTTTTACTATTACCTCGAGACTTTCAAGAGCATTTCATAATTCCACCACCTTATCATATGCAGTGTCTCTCTAAGCAAATAATTTCATTTTTGAGACTGCAGAGGTATAATATTTGCCACATTTGCCACTCGCCATCATAGCTTAGTCCTCAGGACTGAGTCTCTGAGTCGGGTGAGGGAGAGAACCGAGAAGTATGTAGCCCAGAACTCTAGACTCCTGGCTCAGTTTTCTTTCTACTATAAGACCTTACCTTTCATGTCATGATTTAATGTGTTACTCTCTCTCCCCAAAATTCATATTTTTCAAGAGAACCTAAGTAAGAAGAATACATGTAATCCTCAAGAAATGAATCACTAAGGATTGTACAGGGGACATTCTGGATACTTTTAAATCATTCTCTGTAAGAGGTAGTCTTCTTATCAGTCCTTCCTTGGTCCTGTCTACTAAGAAAGAATTTCCAAGGATCTGAACTGTGCAGACTCTTCTACACTACCGGTTCCTCAGAGAAACTGAAAATTTTTAAACGTTCATTCATTCAACAACCAGTTTGATTGTCTACCAATTCCAGTCATTCTAATTGCTAGAGGCACAAAAATAAAGACAGATTTTGGATTCAAAGAGCTCTCAGTTTAGTCTAGGAGGCAGATATTTGAAAGATTATAGTATTCCAGGAGAAATGTTATAGATGAAGGAGGCCTTGGGTGCCAATGTGAAGTAAAAGAAACTATCAACCCTTAGGAGGGTTAGGGAAGGTTTCAAGGATGACATGGCACCAAAATAGAGTCCTAAATGATGAGTAGGAATGAGCCAGATGGAAAGAGGGGGGAAAGGAATTGCAAATAGATGGAATATAAGCCAAGTCATGGAGCATATGTCATCATAATGTGTCTGGAGAACTGCAAATGGCTCGATATGGCTATAGTATAGTGAAAAAGGAATAGAGATTGATGAGGCTAAGAAAGTAGGCAGAGACATTGTGAACACTTATCTAAGGAGCTTGAATTTTATCCAGCTGTGAGCTACCTTCTATTTGCCAGATCCCAATTTAATTAATAGGTTATTTTCTATAAAGTAGTGAGTGAAAAATTGAGAATTCTGAGAGATACTAAAATCAAATATACAACTGTTTACTGCCATTTCCATTTGGATATCTAATAAGCATCTGAAATTTAATGTAACCAAGCAGAACAACTGCTTCCCCACCCAATTCATCCCTCTCCAGAAAGCCCTTCCCATCTCAGTAAATGACACCACCCCATCCACCCAGTTGCTCAATTCCAAAACTTAAGGATCACCCTTGATTCCTCCCTTTCCCCTATTCTCCATTTCCAAATCATGAGCAAGTCTTGCCAGTACTACCTCCACAATTATTCAGGATCCAATCATTTCACATCGGCTCCATGTCTATAACTCAATCTGAGTCTCCTCATCTCCCATCTGGAATACAAGAACAGCCTCCTAACTCGTCTCTTTGCCTCTCCTCTTTCCCCCTAATGGTCTTTCTCCCCAAAGCAGCCACAATGATCTCTTTCTTTTACCAGTTTTATTGAGATATAATTGACCCATAACATTGTGTAAGTTTAAGTTGTACTACATGGTTTAATACATTTACGCATTGCAAAATGATCACCACCGTAGTGTTAGCTAATACTTCCATTACATTACATAATTACCATTTCTCTTTTGTGGTGAGAACATTTAATATTTACTCTCTTAACAGCTTTCAAGTATATAACACGTTATTGTTAACTATAATCACAATGCTGTGCATTAGATCCCCAGAACTTATTTATCTTTTAACTACAATGAAGTATCTGAAAAAGAAATAAAGAAAACAATCTCATTCACAATAGCATCAAAAACACTAAAATATTTAGAAATAAATTTAACTAAGGAAGCAAAAGAGCTGTGCACTGAAAACTATAAGACTTTGATGAACGAAATTGAAGAAGACACAAACAAATGGGAAGATATCATGTGTTCATGGATTAGAAGATATAATATTGCTAAAATGTCCATACTACATAAAACCATCTATAGATTCAATGCAATCCCTATCAAAATTCTAATGGTTATTTTCACAGAAATAGAAAAAACAATCCCAAAATTTGTATAGAACCACAAAAGACCCCAAATAGGAAAGGAATCCTGAGAAAGAAGAACAAAGCTGAAGGCATAACAGTTCCTGATTTCAAGCTACACTACAAAGCTATAGTAATCAAAACAGTATGGTACTGGCATAAAAACAGACACATAGGACAGTAGAACAGAATCAAGAGCCTAAAAATACTTTCACATACACAGTCAACTAATATTTGACAAGGGATCCAAGAATATACCGTGGGGAAAGAATAGTCTCTTCAATAAATGGTGATAGGAAAATTGTATAGCCACACGCAAAAGAATGAAACTAGACCCCTATCTTACACCATACACAAAAATCAACTCAAAATGGATTAAAGACTTGAATGTAAAACCTGAAACCATAAAACTCCTAGAAGAAAACATAGATAATAAGCTCCTTGACATTAGTCTTGGCAACAATATCATTGCCAATTTGGATTTGACACCAAAAATAAAGACAACAAAAGCAAAAATAAATAAGTGGGACTATATCAAACCAAAAAGCTTCTACACAGCAAAGGAAATCATCAACAAAATGAAAAGGTAACCAATGGAACGGGAGAAAATACTTGTAAATCATATATCTGATAAGGAGTTAATATTCAACATATGTAAAGAATTCATACAACTCAATCGCAAAAAAACAATCTGATTAAAAAGTGGGAAGGGGAACTGAATAGACATCTTTCCAAAGAAGATATACAAATGACCAACAGATACAGTGAAAAAGTGCTCAACATAGCTAATCATCAGGGAAAAACAAACCAAAACCACAAGATATCACCCTACAGGTGTTAAAATGGCTATCATCAAAAAGACAAGAGGTAACAAGTGCAGGTGAGGATGTGAAGAAAAGGGAACTTTTTTTGTGTGTGTGTGAGGAAGATCAGCCCTGAGCTAACACCCATGCCAATCCTCCTCTTTTTCCTGAGGAAGACTGGCCCTGAGCCAACATCCGTGCCCATCTTCCTCCACTTTATGTGGGAATCTGCCACAGCATGGCCTGACAAATGGTGCATCCGTGCGGGCCCAGGATCCGAACCTGGGCCACCAGCAGCGGAGCGCGTGCACTTGACCACCAAGCCCCTGGGGCCAGCCCCAAGAGAAAAGGGAACAGTTTTGTACTGTTGGTGGAAATGGAAATTGGTGCAACCACTATGGGAAATAGTATGGAGGTTCCTCAAAAAATTAAAAATAGAACTACCATATGATCCAGCTATCCTACTTATGGGTACATAGCCAAAGGAAATGAAAACTGGACATCAAATAGTATCTGCACTCCCATGTGTTTTGCAGCATTATTCACAATAGCCAAGATATGGAAACAACCTCGGTGTCCATCAGTGGATGAATGGATGAAGAAGATATATAAAGTACATAAACACAATAGATTATCATTCAGCTGTGAGAAAGAAGGAAATCCTGCCACTTGCCCCAACATGGATGGACCTTGAGGGCATTATGCTAAGTGAAACAAAAGTCAGACAGAAAGACAAATATTATATGATATCACTTATATGTGGACTCTCAAAAACCCATCTAGTAGAAACAGAGAATAGAATGGTGGTTACCAGGGGCTGGGGGTGGGGGAAATGGGGAAATGTTGGCCAAAGGTCAAAATGATCTCTTAAAATATAAATCCGATCAAGTCATTCTGGTGCTTAAAACCTGCCAGTTCTGAAAAACTGTTTGGGATTTTGTTACCCTGGGGTCTTGGACATGAAGTTTATCATCATGGGAATTTATTCTTCCAGCTACCTAACTGCTACTGGGCTCATTGTCAAGGAGAAAAAGAAAATTTAATTCTGGGAAAATATTCATTTCACAATCTGGATACTCTCTAGACATGTTAGTACTAAACCTTCCGATGTTTCCTTCTATTATAGGACATCACCCTCTGAAATGAGAAGGAAAGGGGTGAAGACAGAACTGGGTAATGTTGCCATAAATTAGTAGGTCTCATTATGTCCTAAAAATTTCAACTTCTGAAACCATAATTTAAGTGTGTTACATGAGAAATTGGAGGAACATAGTTTTAATGCAGCAATTTGGGAGGATTGCTGACAAAAGTTGTGTGTGTGTGTGTGTGTGTGTAGTTATAGACTGGGAAAAATTATTCCCTTTCTCTTTCTCCCCACATCTTTGTGTCTCTTTCTGTCTCTCTCCCTCTTTTTCTCTTTCTATATACACGCGCGCACACACACACACACACACAAATATATAAACTGGGATATGTTTCCAGATATGCTTGTCTTGAAATAACCTTTCTAAAGATGGCTTTCAAAGGGATATTCATTGTGAAGCTAAAGTTATTTTTCTTTCCAATTTCAAAATGATTTGTCACTCTGTCATTAGTGCCTCACTTGATTTAATCACTGGAGAAATTAATTTAACGGCTATTTACAACTCTGCATGACATTTTCTTTGTCTCCTACGGTCCTAGAAAACAGTTTGGCAGCACACCCACTGGATTGATCTTACTTACATTTTGAGTAGCAGATTCTACTACTGTTTGATACTATGAAAAGCAAAGCAAGAAAGATTGCTTATCACAGCTTCATAGAACTTCCCTATTTATCCCTGAAGAGATACAGCCTTACCAAATAGTCAACAAGCCCAAATACTCCAATGGGCATTAGAAATCGTGAAAATAAGCCAGGCTAGTAATGACTTCTAATGCACAACACATATATTCTATTTTATTAAACCTTACAAAGACTGTACTTGAGTGTCATCGCTCATATGATTTTCCTATTTCCGGATTGGATATTTTATGCCCCAACTTCTCTGTGAGAATGTGCTACATTGTTAAAGGTCGAATGCAAAATTTCTCACCTTGACAGTTGCCCTCAGAATTGCACTTACTGTAATGGGTAGGAGAAAACTTATATAGTCTTTCTACATAAGTACTTTAAAAGACCTCCCAAATTCTTCTCCTAAGGTAACTTCTCCCATCTACCTGTCACAAATAATAACAACTAAGAATTACCAGGAGTTTTAACATCTAAAGAGAACTTGGTCACACAGCCTATTCACTTCTCTCAATAAATTCCTTTTCAATGATAAAGCTGAGATTTAAATTCAGGTCTTATTCTAAGTCTTGCCCTCCTTACACTGGAGGTTGTTTACATAAATGTGTGTAAATTAAGGTGAATGCTTCTAACTTAGTAAAGGAGACAATATGAAAGCACAAGAAAGATATGAGCCTAAATATCAGAGTATTCTACTCAAAACTGAAATACCCGGGGTATGAAACCTTGATGGGTAGAAACTTAAAAAGCCTGCCATTTGAAGCAGCAAAATTTTCCATATTCTAGAATAGAGATTTCTGAGACTTGCTATTAGTTTGTTCTGAACCAGCCCCCTAGAAGTATGGATTAATTATCCGAGCAAGTGTCCTTGGAGGAAACACTGTAGGCACCATTCATCTGAATGCAGAGGTACTAGGGCCACTACTTGATACATCAGTCAGCATAAATTGTATTTAGAAACTATTTTTTTCTGGTTTTTGAAGGTTTTCTGTGGGTTTTTTTTGTTTTTTGTTTTTTGTTTTTTTTTTTTTTTTTGAGAGGAAAGGATAGGCCAGGAAGGAAATTGTTTCTTTTAAAGTGAGAAATGGATAGGAAAATTTTTTTCTCACGTAAATTTACATGACACTGTATTTGAACTGATGCTAGATCTTGTGGCAGTAGGAGTGGTATTCTTATTATGTCTTGAGAGTTATTTACAAGAGATGGAGCAAAAAACAGAAAAGCATCATTTATTGATGCTGCTAAATAGACCAGAAGGTAATAACCATAATTAACATTTTCATAGCAATTTAAAGCTTGCAAAAAGTTTTTATTTACTAAATATTGTCTCATTGGACAATGAAAATTAAGAAGTACAGCCACTTCTACTTTACAATAAGGAAGCTACTTTACTGGTTCTGAGAGAGGTTCAGTGGGGGATGGAGGCAGTTCTGCAAACCCAACCTTCTGATTCTGGCTCCTTCCTTCTTGCCACTGAACACAGCTGCTGTCTCTATATATTCAAACAAACTGAGAGACAAATATTTTTTGGCCTCAACTTTTATACATCCCCAATGTGTCCTGGCATATCCACATCCTGCCAATTATTTCAGTGACACTTTAGATGGCCTGCGTCATATCCTCAAGCAATGTTCACTCGGTCATAGCCAAAACATGTTGAGGGGCAGTGAGGAAGCAAGGCAGCGCTTCTATTTTTTTTCAGGAATCCCCCATTCTTTCCCCAATCTATTATGGAGGAGCCTGAAAATGCAGCTCTGGGAAAGACCTGCTTCCTCTCTCAGTTTTCAAAAGTATCAGAGAGATGCGTAAAAGTTTAAAAGAATTAAAGTCCTGGGTTCAAGTAAATCTAATCAAAGCATAGACATTTCAGCTCTCCATTTGTACCTCTTTTAGGGAATGTTTCACTAAATGTAATAGTATCTGTGAGAGCACACTATAAACTCTGAAGTGCTTATAATTGCCTTGACTATCACCATCACCACCACTACCAGCTCCCAAGGTCTCCCACTATATATTACAAAGATCTGGGATAGCTAATAAGTGTCATCTTTCCAGCCAGCTCTAATCAATCAGGAGTGGCTTCCCGGGGCTCTGTGTTTAAAAGGACGCTGAGACTGGACCAAGGCTTTGAGGGAAAATAAATGAATCTATTAAGTGAAGACATCATGAGTAGAGAATGATGACATAGGTGTCAGATTCTGGCTATCTCAGGCATAGGTGATGAGGTTGGTCCTTTAGTTCACGATACTAGCTAAAATTTCAATAATGACTCAAAGACCTTTCACATTTCCCAAGATTATATCACCTCTTACCACCCTGTAACTCAGGATGGAACTACAAATAAAAGAATCAAATTTTAGAGGACTAGAATAAATAGCCTGGAAAAATTTTTACATGATCTTTAGCTCACAATCCAAAGCCTTCTTCCAACAACTTTTTATTAAATTTTAAATGTTATGATTTTCACATAATTCAAGTCTGAAACAAACAAAGGTGATCATTTTAGCTTTGGTAGCCCCTCACCATCCTCAATCTTCTATTCCCAAAATTAAATTCAGATAAATCTTGTTCAAAATACTTATTTCAAAAAGAAACATCCCCAGGCTAAAGGAATCAAAATAGAGTCAGAAATACTTATAATTCCTAGCCCTCTCCTCTCAGCGTATAGATAGGACTGCCAACAGCATGATTGGACAGAAGGAAGGCCCGATGAAATAATGGGTACAATACAGAAACCAGTCCCCATCCTTCAAATTCACCACCCTTATTGACAACACATTTAATGGGGGAAAATAGGAGAGCAATAGAGCAACACAAACTTCACCCCAGAGTTATGGTCTGCCTCCACAAGAAAATAATTCAAGAGATTAATTCACTACTGAGGTGAACAACTTGATTTTTTTCTCCCTCTTTCTCTGCTTTACTACCCTTTGCTGTTCAAAAGGCTTTTTATAACATTTACGAATAGTTGTCAGATTTTAAGTTGTACTCTTATAGTTGGGAGTTAAATTGCAAAGCAACCTCCCCCTCTGTCACTTCTGCAAATGTTTAAAATTTTTTCTTACAAAATGATCTTTTTTTAAATATATTTTCTTCCAATAGGACTTGTTGCAAGTAATTTCTCCAGTGAGAAAGGCTACATACCAGTTCCTTTCCCTGCCTTTTGAAATGTCTTTGCTAGTACACATGCTTGAAATGACCTTGGTGTCAAGTAGTACCTGCTGGCCAGTGAAGGTTACCTTTGCCCTGGATCTCAGGAAAAGAGAGATAGAATGAGCCAGAATTGATTTCAACGGTAAAAGCATACATTCCAGAGACTTGAGCAAATGTATTAGTGGAAGCCTAAAGGAGCCACTCAATTCAGCCCAAGTCCACATAGACATTCATCTTATACTATCACACTCTGGCTTTTACTTTGAAAATATGAACCAAAGTTCAATTCCTGTGCAAATTAAATGGAAACATTTATGATTACCAAAATTTCTCAACCAACCACATTTTGATGTATGAAGCCAAATAGGAATAGGAAACTTCACAAACATCGATGTGGTTGGGCTACTTGTTTTCAATCGCCAGATTGAGAATGATTTTACCTTGCTCACCACAGCTAATGATCAAACCAATCAAACTTTTCATATAAATGTATAAAATTTGCAAATAAGGTTCCTTACTGAATTTACAATGGAGGTAGGGAGACGAGTGTAACACACATGAAACAATTAGGGAATAATGTGAGT
Organism: Ceratotherium simum simum; assembly: GCF_057802395.1. Taxonomy (NCBI): domain Eukaryota; kingdom Metazoa; phylum Chordata; class Mammalia; order Perissodactyla; family Rhinocerotidae; genus Ceratotherium; species Ceratotherium simum. The sequence continues at coordinate 42,240,222 of NC_141913.1, forward strand.
GTATATAATCAAGTGTATTCAGAAGACAACTTTATAGGTGATGAGAAGAACAGAGGCAAAGTATGAAAGTCTTCATGGAGGTGGGAGAAATATGACATATGGAAAGATTATCGAGGTTTGAATAAGTAGAAGAGCAAGGAAGAAGGGAAAAGAGAGATCATTTGCTGAGATTGCTAACCAAAGCTGTGATCCTTTTTTATTGTATTTTATTGATTCAAAGACAATAGAGACAAAATTTCTGAGATCTTTTTTCACATTTTCATGTCTCAGAAACTAGGGTACAAATTACAATCAATGGCATGTCATAGTCTAATTGGCACTGATTTTCTATCATGGTGGTACCATCATGGTCCTCGGAGATCTGTCTTTCAGTTGATGATATCTTATATCCAAAGATATAGAGAACGTATATTCATCTTATAACTGAAATCGCAGAAGCAGTGAAGATTGGACTGATCCTTTGAATAATACTGTAAAGCTACACGATACTGATTTGTGATTTACTTTTCTTTATGGTTCTACTACATTCAAACCTAAATTCACCATCTATAACAACAAGGATTGTGCCAGTTATTGGTTTATTGCTTTTCAGTTCCAAATCCAGCCTTCATTGCCTGCTTGTGATACTGAAACATTCTCCCTTGTCAGTTGGCATGATGTTCACCTTTGTCAGTAGAGGACATGGGAGGGACCCTGGAGGAGGAAGTGTTTCTCCTCCTGGTTCTGATGTGCTTTAATTTTTCCTACTCCTGCTGCACTGGGCTGGTAGTGAGGATGCCCAGTGAAACTCACCCCTAGTGAGTTCAGCAGCACTCCTCTAGACAGCTGCCAACAATGTTTCACAGCCCTCTCAGCTGGCTTTCTCAAAGGGGGTTCCACAGGGTGCCCCACCTAGCTTCATAGTGTCTTCCTTGTGATGGCTTCCCATTCTCTCCCCTGCGAAGCTTCTTGGTGAATATCCTTGGCACCTCAGCAGGAAGTGTATCCCATACACCACTAAGGAAAATCTGATAGACTTACCAACCAGCTTTCTCAGTTAAGGCCCATCTATGAGAGCAAAGTTAAAAGTGTGTGTTTGGGTTGAGGTTGTGGGATAAGGAATAGAATGGGTTTAGTGGAAAACCAAGAAGTTAATGAAGGAATATAGGTGTATGATTGTCAAAGTGTTTCTAATGACCTTAAACCACCTAGAAAGCCATTAACTCTCAAATTCTGTTCTAGGAGATGAACCTCATTATCAGAACTGTCAATGTCTTTCAAGCCTGATCCTAGACAGAAATCATCCTGATGCATTCAGATACAACAAAAAAGATCCTTCCACCACTAGGAAGTTTTTTCAGCACAACAATAAACATCCAGTTGTTTCCAAAAAACCAGATATTTAACATTGGAGAAACAAAACAATTGCCTGATAGTTGATTTAATGTTTCATTTTTTTCCCAGATATTTTAACATCTCGTACACACTTTCTAACTATTTTGGTGCAACATTTCCTTGTACAGCTTAGCATTTTGAAAGTTGTATTGTTTTAACATTGAAAAGTACAATAAATGTGAAAATAAGA